>NC_066535.1:11556616-11631616 GCF_024679095.1 Eriocheir sinensis | reverse complement strand
CTAGGCCGGTAATATCTGCCCTTTCAAGTCTTTATTTTGCAACATTCCTCCGTATTATGTGAACGTCGTTGGGACATTTTTAGGAGCGAGGAAAAGCTGAATAATCCACAAACACAAAATTAATGTTTGCAGCACACCCCAGCTACCAACCCACCAAAGCGTATCGGCTGTGCTTGGCTGGAAGAAGGGAGAGCGGGAGGGTAGTGGAGGGAGGGAGGGAGGAAAAAGGGAGGAAGGATGCAGGAACGTACAGGCAAATTATGATTCCGATTATCTCCCGACAGGCAAGTGTTATCCGTCTCGGCGAACAAACTCTTCCATCAGACACACGCTCACGAAAACTTGCAACCCCGCCAACTAGTCTGTCCGGTGAGATAGTGCGGGAATTTTTTCCTGCCATCCTATTTGCCTGACGTCTGCCTGTTTGCCGGGAGACTCGTAAAAAAGCTCTTGTGTACTCAGGAGTCCTGGCGGAGTGTTTTATGGGAGAAGTTCAGCGAGGCACCACAGAAACCACCATGATTTAACCCGACTCATACCGACCCGACCTTACACTACCCGCCTCATCCGACCTTACCTTGCGCCGACACTACCTACCCGACCCATCCTCTCTTAACCCGACCTCTCCCAACGCGACTCGATCTGACCCGACTGAGACAAGCTGGAGGACTGGTAGGAAAGAGAAGGTAAAGGTAAGGATACTTGAAAGTCAAAGATCTGGGATGGGGAGAAACTTGAATGTTTTTTGTGTATAATTGCAAACGTATGGGTTCTTTAATACTTTTCTCTCATATTACATACCTTCATTTACTTTCTATATATCTTCATTTAGTTGTATCTTACTCTCTATCTATGTTGGTATCTCATGTCACTAAGCATTACGTAGTCACTGAATATGTTGCAGATCTCTTATTGTTCTCCCGTCTACGATTTTGTTGTTGTTTAAAGTGTGAAAGTACAAAATATTATAATAACAAAAAGTAACAGTACGCTTTACTATACATGTCCGCCTGAACGCCTGTAACTTTGCCCTGTTTCATATTACAACGGTGGAGACATTCCCTCACTCTTCTGCCTCCTGTCCTAAGAACGTGCACCCTATATTATCTCCTTCCCTCCTGGCCGCAACCTAGCAGAGGATATTTTATCCGCATCATGAAAGTGGGCCTCGCAGTATTCCCCTCCGAAGATGATCTTGTTGCCTCGCGTCTCTGCTTGATCATCTATTCTCTCTTTGTCCCTTTCTCCCTCTCACTGATTGACCCGTCTCCCGCCACCAGTCTTCCTTTCCTCCTCCTCCTTCTTCTTCCCATCCTCCTGAACTGGGTCAAGGAGCAATAGGAAGCAAAAAGTGCAAATCAATGGTAAAAGATCTGACTGGGGATGTGTTTTCATATTAGGTCCACTTCATTTAGTTGTCTTACTTATTTATATCACTGACTTAGACACAGGAATATTAGTGATGTTAGTAAATTTGCAGATGATACCAAGATCGGTAGAATGGTGAGTCGGATCAAGACGTGGCCTTCTCCAAGGTGAACTCAACAGATTATATGACTGGGCGGATACCTAAATGGCAGATGGAGTTACATGAAGTGGGCAGTATTCTCCGAGTGTGGTTGCAACCCCTCTCACATAACTATTTGTCCCTTCTCCTCATAAGTAGGTCTGGGTCTCATTTTCCTTTCTCCTTCTGATCTCCCCTCTCACACAATGCATTCAAGCTAGAAATCCTTTCCTATTTATTTCCAAGGGCGTCTCCTGCAACAGAAGCTCCCGAAGTCTTCCTCAAACTTTTTTTCCTTCTTCTTTCCTCATCTTGACTATGCAGTTCAGTTCTTCACCCTCTTTGGATATCAAAATTTAGAATCGGTGCAGAGGAGGATGACTAAAAAATGATTCAGGGGTTGAGAAACTTGCCATACGAGGAAAGATTTCTAAACTTAAACTTGCATTCTCTAGAAAGGCGAAGGGTGCGTGGAACATGATCGAGGTTTAATAAATGGATGAAGAACTTTAATAAGGGAGACATTCATAAGGTTTTTGTTGGTAAAGAGAGAACCTAGGACACGCAAGTAAGGTTTAAACTGGATAAATTCAGATTCAACAGGACACAGGCAAAATTGGTTTACTAACAGGGTGGTGGATGAGTAATAGGCTTAGCATCATTTGAATCCAAAATACAATTGTCACACCATTCAAATTTAATAGAATAGATAAGTTCATGGACAGCATATTGTGGGGTTAACGAATATATCACAGCCTTTCAAACACCTCGTCATAATCCTTCGGTCTTGCAGACTCCTGCGTTCTTCCTATGTTCTTCCTCATGTTCTTCCAGAGAGAACAACACCGCCATCACTATATCTTCCACATCATATTTCCTTTTCTCGCAACCTCTTATTAGGGGCGAGACTATCACCAGACAGACACAGACTGACAGACAGACAGACAGACAGACACAGACACAGGCGAGGCGAGGCAGGGCAGAGGCGAGGAAACAGGACAGACAAGAGAGCTGAGAGAGGAGATTCATGGCGACCTTAACACCCGGCAGTGGCTCAGACCTCACAGTTTGACGCTCATTTCGGGAGGCTGGCAATCACGAGTCCAGCGCGTCATCATTCCATGGTGTATGACACACACACACACACACACACACACACACATGACACGTGCCTGTATGCAACATTCCCTGTTTGAGTGTCAAACCAGAATAAGAATTATGATATTTTTTGTTGCTGATAACCGCGTTTTTGTTTCTTGGATTGAGGAGGGAGTACTGTTGAGTGGACCTATTCCCCACTGGTGCCCCTCTAACAGTACCCACTACGAGAGATATTGCTCTTCCATCACACCCCGGATATTGGCCCATTTGGGTTGTGAATCACCCGGGCTTGCTATCCCTTTCCATTCATCCTCTGGAACTACTATGTTGTTCACCTGAAGGAAAGGACAATTGGAACAGTGAATGATTGTTGTTTTATTTTGCCATTTTCAGTATTTCGATGTGCTAGTTAATCTGCAGTTGGGTGTTAAGCGGCGGCTCATGAAAGGAATTACATAGCCGTTTGTAATTCTTAAAATGATTCTATTATTATAATTATTGATATTTTTATTATTATTATTATTATTATTTTTATTATATAATATTATTATTATTATTATTATTATTATTATAATTATTATTATATTATTATACATTATTATTATTATTATTATTATTATTATTATTATTATATTATTATTAATATTATTATTATTATTATTATTATTATTGTTATTATCATAATCATCATTAATGTTACTATTTTATTTTTATTATTATATATTAATATTATTTTCTGCATCATAATGACTAATACGCGTTTTATTATTAAATGCATGATTATATTATATTTATTATAATGCATTTACGTGACACTATTATTATCAGTAGCATTAAGTGGACTGCTGTTGATGGTGGGATTATTGTCCATATGTAAGGGGTTCATGTTTTACAGAAAAAAGCGATACTGAGTGGAGAGCAGGGTGGGTGGTGGAGGCTGGATGGGGAGGTGAAAGTTGGGTGTTCGCCTCATAAAAGGCAAGGTGGACGATGATTTCTTTCACACATTGTACTGTCAATTTTTTGTCCTCTCTCTGGCTCACTGCCTGACTCTCTTTCTCTCTCTAACCAGAATATCTAACATTGAGCGATTAACAAGACAGAAAAGGAGTACATAAGATGACATCCTTAAGTAGTTTGTGTGTGTGCGTGTGTGTTAGGGAGAGAGAGAGAGAGAGAGAGAGAGAGAGAGAGAGATCTATAAAAAGAGAGACTGGATGACAGTCGGCCATGTGGAATAGAGCCAGATTCAGAAGACAGAAGTGAAAAGTGAAAAACATCCATGACATAAAAGGCAGTGAACGAGGTTGAGTTATGGAATCCGACCCAATAGCCGTTTTGAAATAATAGAGTTTGGCCAATATCACGATCGATTCATATATTTTTAATACATTTTAAATATTCATACTATTGTTTTTGGTTGATACTGTGTCATTGCTTTTTTGTGTGTCCCTTCTGCATTGTTGTTTCTGTGTGTCCTCATATATCCGCATCTGTTTTGTTTGTCTGATTAAACTGTCCTCCCTTCCTTGTTTATCCATCCTTCCTTTTAACAGTATTTTTTTCCTTTGTCTGCCTCTCACTATGTCCTCATTTATCATTTTCTACCCTTCTCTGTCTTTTTTTTAACCCATCATACCTACCTAATTACATAATGCACTCTTCACATACATGCATTGCATACTTCTACTTCCTTCCTTATTCATTTCTTTTTAATCTTCCCTTTCCGATTTTCATCTTTTTTTTTTTCTCCTCCTTTCTTCCTCCTCCTCCTGAATTTTCTTTCTTTCCTGATAATGGCGCGTCTTGGCCAGACTGAAACTGATGGGTCATGTCTCTTACACACACACACACACAACTAGAATAATATATATATATATATATATAAGGTCTTGGCATATATATAGTTTGGAGAGAGAAACCATCTATAGTTTGCCGAGAGAGAGAGAGAGAGAGAGAGAGAGAGAGAGAGAGAGAGAGAGAGAGAGAGCGAGAGAGAGAGAGAGAGAGGCCAGAAGAGAGAGAGAGAGGAATTTGATTATGGCGAAAAAGGCAGGGAGCGAGAAGGGAAATGAGAAGAATAAAGCAGCCAGATACAGAAAAGAGAAGTGGGGAATGCGTGAAGGTGTACACACACACACACACACACATGACACGTGCCTGTATGCAACATTCCCTGTTTGAGTGTCAAACCAGAATAAGAATTATGATCCGCACTTTTTTTTGTTCCCTGTTGCTGCTGCTTTGTAAACATGTTGGTGATGGAGTTATTCCGAGCGTGGACCTATTCCCCACTGGTGCCCCTCTAACAGTACCCACTCTCTTCTCTTCCATCACACCGTCCTTCCCATTTTCCTTCTCCTTGCTATCCCTTTCCATTCCATCCTCTGGAACTACTATATTGTTCACCTGAAGGAAAGGACAATTGAAACAGTGAATGATTTTGCTTTATTTTGCCATTTTCAGGTTTTTATTTATTTATGTGCTAGTTAATCTGCAGTTGGGTGTGTTAAGCGGCGGCTTGGCCACGGGAATTACATAGCCGTTTGAGTTCTTAATGATGGGATTATATTATTATAATTATTGATATTATTATTATTGTTATTATTATTATTATTATTATTATTATTATTATTATTATTATTATTATTATTATTATTATTATTATTATTATTATTATTATTATTATTATTATTATTATTATTATTATTATTATTATTATTATTATTGTTATTATCATAATCATCATTAATGTTACTATTTTTATTTTTATTATTATATATTAATATTATTTTTACTATTAATGACTAATATTTTATTATTATATGATTATATTATTATTTATTATGGCATTATCATACACTATTATTATCAGTAGCTATTATTTTGACTTCATTAGGATTATTGTCCATATTATTATTTTTTTTCTATCAGTATTGTCATTAAATCATATCATTACTAGTATTATTGTCGTTCGCCTCATAAATAGCAAGGTGGACGATAATGTTTTCATCATTGTCTGTCTGTTTGTCAGTCTCTCTGGCTCACTGTCTGACTCTCTCTCTCTCTAACCAGAATATCTAACATTGAGCGATTAACAAGACAATCACCAAATACACATAAGAACATCCTTAGGTAAAAGTTTTAAACTGATTACCTTGTGGAGAGGTTCCGATAAATGTCTAAACTTTGAATGAAATATAAAAAACCGACCGACTGGATGACATTCGTCGGCCATGTGGAATAACCCGCCAGTTATTTGAAGACAGACCGTGAGTGCTTCCAGCGGGCAGTGAACGAGGTTGGGTTATGATCCGACCCAATAGCCGTTTTGAAATAATAGGTTTGGCCAATATCACGATCGATTCATATATTTTTTAATACATTTTAAATATTCATACTATTGTTTTTAGTGATACTGTTCGTGCTTTTATCCCTCCTCTCCCGTCCCTTCTGCATTACGTTTTCTTTGTCCTCATATATCCGCATCTGTTTTTCGTTTCGCTCCATTCCCTCCTTCCCTTGTTTATCCATCCTTCCTTGCAAATATTTTTTTTCTTTGTCTGCCTCTCACTATGTCCTCATTTTCATGTTTCACCCTTCTCTCTTTTTTTTAACCCACATACCTACCTAAATAAATACATAATGCACTCATACATACATGCATGCATACATTCTACTTATTCTTATGTGGCATTTCTTTTTTAATCTTCACCTTTACATTTTCATCTAATTTAATAGTTTTCGTACATCCTGCTTCCTCCTCCTTCCTTAATTTTCTTTTCTTTCCTGATAATGGCGCGTCTTGGCCAGACTGAAACTGATGGGTCATGTCTCTTAAAGGTTTGAAACTCTTAACTACGGAATAATATGCCTTCCAAAGGTAATTAAGGTCTTGGCATGTGAAAGTTTGGCACAATGAAGCCATCTAAGTTTGCCGATGCCTCGTGAGTAAGGGAAGACAGGCAAGAGGAAGAAAGGGAAAGAATAGAAAGGCCAAAGGGGGTGAGGAATTTGATGTGATGGATCGAAAAAGGCACGGGAGCGAGAAGGAAAATGAGAAGAATAAGGCAACCGAGATACAGAAAACAGAAGTGGGAATGCGTGAAGGGAGGAGGAGAAAACAGTCAAGAGGGACAGGTTTTTGAGGGAGGCCGAAAGGATACTGGCAAGGTGTGAGCATTTGAGAGCAAGGGAAGGATTGCCAACGCGAACTTCAGTTTTTTTCTACCCTTCATACGTGCTGGTTTGTGCTTGTGGTTGGTTTTCCTCTCAACTCTCGCCCGTGTACGATCGATAATATTTGTATATGGCCATTTAAATAAGTAATGCCATGAGTGTCAGTTCAAGGTATCTGCTAGTTTTGTCTGATGTAATAATGACTGCCACATTGACTTTTGAAGGACTTTATTAATAATTGCTAAGTATCTACAGCGAGAAAGTTACGGAAAGGAAACTATTTAAGATCAGCCACAAAAAAGAGGAATATAACCTACAAGTAGCCAACACGATTACATATTCTGTTCTCTGATCTCTTACCCCCTTAGAGGATGTAGTCGTGAAGGGGTGTTGTCGTGGTGGAGTTTCCGTCCATAATTCCGTCTGTACCCTGTGTGGCTCTCCTAGAAATCAAGATATTCCTAGTTTGTGTAGCTGCAGGTGGCGGGGAAATGTATGTGATGTATGTGAAAGCAAAGGGGGGCACTTCTAAGCTGACTGTGTGACCGAATCAGGTAACTTTGCATCACGGCGCTTTGTGTGTGTGTGTGTGTGTGTGTGTGTGTGTGTGTGTGTGTGTAAGATCAAGAATGGAGGTCATCCGAGAAAGAATAAGAAATACGTGAGAATTAATTGGAATGTGAGTGAGCGCGTTTTAGAGCTCCACACACGACTGCCTCCCTCTCCCCCGTGATGGATGAAGGAGCGGGGTCATTACTCATCCGCCGCCGTGATGGATGTCCGGCACGGCGCTGAAGGGTGAAACAGGGCACGTGACAGAGGGGGGGAGGTAGAAGAGGTGAAGAAATGCCCGTGACAGAAAGAGACGGTAGAGGATCGGTACCGGGGAAGGTGGTGGAAGGAAAGGTAGGGCTGAAAGATAGAGATTTTAAAACATTGACCAAGTGACGATAGGGTAAAGGGAAGCTAAGGCAGTACGTGAGATGATGATAGGCGAGGGTAGTAGATGAAGACGAGGGGAGAGTCAGTGCCATGCGAAGTAGCGGTTAGGAGGTTAAAGCAATTATAAGCAAGGGCAAAAGGTGAGACTTCAAGAAATGAGGAAGAGACAGGAAAGGAAACGGAGATATAATGCTTCATTTAACCAAGAGCGAAACTAGGTGCAAGGAAAGCGTTATTCACTATCCCCATAATCACGCTAAAGAAAGTTTTTAGATTTCATTCTTTTAATACAAATAGAATGTATGGGTTAAGATCATATGTATTTTTTTTTTTTATTGCAGTAGAGGAAGCAGCTCAGGGGCAAAAAAAGGAAACAATAATGAAAAAAAAAAGGCCGCTATTCGCTGCTCCCACAAAAAGCTCTCAGAGGAGTGGCCAAGAGAGAGGTCAACCTCGGAAGGAGAGGTGTCCTGATACCCTCCTCTTGAAAGAGTGCAAGTCGTAGGCAGGAGGAAATACAGATGAAGGAAGATTGCTCCAGAGTTTACCTGCATGAAGGATGAAAGAGTGAAGATGCTGGTTAACTCGTGCGTAAGGGATTTGCCTAATCAAAATCAAGATGGCCCCCTGGCCAACCACAGCAGGGTGACAAGCTGAGCGTGTTAGGCCACTATGCCAAGGAGTAGTTTGTGTGTGTGTGTGTGTGTGCGTGTGTGTGTGTGTGTGTGTGTGTGTGTGTGTGTGTGTGTGTGTGTTGAAAGGACAGGGACAGCTAATGAGCACCTTTGGGAGAGCACCTTGTCATCTGCAAATCCTCACACGAGGAGAGAGGAGGAAGAGAAGCAGGAAGTGGAGGAGGAGGTAAGAGGAGGAGGTAGGAGGAGGAGGAGGAGGAGGAGGAGGAGGAGGAGGAGGAGGAAGAGGAGGAGGAGGAGGAGGAGGAAAAAGAGGAGGAGGAAGAGGAGGAGGAGAAAGAGGAGTAAATAAAAGATGTGTGCGTGTGCGTGTGTTTGTGTGTCCAAGTTAGTAATGAATATATATATATATATATATATATATATATATATATATATATATATATATATATATATATATATATATATATATATATATATATATATATATATATATATATATATATATATATATATATATATATATATATATATATATATATATATATATATATATATATATATATATATATATATATATATATATATATATATATATATATATATATATATATATATATATATATATATATATATATATATATATATATATATATATATATATATATATATATATATATATATATATATATATATATATATATATATATGCACACACACACACACACACACACACACATATTAATGACGCCCTGACCCACACACCCCACCGCTGGAAGTACGTGGACGACACCACAGTGGGAGTAACAGTTGACAACAGCAACCCAGATTATTCCCACCTCCAGGAAACACTACACAACCTACACACATGGACAACACAAAACATGGTCACCATCAACGACACCAAAACTACACTCCTACACATCAACACCCTCTCTGCCCCTGTTGCCCCCCTGTGGTGTCCATCAACGACACTCCCTCCGGTAGTTACATCAGCAAAACTACTTGAGTCACCCTGGACAACAAACTCACATGGAAGGAGCACGTCTCCAGCTCACCAGATCTGCCACCTATAAACTGTACCTGCTGAGGAGACTCAAAACGCTGGGGGCCCCTGAGTGTGCGCTGGCGAGCGTGTACTCCTCGTTCATCCTCCCCAAACTGACATACGCGTCCCCAGCGTGGTCTTCCTCCATCAACATCACGCAGCGCCGCCAACTTGAACGCGTCCAGAAGCGAGCCTGCAAAATCATCCTGGGCCCTCACTACACCAGCTATCAGGACGCCCTCGACTCCCTCCATCTCACCAGCCTACAACACCGTCACGAGACCCTACTACACCGGTTCGCAACCAAGCTTCTCAACCAGCCCAGACACAGACACATCCTCCCACCCGCAGTGAACCGCCCTCAGCAATCAGTGCGACACCACAACATTATTGCCCCGATACGGCACGGACTGACCGCTATAAGAACAGCGCAGTGCCCGTGATGGTCAAATATATCAACAATGCAAATTAAGAGCAGCACAATTTGTATGTTTTGTAAATATTTTTCATTAGGACTTATTGTTGTTGTTATTATGATTATTATTATTATTATGATTACTATTATTATTATCATTATTATTATCGTGATTATTATCGTGATTATTATTATTATCTTTACTATGATTATTGCTATTATTGTTATTTCTATTTTCCTTTTATTTTCGATCATACTTTGTTCATTTGTCTCATTCATTTCATTTCATCTTCCATTGATGTATATTTTCAGCTCTAGGGCTGCCTGGTATATATATATATATATATATATATATATATATATATATATATATATATATATATATATATATATATATATATATATATATATATATATATATATATATATATATATATATATATATATATATATATATATATATATATATATATATATATATATATATATATATATATATATATATATATATATATATATATATATATATATATATATATATATATATATATATATATATATATATATATATATATATATATATATATATATATATATATATGTATACAAAGAAAAACTGCTGTACTTCGCGCCGTCAGGCACCCTGCGAGGTGGCTTTGGGAGGTAGGCGGCGCCGCCCGGCAACAACCTCACTTCACCACTTCTCCGGCAGCTAAAATATTTTGTTGAGGCCGTTATCGCCGCCCTTTGTTAGGCGACGGCAGGGGACTGCGCCATCACGCCGCTCCCTGCCAAAAAAAGAACAGAATATGAAGGAAATAAAAAAAAAGGGCTGCTTTTTTATGATAGAGGTGATTCCCACTCCGGTGCTAAAAACCGTTTCAAAAACCACGTAAATAATTGGTAAAGTGCAGTCACTAACCGTGAACGAGTGTGTGTGTGTGTGTGTGTGTGTGTGTGAGCGCTCACGCGTATGTGTATCCCCTCTGAAACAGCGGGAGTGTTGCTTTGTGGTAGGCCGATGGGCAGGGAACTAAGTGTGTTGCCTTCTCTCGACACTGTCCGTCTGTCGGCACTCTGTCACGTCCCGTCGCGCTGGGCTGATGGTTCACGGAGTACGCCTTACTGGAGAGGAAAAATGTTGAAGCTAAATGAATAAACACATAATAAATAAACAAAATAAATGAACTCATGTATGGCTCAAGAGGAACGCTGAGTTATAGGGTAATACGTCTTACATATTCATTACTCGCTTTTGTAATTTCTTCTGTGGCGGCGCCATTTGCATGCATAATGCCATCCATTTTTTTTACTTTATTACTTTACCTGCGCGGAACTCTCCCTTATTTCGTTAGAGTAATATGTAAAAGCGCAACGTTTAGCCTCCTCGTAGGACTACCTGACTCGGGAAGGTGTATCATGCTAATCATCCTGGAAGCTTGAATGAGAACCCGGGGAGCAAGTATTTCACGAGACAAGTTAGTTTTTTCTCCACGTGTTGCTTCAGTTGATCCTTAGATTCGCGAGTATAAACGAGGGATTAAATCTGACGAGGCGGGAAGTGGAGGAATGATGGAGGAGAGGAGTTGCACGAAGAGGGAAGGGTGAAGAAAAAAAAATGGTGGAAGAAATTGTGATAAAAAAAAATTGTAACGCTCTCCAGGCAAGGGATTAATTAAATCTGATGATACGAGGGGTAGAGGAATGGTAGAGAGGAGGAGGAGTACGAAAAATGAAGGGAAAAAGAAGGAAGAAGTGGAAGCAGTCAAGTGAAAACAAAAGTAGATCCTGACGCTTTTATTTAGGCAAGATAGTGTTGGATTTTTTTTTTTTGTCGTAATGGGTACGTGTGCCTTTTTAATAGTGTGTGTGTGTGTGTATGTGTTAAAGAGTTTTTAAGCGTTTCCTAAACACACACACACACACACACACACACACCGTAGAATCACACATTTACAGAACCGTTGTAGAGTAATCCTCAAGACAAAATAATCGATTGCCTGCTGCTTTAATATTCAGGTTGTTTGAGGGATGATGGAAGGAGAAAGGGAAGCGAGGGATAGTGGAGATAAATATGTGAGAGAGGGAAGGACCAATGACATATGAATAATAGAAGAGAAACATTTTAGTATAGAAGGAGGAGAAAGGGAACAGCGGCGTCTGTCTCGTTAAATCATAAGTTTTGGCAGCTTTAAGTATACGTCTTTCTCCGTTAACGGTTTAATGTAAAATATTGAAATGTATAAAATTTGTCTGCCATATTATTTCGTTTGGATTCAGAAAATAATTTATCAAGTTAAAGATTCTCGGTGTGGCAGCAAATGTGCGGGAGTGTGGTGAAGCTCTGAATAAAAATAGGAAGTTGGGGGAAAATATTTGGGAGCAGAACGGAGAGAAATGAGAAATGTGATGGTATGGGGATTGCGGAAACCAGAATTCCTTGACTGTAGGATATATCAGTAATTAGAATGAACCATGTTGCTGGTGTGAAAATTAATCGAAAGGGGTGTGATAATGTTTGGAGCACGGAAAAGGGTACGTTTGGAGTTTGGGAAGCGTTTTGAGAAGGAGTCGTTTTAATATGCTTGGTAGTAAATGTATGTCAGATTACACACGTCATTCACAAGGTTTGAAAATTGCATCAAATTAAGTACGTCATTTAAAACGCTAAAAAAAATTATTCAGATCACTTCTCTAACACTTGTCAGTTTTTTAATAATGCGTAATTTTTACATCATAGTTTTTAATATACGGTTGTGTATTACACCTTTCACTGGAATCATCAACTGCGGCAAGCAAATGAGGTGCTTTGATATTATACACAGCACGAGAGTTTTGGTGGCGAAGATTGCAGGTAAAAATCATAATTACGTTCCTCAAAGAAAAAAATCCATGATGCATGTCTGCAGAGACTGAGGTTAGGTTTAAACAGATGTCCTGATATACCGAGGTGCGGAACTGGATTCAGATTTACGATTATATAATAATTTTTAAGTTTACAATGATTTCTGACTGCTTGAATGAAGAAATAAAAAAAAGACGGAATTTAATGTTGATATTTAAATTGATTAACTTCAGAAGTTAATAAATCGAATGCATTGCGAGTGAAGTTTATAAGTTTGGATTTGTCTTTGGCCAGTATGTGATTTAATGAGTTGCTACAGAAGACTCTTGTGATGTCGATGTGAGTTTATATTGCAAGGCGTGGCGAGGAAGGAGGGGAGGGGAAGCCAAAGCAGAGGACAGACCGTGAGTTGCTGGCGTCAGACAATGGAAAATGATAAGCATATCTAATTATGTGTGCAGATACAGTTTTCAAATACATTTAAAGTGCTTAGTAGGTTGCCTTTTTTATTACTTTATATTTTTTTATGGAACCAAAAACTAGTAAGTCGTTTTTTAATATTTTTCTGCTACATAATTTTTCATCCATTGGTGTCTGAAAAATAAAAAATCAGAGAAATTTACTCAGCTTCTTTTCCCTTACAAATCTGTGCAGGACGAGGAGGAGTGGCGAGGCGGCCGCGGCGTGTGAATCAAAGGCGGAGTTTATTACAGGGAAGACGGAGGTGGATTTACCATGAGAAGGAGAGAGAAATAATAACGCACGCCCCAAAGAACGAAAAGAAGGACTCGGGAAGCAAGAGACGAAGATGTATCGGGGAAGACAAACACACCGACAGATATATTTGTAGGCACTCCCTCCCTCCCCCGAAGAGAGAGAGAGAGAGAGAGAGAGAGAGAGAGAGAGAGAGAGAGAGAGAGAGAGAGAGAGAGAGAGAGAGAGAGAGAGAGAGAGAGAGAGAGAGAGAGAGAGAGAGAGAGAGAGAGAGAGAGATGTTTAGATACAAGGGAATTCAGTCGGAGAGAGAGGGGGGAGAGCAGCAGTGATTTGGGCTGTAAAGGTGGCTAGGTGAGGGATGCAAATGAAGAAGAAGTTTAGGACAAAGAGAGAAGGAAAGGTATGAATGTGGATGCTTGTAAAAGATATAATGTCTTAATATTGTTTAATGGGAACCCAATATCGGCGATAGGCCTTATTGAGGGGCTGAGGTGCTTGGCCTTAACCCATTAGCGCAGCGGTCGAGTTTTGTTTATAATAGTTTCCGTGAAGTATAGCTTGTGATCTCTGACGCATTGATTGTCCTACACTGTCCTTCTTTGTTCGTCCTTCCCGAAACTTTAATTTATTGATGGACATCAGGAGCACGTGAACTGACTTTGGCCACTCCGCGAAGACTGCCAATTGCCAGCTGGTTATTATTCAAGCTCTGGTCTCCGAAATAACCATGTCCGTGTGACGAACACTCGAAAAAAAATGACACAAACGTTTCCCGTAAACTGTCATGAGCAACTGGATGCGTGGTGGTCTCTCATTAGGAGGAAACAAATCTAATAATTCATTTGAGTTGTCCCTTGCAGCACATGCTCGCTCATTAGTCTTCTGGGAGTTACGTTCCGTTCTTTTGTCAAAGAATAGATGATTATAAGTTATATTTCAATAGGTTTCAATGGGACGTACTTTGAGGCTTTAAGAAAATAATAACAACAATGGAACGAGACAATAGTAAAAAAAAAAGAAACGTGAGCGTAAAAGGTAGACATATTGGCCGTCTTCTGAGCCAAGGAACACAAAGGAATGATCGAATGGCGCTCTAAACATCGAGCTAGTAAAAGGGGATTATTGGAAGCCATCAATAAAGTAGTCACATCTCTAGAAGCAGGACTTTGTCAAACATCGATGAAAGGAAACAAATGAATTTAAAGACGCACAGTGAGCCCGTCCGGAATGATTGTTTGAATAGTCCATCAAGCTTTCAGAAGAATGCAGTGATTTATTTCGTTTTCAAAGGCTATGGAAATTGATTTAATCACTGTGGCGTCTCTTGTTTCATGGCAGTATTGAGAAAGGGTGAAAAAATTATTTGTGAAAGGTTCGTTCAGAAAAAAAGTATGGAAAGTATGAAAAGCAAATGTACCTTGTGTAAAAAGATATTAAAAAAAAAATCCACACGCACTTCATAAAATGTGCTATTCTCTCTACCCATCAGCCTTTCTAACGAAATACTTTTTTTTTCAGTCAGTTTGTCCATCTATTGTCTCATTCCCATGCATGGAACCTTTTCGTTCCCGATAGAGAAAAAAAGTGTAGAAGGTGGAGCCGAGTGATGACTGCCGCTAACTCTGACGGTAGGAAGATAACTTGAAAAAAAAATACTGGATAGTAAAAGGAGGAGAACCAGGAGGAGGGGAGGAGGAAGAGGGAGACGAAGAGGAGGAGGAGGAGGAGGAGGAGGGGGAGGAGGTGGGGGAAGAAAGTTTATTGTCCGCCAGGTCTCAACGGAACAATGACAACGGCAGTTTTACCTTTCATAGTTGTGTCAGGGAAGAACACAGAGAGAGAGAGAGAGAGAGAGAGAGAGAGAGAGAGAGAGCGAGAGCGAGAGCGAGAGAGAGAGAGAGAGAGGGGGAGAGAGAGTTATTGGCTTTGAGCACCTGTAATCATGTCCATTGGTTGGCGGCAAAAAATGGAATGAGAACAATTGGACCCTTTGTGTGGTGGAGATCATATGTTATTGATGCCGATTAACAATTCTCAAAGGGAGGCACTAAAGCATAGGTACTGAATACACTCCTTTCGAAGCCACAACCACCACCTCGAGGACAACCACAACCACAACCAAAGCGACAACTACAGTGGGGTAAGGGAAGGGGTGCGAGAACGACCCTCCCGCGTCCTCGTCCCGGTCCTCGTCCTGGTCGCCGCCAAGACCAAACAAACATTACTGTCTCCCATCACCCGCCGTCCTGCTCCGCCGTCACATGATGAAAGAGGAGGATTAGTCTCCGGGACGCAATTTCACTCTGGGCATCGCAGTCCCTGGAGCGCTTTTGTGGTACAGTGGAAAGGAAGGTTGTGATAGGCTCTCTCTCATCCTCTCTCTCTATCCATCTTTCTAGCTATCCTTATCTCCAGCATTTTCATTCGCTTCATACGCCATCGACAATAATGCTATGATGAAAAACGTGTGTGTGTGTGAAGTTTGAGTGATGAAAGAGAAGGAGGAGGAGCTTGCGTTAGATGTAGAAAAGGGCAAAAGGAAGAGAAAGGGGACAAAGGGACAGTTGTGTATATTGTTGGACTCCAAGTGGGTTGATTGATGTTGAAGGAGAGGTGTGAGTGGGGGACGAGCTATAGGGAAGGGAGGTGATAAGGGGAGTATGCTATTGGGAGGGATACGTGGGCTTACGGTGTAGCGAGAGTATTTAAAGTCCATAGTTCACCGTCCAGTTACTGTCGGATAAAATACACACACACCTCCCCTCTTTGCATCCGTCTTTGTTATTATACTTTATTATTTTTAGGCTTCAATAATATCCGTCATCTCCATTGTCTCACTTTCCATTCACATCATCACCACCATCACCGCCACCTTCAGCGTAACCTGCATCCTCATTATCATCATCACCATCACCGCCACCTTCAGCGTAACCTGCATCCTCATTATCATCACCACCATCACCGCCACCTTCAGCGTAACCTGCATCCTCATTATCATCATCACCACCATCATACCTTTGCTCACCTTCATCGTCACAGTGTCATTCATGGCCTCATTCATCACCTTTGCTCTGCCTATCCGTTTCATCGCCGCACTCAGCCACGCCACAACCGTCACCATTTTTGCCACCATCATCATCATCAGCTGCATAATCGTCTTCATATTTCACGTTAATGCATTCATTGTTCGGAGGCCACACGTCCGTTGAGGCCAGACCGAAGGCTTACCCCTGCTCACTGCCAGCAATCGGAGTCATTCATTTGTTATCCCGGTATTGAACGCTCACTTTAGAGTATGAAGGTCTAAACACTCGCCCGTTATTCCTCTCTGCGGAACCCCGAATTAAGTATGCACGGAATGGATGGTAAATGATGATGCCTACATTGTCTCCTCATTTTCAGGGACAACTTAATCTATAATGATCATGTAAAGGTCATCAGTATATCTTTCTTTGTGCCTGTTGATAGATAAGTGTGTGGAGTCATACTGTAATCAGAGTACAGATTTAAAGAAGACTCCTGCCAGATAGTTTTTTATTTACCGTCACAGCGTTAAGTAATTTGAAATGTGGTATAATCTGTAACTTTTTTTTTTTACAACAAAGGAGACGGCTCAAGGGCAACAAAAAGAGTGTATAAAAAAAAAAAACCGCGACTCACCGCTCCCATAACAGACAGAAGTAAAGCGTGGCCAAAAGAGAGGTCAATTTCGGGTGGTATTCTTCCTTTCTCGTAGTTTGCCCAGTTGGAGTCAAACCATTTCACCGAGGTCAGTTATTTCCATCCCCGCCATCCCTGCTACCACACCCGCACCCACCGCCTAGCTCATTCGCTCGACCTTAAGCTTCGAGGGACGGAATATCAGCGCGCCTGGAAGGTGTGACATGCTCCGCGCTGAGGATATGTTAGGCACTTTTATTTGGGGTCTGTGACATGGATTCATATAGCGGATGGCTGATGTTTTCGGTTATAAAGAGAGACATATTGATTCTTGCGCACTGGCCCTGGCTCCCCCATGTGTTGATGACTATATTATATTCCTCTTTTGTGACATGTTTAAATATAATAGTTCATAAGTGCGTCCAATTAATGCTTGTTTCGCACATAATTACATCATACAACAATTCATGTCCAAAGAAACAGGAATATTTTTTTTTTACAACAAAGGAGACAGCTCAAGGGCACAAAAAAAGGAAACAATAATAAAAATAGCTCGCTAGTCGCTGCTCCCATTATACATTTTCCCTTGGTCTATTGTATTAGGCGTCAGAGATGTAGTATTAGGCTTTAGCAAGAGTGGTTTTCCCGGCGATTCTTCATATACATACGTATGGCTCCCGCACCTTCCTTGCTCAGCCCTGAATGTGGCTCTTGACCTTGTTTTACACTGTATGGGCTTTCTGTTATATTTCGTATAATATTATGTGATTTATATGTGTGTATGTATGTGTGTATTCATGTTTATAGGTATGTATGTATGCATGTATGTATGTGTATGTATGCAATTAGTATAGTGTGTGTGTGTGTGTGTGTGTGTGTGTGTGTGTGTGTGTGCTTGCTTGCTTGCTTGTGCGCCATGTCCAACATTAGATGGATGTGTGTAAATATTGCTACAATCCCTCGTCTGCTGCAGCTCTTTAATTAATGTAAACGAGCAAACATCAACATCATCAGCAGCAAAGCAGAAGCCTTCAGTGGAAACCTTCATTCTGACGGTGTGATGATACACTGTCATTCCGTATTTTGTCAGTCACATGTCACTTTTTGTTTTGTTTTTCCTCCTTCTTATCGACCTTTTAGTTTTCATCTTTCTCTTCCTCATCTCCATCCTCTTTCTTTTCTTTGGCCTTCATTCTTCACGGCAACATCCACAATTGTTGGACAGTAATATCACGTCCTCAAACTTGACAAGATAAATTGTGAAGCACCAAACAGAGAGAGCGCCGGCATTGCGTCACCGGCTGTGTAACTTATTTCAAGGCATAATTTTGTGCCATCCTCGTCGAAAATTAAATTTTTATGTAACTCAAATTTAAGTTTGTTCTTTTACTTCGTCCACATCTTTGCTTTAACGAGGAGGTGTATATTTGCTCCTCCGTGGAATTGCTACTTTGCACGGCTAACAACATACTCGCTTGAAGGAGTCAATCTCGGTGACGACAGTCGGGGCACAGTCTACCTAGCTCCTCATCCTCCCTTTAGGCTGGTCGATGAATAGGTCCTTGAGTAAATATGGGGAAGGTAAACAGTGGTAACCCGGATGTCACGCTTGTTACATGTTCAGGGGCAATAGGTTCTTCCCTACCACAGGCTTCTGGGCCAGAGGGAGGTAAGCGCCAACGCAACGCGCAGCTTAAACTACGCCCCCAACTTTTTTTTTTTAATAACTCTCCACGGCGCTCTCCTTTACTGTGTTCATCTTTTAGTGTGTCTTCTAAAGAGAGTCAAACATAAGTGGATAGAAAACGTTTTTCTCCTTCATGTCTTCAAAACTTTTATTTATATTGCAGGACAGTGGTAAAAGACATGAAGTCAAGGCAATTAAACTGGCAACTATTCTACCTGGCTCCTTTCCTTTGTGTCTCATCTCTCTATCCATTCACGCCGCCTGCCGACTATTCGCTTGTCCTCCGCCTTCTCATCCTCTTCGTGCCGCCGCCGCCACCAACACTACCACAGTTAGTCATCCTTGTAAGGTGGGTGTGTTACCGGCTGCCATGATAGTGCCTTTGACACTCGTGTGTGTGTGTGTGTGTGTGTGTGTGTGTGTGTGTCTCTCTCTCTCTCTCTCTCTCTCTCTCTCTATATATATATATATATATATATATATATATATATATATATATATATATATATATATAACAGAATAAACGTACCTTTATATGTGTAGCACACAAGGGTGATCGTAATGATAGAGGCGCTAGCAGCTTTATACACACTTATCTCACCCTGGTACACCCTCAAACCTGAACATCCGAAGGGACGGAGGACTCAAAGAGGAAGAGGAGAAGTTGTGAGACAGGTGGAGGTTAAGGGATATGCGGAGGATAAGGGGGGGAGGAGATGAAGGAGGTGTTGAGAGAGAGGTGGATGAAGGGGGGAGGTTGGAAAGGGCTGCCTGTCCTTTCGCCTCAACAAAGCGTCTGTTCGTTCCTTTAGCATTAATTCAACCGGCGGCGGCAGTGGTGGTCGGGTAGGGATTTAATATAACACACCGAGAAACACGGAGGGAAGCCTTGCTTAATGCCGTTGCCAAGGTAGTGGTTACGAGGATGAGGACAGAACGAGAGAGAGGGAGGGGCTATGGTGGGAAATGGACTACCTGAGGTCTAAGTGGGGGAAGAGGGAGAACTGAGATAAGATACGAAATAGGGAGAGGGTAAAGAGAAGGCGATATTCACTAGAAGAAAAGAAATATGAAGAGTAGAAAAGGGTTACGAGGGTAAGATAAGGAGGTGGAGGAGAAGGAGGGAGAAAATAAAAGTGTTAAAGTTTTTTGTTGATGTAAGGGAAATATTTGATAGGATGAGAGAATGGAAGAGGGTGAAGTTAAGGATAATGAGTATAAGGGTGATTAAAATTAGTGGAAAGAGAACGAATAGGAGGAGGACGAGGAGATAAAGTAGAAAAAAGAGGAACGAGGACACACTATCAGCACCTCGAGAAACGTTACTACACACACACACACACACACACACACACACACACACACACACACACACACACATCTTAATTGGCGACGCTCCTCCTCCAAGCGAGCATTCCCTGCGTCGCGGCTCAATGTTGCTTCCACTTTGCAGGAAACCAAACTAAGACCCATTGATGTTGAGGAGCCCTGAAGGCCTCTGTTCGCTTGTGTCTTTGCGGGTTGGAAGCTGAGGTTGCAAAAGGAAAAGGGAGGAGATAATGGGCAGTGAAGGAGGGGAAGAAAAACACTACTAGAAGAGATATTCATAGACAAATAGATAGATAGAGAGTGAGTGAGAGTAGTGTGTGTACAAGACGTCACTACATCGCCTCTCATTAGGCCTCTGCTCTTCGCCTTCTCTGTCACTACACATCCTCACGAAGCACCCAAGTATAGTGTCCTCGTCGGAGCCTTCGTCGCCACGAGTAGCGCGAGAAGGGCACCGCCGTGGGCACATACTTTACATAAACATGAGCTAAAAGTAAACGAGGAGCGGCGGGAAGTATCAGGCGTTAAGCCACGCTGAATTCATCCCCCGCGACCAATGTACGAAGAAAAATTAGAGCGATTATTCTTGCTTATGACGCTTTATGTAATACGAAGTGTGTATCACGGGCCCGTCGGGGGGAAAAAATGAGGCTAAGCTTAATATCTGGTCTCAGTTCTGCACCATGTTTTCTTCTCTCCTTTCACTCTTTTCGCTGTTCCTTTTTCATCGTTTTGATTTCTTCGTGTCCCATTTATCCCTTTATCACAGCTCCCCTTCGCACCTCTCCCTGGACCACCTTCCCGGCATATTCTTTTTTCCTCTTTCCTTAGATTTTTGTTCCGTTTTTTTTCGTTTTATTTCCTTTTCCCTTTTTACTTATTTTTTGTCCTTTTATTCTTATTCTTGCTTTGTTTTTCTTTCCTTCTTCTTCTTCTTCTTCTCCTTCTTCTTCTTCTTCTTCTTCTTCTTCTTCTTCATCATCTTCTTTTTCTTCTTCTTCTTTTTCTTCTTCTTCTTCTTCTTCTTCTCTCTCTCTCTCTCTCTCTCTCTCTCTCTCTCTCTCTCTCTCTCTCTCTCTCTCTCTCTCTCTCTCTCTCTCTCTCTCTCTCTCTCTCTCTCTCTCTCCCCCCCCCCCTCGTATTCCTCCCCGCGTCGGTCGTAGGAGTAGATAAAGTTGAATCTGTGTCGTTATCATCCGAGAAAGTATAATTTTATGCCCCTTTTTAAATGCATATTAAACCTCAAAGCTTCCTTTTTGACGAGTATCTAGATGAGACGTTTGAGGACTTTTCAGAGATAATTTTTTTAGCCTTCATAGAGGGTATATTTTTTTCTTCCCTTTCTTCTCATCGCTCCATTGTTCCATTCTCTCATTTTTTTTAGACTTCTTGGTTAAATCTTTTCCTCTGGAGCGCAGTTCATCTCAGCGTACAACTCTCAAAAGTGACGTTGCTTTCTTTTTTCCTTTTCTTCTATGGCTTTTATGACTGTTTTGACGGTGGCGGCGGCGGCGGTGTTTGTGCCGTGTGGGAGAAAGTCTGCGTCCGTCGTCGATTTGCAAACGTCTCCATCTTGGAAGTTTTGGATTTTTAGCCCGCCGCGCCGCCCCTCCGTTGAACTCTTTCGCTGACGAGCCTTTCTTTTCCATTTTTCAGCTATTATATTTTTCATTCCCTCGCCGAGTTCATACTTTTGCTGCTACGGATTAGTTCGGGGCCGAGATTATATATTCGGAAAAAAATACCTGGTAACTTTTATTTTAAACTTTCCCGAAGGGGGTTTGGTGTTTGTTAAAGTGTCAGTATCTACGACTTAGCGCCGCTCCTAAGCTCGTCTGAAGCTGCGTCGCACACAGAGTAGAGGAGAAAGTGTTCTTATCATGGCTGTAAAAACACTTCTTTCCTCCGATCCTTCCCTCCTTATCTCCTTCACTCCCTCACTACTCCTTTTCCCCCTTCCCATCCTCCTTCTGTTTATCTCCTTTCCTTCCTTTGGTCATCATCACTTCCTTCATTCATTCCCCTTTCCAACCACACATCATGCTGAATCATCTGCACCATTACTTTAAATAAATGCTAATCAATAAATATTGTAGTTGATTTATCGTCAAAGCTCTCATTTGATTCTGTCATAGATTCAAGCAGGCTTTCTGCCATTACTGATCTAGTTGAACGCATTCCACTTCCTGTTTACCCTTTTTTTGTTGTTCACTCCTCTTCAACATTCTTTCTCACTATTTTTTACCTTTCAATCTCTTTCCTCCTCGCTCAGTTCTTGTATCCTATAATTTCTTCATGCTCCCTGTCGACCCGCAGATCCTTGAGTGACTAGAACCAAATGGAAACAAGATCAGGCAAGTGGAGATAACTTACTGTGTTTGTGTGTGTGTGTGGGGGGTATTATGGGTGTATGCGAGATTTTTATTTATTTTTTTACCTATATTACCACCTTGCGGAACACATAACAGTTATCCGACTATTTATTTACGCTCTCACTATTTGCTCAAATATTCCAATATGAAACACAACTTGCGGCCTCCACCATGCATAGCTTTGGCACCGGATGTCATAACAGCCGAGAAAGTGCGGAGTACCAAGGAGTCTACACCTCTACCTCCTCCTCCCTCTACTGTTCCTTCTGCTCCCACTCCTGGCCGCTGCTGGAGGAATTTCGGAGGAACATCTGGCGCTGCGAGATGCCAAGGCGATATTGGCCCTTCACACCTGGCCGGCCATCCAGCTACCTCAATATTACGCCAAATATTCTCTAGGCCGCTGCCCCAGTGGAGATCCGTCATGATGTACCTGGTGCCCTACAGTGCTTCTTTCTGTCTAGGAAATACTATGGATCTGAGTGGGATTGAAACTGGAACAGGCTTACGTCATACAGTAGTTCTTTGGCTTGTCACAGCTTTTCCTTTTATGTAAGTAATATGTATTCATGTTTTAGAGCAAGAGTAGCTTGTCGCTAGCATGACAGACTAGCTGTTACATTGGCGTTATATACTCCCTGGCATCTCTTGTACTGATTAATCAGCTATAGTGTGTGTACATCTGGGAAGCCAAGTCATGAGTCGCGTATTGAAGTATACTTTCAGTTAATCTTATTCGAAAATAAATTTATTGACAGTAAGAATTAAGAAGAAGTATTTTCAAGAGTAAATCTGACGACGTAAAGAATAAATAATAATTGTATCTTGAAAAGAAAATATGTATCTTTGCAGACGTTTTTGAAGACGCTTCGTTTATTACAAAGCGTTTGGAGTCGTGGAGTATATCCGGTTAGAATATTTAAAGGGCAACCTTGTAAACAAGGAAACATGGAGGAAGAGCAATAGGAGGCCTGCTGACTTATAACGAGACGGCCTGCTTTAGTAATTTATTCTGTTCGTCAGTCATTTCAGTGACGTACAGTATGAATTACAACACTTGCTTCACGTGCGCATGAGAACGCTCAATTCCCTCCTGTAGCAAAAAAGTAGCGGCTAATACAGATTTTAAGTAAAGTGATCGTTTTTGCACAAACTACCTCTAGGAAGTTTGTTATGATGACAGATGACTCAGCTAAAAAATAAAAAAAACTACTGCCGATGTCTGTATTGCATCCCTCCCTTGCAGTGGATGACCGGTGTTATTTTCTCTCAAGGCTATGGATAAATATGGTATTGGGTGTAGACTAAATCCACTTATTTATATGTGGTGCCAGCCTATAATTAAAATGTCTTATGAAGCCTTTAATAAGCGAACGGTGAGGCTGCAAGATAGACACCGAACTGGAGGTAACGACAGAGTTGATTGCGGTAAAAAGTTTCGTAAAGTAATCAGCGGCCCAAACTTCGTAAACCGAAATTTTATTATGTATGAACATAATATTCATCATAACTTTAGTTTTCATCATGTAAAGAGCAACCCCCACACTGCATCAGATCAGAGTACTATTATAGTTCCCTCTAACTTTTATATGTACTCATGACCCAAGAGGTTAGAAAACTTCCCCACAATTAAGGCACAAAATCTCACTTCGATGTCCTCCTCGGTAAGAAAGAAGAAACTGTATCAAGACCTGTTAAACTCTCCGTTCTATCTTTACATGGTCATACTTCAAGGGAGTGATGCCTTACACACATTAATGATATAATGTTAGAAAACTATCTCTATGAGGTGACTCATTCTCACATCGTGCATCTGTGGTGAAGAAAATTAATGTAATAAGGAGTTTACCGTTTAAAATATTTTGTTGTAAATTATCATAAGCTCAAGAACCAAAACGTCTCTGAATTAAAAAAAAAATGAATATAAGAAATCCATCCAAGTAAGTCCCCTCCCTGCAGAGCTGTGGCGGCTGCAGGGCTGAAGCCTTAGCGTGTCTGTTCGGGTGACCGTCATGTGCTCCTGCGTCTCCGAGCAGATCTGTGAAGACCTTCCTGATTCCAGGCTGAGTTATGCTGTTCAAGACCCGTTGAATAATGTATGTTGCTCAGCGGAGAGGGAGATGCAAGCAGATGGAAACAGCCCACAAGAGTAACCGAACAACGATATATATATATATATATATATATATATATATATATATATATATATATATATATATATATATATATATATATATATATATATATATATATATATATATATATATATATATATATATATATATATATATATATATATATATATATATATATATATATATATATATATATATATATATACACACACACACACACACACACACACACACACACACACACATATATATATATATATATATATATATATATATATATATATATATATATATATATATATATATATATATATATATATATATATATATATATATATACACAAAAAGCATATATACATACACACATCAGACGCATCCCAGAGACTCATCCTTACTATGGTTTAGGTCTAGATCTATACTTCATGCAACTTTCTGAGTGACCTGCCATCGCCCCTCAGCCGCGGAGGATCCCACGAGAGAGGAAGAAGCGGCGGCAGGTGTCTGTGTCCCAATAAATAATTGCCAGAGATGTCTCCCCAACAAACAACCTGTCGCCCACGCCAGCTTAGAAAAGAAATGACGCTAACCTTCGTTTTGACCTTATTTTCCCCCGTTACATTACCTATTTAAGGGTGAGGTAACAAGGACCTCTTGGTCATAATATACGACAGTTTTAAAGCTCCTCTCCTTCGGGATAATAAGGACGTGTGGAGTGACTTGTTTCGGAATGAAGTTAGGATGAGTTGGGTTTCTTCTCGCTCTCTAGGTAAATGAAGAAAAGGATCGTTTTACATCTGTTGGGCAATATTTAACTCATTTTCTTGCAACTACTGCGTCCCTATCTTACACTGTATTTATCCCTTACAAATGCTTTTCTTAAATTCATGTTCTTCTGCACACTTTTGTTTCCATATTAAACACTTGCTAATCCAGTGCTGTCTTTTCTAATCTGGATTTTTAGTCTTTCGCCAAGGATCTTTCCCTTCAATAACGATGGCGTCTACCCGTTAAGCCCTTCTCCGCTAACTATATAGATTATTTATTCAATCTTTGGCTTCTGAGCATATTATATAACTTGCCGCATCCTGCGTTAACAGGTTTATAGATACTGCAATTATGTTAAGCCCTTTTTGGTCATGTTTTATTTATTTTCTTTGAAAACTAGTTTTTGGTGTAATAATAATATACCCTGAGCGGTATAACAGTTATACTAAATCATTGTATATGTTATACCTTAAAAATGTATGGTTCTTCTCCTGTCTGTGACCCCTGAGTCTTCCGCCTTTCAGCCGTGCTAACCGCTACACCACGGGGCCACGCGGGAATGATAACCGTTACCCTAATTTATTAACTTCTCATGACCTTTTTTTTCACCAGCGATCTCTAAATCTTTTGCCAGCCGTACCGTCCACCTTTGCTGCTGCCCTAATACCTCACCCAAAGCCTGGAACGGGGGGCTTAAAAGTTTAAAGATTTTGTAGATTATTTCCCTGAATTAGTTTACTTTTTTACTTTTCCTTTAAACTTCAGTTTCCGTCAGTATGCTTACATAATCTTATACAGACTTTCCTCCGTGATTAAGGCTAATCTCTTCTACTTCCAAATTCCTTGAGGCCCTAAAGCATTAGATGCTCTACATTTCGCCTACATCAAACCAGCGAAAGTTGTGTAGCCTATCCTTCAGTTTGCCCTCACACCCTCAGTCATGTCTACGCTCGCTGAGGCCCATGGTTTATCTGATTCTGACTCATTCTCCTCCTTTATCAATGGTTGTATTTTCGTCTTCTTGCTCCCCCCTCACTCCCCCCCTGGCACACACACACACACACACACACACACACACACACACACAGTCCTCCTCATTCTTCATTTCTCTCTACCACTGTTACATTTTGGTGTCATATTTAGGTATTTGCTTACTGCGCCTATTTATACGGCAGACTGAAGGGAAGTTAGCTCACGAAGATCGCCTAAACTGAATGCAGATTAGAAGCGAGGGAGCAGGAGGAGGAGGAGGAGGAGAAAATAGAACAAGAAATAGTAGTAAACCATTAATATTGTTCATCCGATCACCCACCGGCCTGTCGTTCCATATTGAAATTCATGCTAAGATAAATAGTTATCCCTTAATGGTTGTTGCCTGTTGGTAGCGGAGATGGCTAACCCATAAAAGAAAAAGTAAAACTACGTGGCGTGATTTTCTTTGCCTGCTGATAATTTCTCATCTCGTTTCCCCCCAAAACAATGATACTATTCTTACTACTGTATATACTTACATAAGGAAATATTTATTGTTGATTTGTGAAAAATTGTTACCCAAAAACTTTAATGGGAATGCACGGTTCAGCCAGAGTTTAATTATAATATTAGGGCAAAAATTCAGTATGCTAAATATAAACGTAGATTATTGATGAGAAATGTACAGCTGAACCTTTTATATTAATTTTATGAAGCAGTACGTTAGTCTAGTTTTTTTATTCATTATTTTTTTATTAGCGGGCGATCACGGGAAAAACCGCTCATTACCGTGTGTCCGAAGCCAATGAAGGGCAAAGTTTATCAGGCAGCTTCTACACCCATCTACCAATTATGATCAAGTTTCTGGAGAGTTAGAGCCACTTCACCATACATTCAACACCCACCCACCGATACACAGGGAAAATTTGCAGGTTTTGCGTATATAATATTTTTTTTTTCATCAGTTTTGACGCTCGCTTCCTCTATGTTTCGTTTACTAGTTCTGAAATTCGTCGGTGGTATAATTGGTGCGACGCGAACGGAATCCGAGTCAGTCCTCGCCAGGTGAAAGCAAGGCAGGTAATTGGATGGCTATTTACTCGCTCCTTCTCCTCCACAAAGAATTCCCTCTTCTGGTCCTGACATCCGCTCCTTTCGTCTCCCTTTCCCCTCTTCTCGCTACCCTCCTCTTCCTCCGCCTGTGCCTCCTCTTCCTTCTCCTCCTCCTCCTCCTCCTCCTCCTCCTTGTTTTTCATTGATATTCGTGTGTTTGGTATATTCTGTTTTTCACCTCATTTTTTGCATGACTCACCTTCCTCACTTCCTCACCCCTGCACAAGATCCTCCATTCCAACCTATACACGCTATTGATTGCACACACACACACACACACACACACACACACACACACACTGTCACACTTACTTTTCTTACAACGGGTGTCCTCGTACGTCCAGTTCTCATCTTTACTCCTACACTTCTTTACTTGCGCCCTTCTGCTCCTTTCTAGCAAACTCGTATTACATTCCCAGCACTGTCACTCTCTGCTTACAGAGCTTATTCCCTCCTTGTATTGCCACGCCCTCGTTGTCGTCCTGTCCTCTTTCTGGGCAAATATTATTATGATATCGTCTCCTCTTGCCCTTCTCTCTTCTTCCTTTTTAAGAAAGTAAATGGTACCTTGGAAAAGTCAAATAAAAAGTATATAATTTGGTGCAAGAAAAGGACACAGATGAAGCCCGTGAACGGTGACTTGACAGATTCGGAACTTGTTGAAGCACAAACATGGAAAACGAATAACGCTTGGAGGTAAGACCAATCGCCTCCTTTTCTATCTACTTCTCCTCCAGATTCCCTTCCCCATGTTCGTCCTCCTGTTCGTCCTCCTATTTTACTTCCTCACCCTGTTTCCTCTTCTTCTTTCCCCCTTTCTCCTTTTCCTCCTCAACAGAAAGTCGTCACGATTCTTATGCAAAAATGAAATAAAAGCAATTTCTGCCCAAAGCTGAGAGTCAACAAAGGGTGGTGGCGGCGGCTGTTTCCCTTCCGTCCGTCCTCCTCCTCCTCCTCCTCGTCCTCTTCCTCCTCCTTGTCCTCCTCCTTATCCTCCTTGTCCTCCTCCTCCTCCTTGTCCTCCTCATTGTCCTCCCTATCCTTGTCCTCCTCCTTCTACTCTGCAATCTAACCCTCAGCTTCTGCTTTCTTCTCTTCTGTTTTTACCTCCTCCTCCTACTCCTCCACCTCTTCTTTTCCCACTTGGTTCTCCTCCTCTTCCTTCACTCCCGTATCCAATCCTTTTCGGTGTTTAAAAAATGTGACCTCACCGGTGTCTTTTTATTTCACTTCATCACTTCTTGTCCTTGTCAAATCTCTCTCTCTCTCTCTCTCTCTATTTAAATGTTCTATGCATCAGTATTTTATAATTAAGTCTGGCAAAATCCATGAGAGAGAGAGAAAAAATATGCGAAAACAATGCGTTAAAGTATGATAATTAGCTTGTTTGCATAAGTAACGAGATTCACACACATAACAAAGAAGGAAAACAACAAAACGATGGACAGAGTTGATTAATGTGCTGTTGTGTCTCGGGTATTATTTAATAACTAACGTATATATCCTGTGATGCAGCCGCCGGCAACGCACTGGAAGTCTTTCTTGGTGATGCGCCACAAGGCTTTGGTAGCTAGCTTTTGGTGTCGTGACGAGGATAGCGGCGGGAATTGTTTGTTTGATATGCGTGTGATAACTTTGTCCTGTGAAAACTGAATCTCACACTGTGGCAGAGAGAGGATTAAATAGATAGATAGATACGTAGAAATTGAGATAAAGTTAAAGAAAGAGATGTATATTGTCAGAGTCAGAAGGTACCAGACAGTTAGAGAAGTCAATCTTACCCTTTCAATAACCCGCGATTGTTCCGTCACTTGACTTTTTCAGGAGGCAAGAAATACACGAGTCGCCCCCTTTTTCAACACCAGCTCTTTCTTTTCCTCCCCAGTCTCTGTTTTTACCGTGTTTCCGTTTTCTCCTCTCTCACCCAATTCTCTGAAGAGGGGCAGACAGCGGGCAAGGAAGTGAGGAAGGAGGAATACATGTGGAAGGAAAGAAAATAATATTGAAACAAGGGGAGGGTGTGAAGATGACTGGGGTTCAGCATTCCTCTCTATAAACAAACGGAAGAGAATCACAGAGTACCTGACCTTTCTGCTTGTGTCTGCATCTGTCCGCTTTTTGTTGTAACCTCGTTGGTGGTTGAAGTAAACTTTTTTTTTTACTGATGTTCTTTCTTCTCATTCCATTTTCCGTGCCTTTCTTTTTCCTCGTCCTTTTCCACTTCCTTTAATCTTCTTCCTTTCCTCACTTTTCTCCCTTAATTTTATTGTTATTCAAGTGAGATTCTAACTATCCAGTTCTCATTTTTTTCTGTAGATGTAAAAAACAGTATTCTGACCACATTATTTTGATCGAATTGATGATTATTATTATTTATGTATATTATTGAATATGTTTTTGCAATAGATAATTGCTGATTGCTGATTGTTCATTTGCGCAAAACCCAAATATAAAGACAACTGATGACATTGGGTGAAGGGTGGCATCGAGCGGCGATTGACTGATGGGCTGCCAACACCCAGGAACATAATGGCACGTGTCCAGGGCCGGCTCGTTGCGCTCCTGTTTAGATGATTAGTTTGGCGCGTGGCGTACCTGTAAATAATGTACGGGAAGCAGGTCACCTCAGTCCATTCATTTCTGGCCGCGTCAGCGTGTCTGTTTTGCCTCCCATGTATAAACTCTGCCCCCCCCCCCTCTCGCACAACCCCCATCCCCCCTCACTCTTTCATGATTAACTTTCCTATTTTGGCGATATATCATGCATACGCTCCCTGAAAGCATCGTGCATTGTTTCTGGCAATAAAAGAAAGCTTATATATAGTACACCTTTAGTATATGGGAGGTTTATATAGACAGCGCTTTGCATTACAGTCTGACGCGGGGCTGTCGTGCAATAATTTCCAGTATCTGTTATACCCGTTGAGATACATATGGGCCAAGCCAACTTTATATTGAGCTTTTTTCTCCCTATTTTAGAGTGCTAATCGAAGGTGATGTACGGCAAAAGTATTGAAAGGGGCACTGCAGGCTCGTAATTTTGGCAGATTTTGGGGTTGTGGCTTGTCATCATAGTATCATGAGCTCGGGGGGAGGGTGGCGAGCGAAGGGAGCATGCGCAGTTGAGGATTTTTTTTTAATAAACACTTTTAGGGTCATTGTTTATCCGATGGAAAATATTAGGGGACTACAGCCCCTCCTAACCTCCCCTAGAAATTACGACCCTGTAATATGCGTGTGTGTGTGTGTGTGTGTGTGTGTGTGGGTGGGTGGGCGGGTGTGGGTGTGGGTTGGTGTGCGCGCGCGCGTACGTGAGAGAGAGAGAGAGAGAGAGAGAGAGAGAGAGAGAGAGAGAGAGAGAGAGAGAGAGAGAGAGAGAGAGAATATGATAACAGGAGAGACTTACCTAATAACATATACACTAAAAGCGTCAGTAATGAATCACTTTACGAAATAAATATGAGGCAAGTTTAACAAAGTATACTCTTATCACAGGGGCTCCCTTGATTAATTTAGATAGCCTCATGTTTTTTTCTACTGTATTCTGATTATGTATTGTTTTGAGTTTTGAATATTATTGAATATATTATAATTTCTCCCGTGATTTAATTTTTCGTTCCGTGCCGCGCCTAAAGCTGTTCACCATTATTATCTTTTAAATGCCTAAAAATGTATTAATTAATATGCCGATAGGTTAGGCAACGCGTTAATGAAGCAGGCTAGAAAGTTTATTTTCCCTATGTCTATCTACCAATCCTCCCTTCATATTGTGATTAATTTAAACTTTTGCTTTTGTTAAGTATTTATTTATTGATTTATTAACCGATTACTTGATATATATGGGCATTTGTTTTCGGTTTGTCATCACTCATGTTTCTGCGTGTTGGCCGTTGCCCGCGTTACCGTCATCCATGCGGCACCACAGCCATGGCTGGCGCTCACTATAATCGTGCTCGGATTAGCGTGATATGCTGGTGCCGTGAGGTGCGGCGCGGCTCGTTATGCTCTTTCATCGATGTTTATTTGGAAATATTCGTGTCTAGATTAAACATATATTCTTGCATGGGAATGATTATTGCCTGATATGTGGAGCGAGATGGAAATGCATTTCCGCTCTGCCGCAGGATCAAGTATATGGCCGAGCATGATTACGAGGCGCGTCAGTTATGATGAACATAACGCTTTTAATCTAATATTTAATGATGGGTTCTTCTAGTTGCATGTGGTGCTGAAATATAGGAAATGGATTGCGATGAAACCAATGGTCAGGATGAAAGTAAGCCAAGAGAAAGTGTTAACAAATGGGAAAACTTGAATATATTATATATAGATAATGAAACCTATTTTATTTTTTCCCTTCCAAATAAGACATACTTATAACACCTGTATATCAATGGCAATACATCAACATATTTCTGGTAAAAAATACTTTATAAATGTTATTATAAATGTTATTGTATAGAAAGTATTTTCTTTTAATTTTTTGTAACAAATCATAAATAACATGCAGGTCGTATCACAACAGCAACACGTCCATCAACATCATAATCCATTATCTGTGACGCGCTGGAAATGCAAAAACACACTTTTGCCTCAATTCACAACGTTCGCTATAAATAAACAGAATAATAATTTTGTAATGGAGTCACGGAGGGTCGGTAAACAAACAAAAAAAAGAAAGCATCAGTATATAACAACTTTATTGATATTCATATCTTTAATAAACTTATTTATTTGCAGAATAGATACAAGAAGAACAACCGATTTGAGATTCATAGGTCCGAACGTTCTCAGTCGATCAAATTAAGTAAATATTAATAAAGCAGTATACCACAAAATTATTCGGCTATGAATATGTATTTCTCGAATCACATGCAAATTTTGTCTTTTATTTTCTCGGAAACAATGCTGCATGTTTCATCGTCGTCTAGAGAGTATAGATGTATAGATGACGGTGCTGCACGCTAAGTGGTTTCAACAGACAAATGTGATCATATCCACAACAAAACTGTAATTCATTTCTGAACATCCAAGATGGAGAATGTGTGACTTTAACCATTAGAATGAAGATGTCAGTGTCATGTCTGATTAACTTAAACTGATTTTGTGTTGCCCCACAGCAAATTGGTGTCTTCGAGCGTCGTTATCTTCACTTCCTCTGACGCCAGGCTCTGGCGCCTGACTCAGATGTTGCAGGTAAGGCTTAAAAGCTATGTTGAAATATATTAGTAAAGTGAAAGTGTTATTTAGCTTTTTGCAGAAAAAAATGTAATTTTCAAGTAAGAAGATAATAGAAATGTAAAGGGAATAAAACATATTGATAATTTAATATCAGGCTTATTTAAAAATAACGTAGAAACATTATACCTGTTTGTTTATGAAATGAAATTGCTGGAACAGTAATCAGTGGATTACCGAGAATGATCGGGAAGGTCACACGTTTAATTCGTTTTCCGAAGCTCATAATCAGCTTTATGTTTAGTATGATATTCATCCTCACCCACAACACCATTGTGATCTTACACCAGACGGAGACAAGTTCTTGTTACGAGCATCAAGGAAACAGACAAGCAAAGACTTGTCTGAGAATGAAAACTGATGACTGGGCAATATTCAATATGTCAATGTAGAGACTCTCCCCCCCCCCCCCAACTCATAGACACATGTATATTATTGTTATTATTATTATCATTATTATTATTAATAATAATAATAATAATAATAATAATAATATTAATAATAATAATAATAATAATAATAATAATAATGTCTGAATTAAGCTCAGTCCACCAGTTTAAAAACATATTTAATAATGTAAATGAAAAGATGACGAGTTTGAGAAAGTTCTAATTGTTTTGGTGAAGGATGACTATACAAACTGTAACACATTCCGTTTGATGCATCGTGAATAATTACGAGTCGGGGAATGGCATTACTGCTGCCGCCATTTCGAGAAAGTTACCAATGACTGAAAAAAAAAAAATGAAACAGACGAATACTGCGATCCGAGACTCTCCCATTAATGGCTTTCAGCATAATCTCTGATCCGGTGTACGAGATAAATAAGAGGGAAAGGAAATCCTTGTAATTATTTAATTGGGGTTGTAGTGCAATGGCTCTTTCACGGAGTACACGTACGCGCTCACTCGCGCGCGCGCACACACACACACACACACACACACACACACACACACACACACACACATATCCTCCCTATCCTCTTTCTTCATTCTTCCATTCCTATCATCCTTCCTTTCATCTTTCCCTCCTATCTTTATTCCTTCCTTCCTTTTTACCCTTAAATTATTAGGCAGCCTATAATTAACGTATCAAAGTAGTAAACATGTAAAGCAAGTAGCTCGAGGCATGGCAGCGGTGTGGCACTGGTGGCAGAATGCGATATTTTCCATCGATCAAGTTTCACTCGTGCGGCCGCTGGGCTGAGGGTGCCGAAAGGGTGGTGGCCGTGTTTTCATTACCAGCGAGTTAGGGGACCCTTCTGTGACCTTCTTTAGGGGACCGAAAGTTTGAGAACCGGGGAACAAAGTGGACGGCGTGAAACCATTTAAGCCTCCGGAACTCAGAGACAGACAAACAGACAGACTGATATACGTAGATAGATAGGTAGATAGATAGATAGATAGATAGATAAATAGATAAATAGATAGATAGATAGATAGATAGATAGATAGATAGATAGACAGACAGACAGACAGACAGACAGAGATGGAAAGAAACAGGCACATGCAGACAGTCACAGACAAACAGGCACACAGAAACAGAGATAGATGCGCATTCTTACATTTTTATTTATAAAAGTACGCATCAGACCTGCTGGCAAGATCTACCTAATGACCATAACCTTAACTGCCCCTGATAAGTATGAAAACAGTGAGCCTCATTAGGGAGCCTTAGAGATGATAATAATATCACGCACTAGATGGTTCGGCTTATTCATAGTCACTCTTCATCACAATCTCATTCTGTTGATCGTTATGTCCATCTAGCACACACGGCCCCGTCCTTCATTAGTTAGGCGCCTTCCCCGCCACCACCGGCCACCCAGCCAGCCCGGGAGCCTGAGAGGGGAGGGGTGTGAGGCGCTAGGAGGCTTCATTAACAGCCATTCAGCGCCTTAATGAGCCGCCGCATGATAACCTGACCCCCTGCCGTTGCGTGCAGGTAGCTCGCGTGACAATAAAAGAGAAAATGTCGTTAAGAAAATGAGCCTTTTTTTTTTCATTTTCAGTGATTTTTCATGCTTATGAGTGTAGAAATTTCGGGTTAATTTTCCATTCTTAGAACCAGCGTAAACATGAACGGAAAGTACTCTTTATGTAAAAGCTCTATAATTGCATATGACTGAAACAATAATTTCATAAAACATAATACATGAATGTACTTTTCATTCATGAAATTTTTAGACTTCCATAACCCGAAAAGAAGTGCGTGAACCTCCTCTAGTCCAGGGGCGGCTGATAAACCTGTGCTGAAGGGCCATCACCTCGCCCCCTCCCTCGCTCCCCGCGCCATGAAAGAAGACGATCTCTTCCGCTTCAATTTTAAACAGCTCATGAATACTGATGGGAGAAAGTATTAGTTTCTGCAGGGCATTCAGTGAGGAGTGTTGGCTTTAATGGGGGATAATGCAGTTTTCAGGTAATCCAAACAAGTTGGCAGAATTCCCCGCCTCCAAATGCTGACACCTTTAAACGGTGCAAGACATACATGAAGGAACAAACGGCCCGTATAACAGAAGCTTTGGGGAATCTGAACAATCACCTGCCGAAGCGAATTGTTCCGGACAGGTGCAGGTCACCAGCAACATGAGACGAACTCAGTGTCTGTATGCCTTGGCTGTGTCCTTAGATTACACAATTCAGTGTCTTTTCATCCTTTTCACAACCTGTCTTTCTCCCATCCCTATGACCCCTTCTTTCCTTCCTCCCTTCTTTTTTTTATCTCATTTACGTACTCTCCTCTTCCTGTTCCTCTTCCTCCTCCTTTTAGTCGCCTCCTACATATATATGCCCTTGCACCCCTTCTCTTCTTACTCCTCATAATTTTTCACCTTCTTCCTCCTCCTCACGGCCGCTTGCAGCAAGAAAACAAACACACAACATTCACTCCCGGGTTATGGACTTCCCTTGTAATCCAGTCCAAGGTGATTAGTGAAGCTGAAAAATTGTTGCCAAACTTCTTCATAAAAGTTCAGACAAATGGCGCAACTCGGAATCTTTTTTCAACCTCGAGGCGCGGGCAAGTCAGTTCCATGTCAGAGATGCACTTGGGCTTATAAACTTATCCAATTCTCACGAGACTTCCGCCTGTATATACAACGCCACCTGAGACCCATTAAGTCGGGGAACACTGGAGTTTTTGGCATGGCTGTTAAAGCTCGAAAACTCAAAAGTCGTGATTTACTGGACAGTGATGAATGTGTTAGTTTAATTACCTGTGTGTCGAGACGCGTGCCGCCTCTCAGCCTCTCGTACACCGCCTACCCGGGAAAGATTTCGAAACAGAGGCAGGATGAGGAGGACAAGGAACTGTGAGATTGTAAATAGAGAACGCGAAGAGGACAATATAAGTAGGATGAAAGAGTTAACGAAGGGCAGGTCATGGATAGGAGGAAACAAGGAAGAGTGCGGCTGAGAAAGGGATTAGGAAGTTACCTGAGGCGGTGAAAATGATGGCGAGAGGATTTCAATTTATATAAAGACGTATTCAAAAGTTTCCAGAGTCGACGCGGGTCATAGCAGTTTTATAATGTACGGTTCGGGAAGCGGAGGCCAACATTTTTTCTTCAGCCGTCAAATTTCTTATTCACACACACACACACACACACACACACACACACACACACACACACACACACACATGTAAAAAAATGTAAAAAGAAAAAGAAGCGGCAGTTTTCCTTCCAAAAATACTGCTCGATTTTGAGAACCGCGCTGTCGGGCCGTGCGTAGTCGACCCTTGTATGTGTGTGAGGGAGGGGGAGGGGCCGGACAGCGTGGACAGAGATGGCTTGCGGCAGTGTGATGGAAATGGGAGGGCTGTCCATCTGTTTATCCGTCTACATATAGTATTTTTATATATACATGTTTATCTGTATGTACGTATATCTACCGCTCCGATGCCTTTGTGAAAAATTAGGAAGCTTGTTTGACTATCAGAGAGGACATCTAATTGGCTTGTTATATGTCTGTAATTGAATACTTCGTTGACTGTCCGTAGTAATTCAGAAGGGATGACTGGCTGGTACAGAAACGCAGTGTTCACTTAATGATGGTAATAGGAACAGTATTAGAGAGGGGAAAAAAATAAGTGAGTTTACTCCGCGGTGTTAATGTTTTGAATCTAGTAAGCCAGTGAATAATTATGTGGAAATGAGGTTAAAACACACACACACACACACACACACACACACACACACACACACACACACGAGATAGTATTACCTGAAAACATTTGCTCGTACGTTTTGCATCTTGTTTATATTCGTCCTTGTTGATATTTTGGGAGCAGGCGTGGTTTCAGATTTCAAGCAATGTTTCCATTTTGAGCATTAGTGTATATTTCTGCGGTTACCCGTTTCATGTGAAGTGTTGATTCCTTGTAGCATATTTAAAGCTACCTGACTGCCCCGACCAGTAATCACTAATCGTTCATACCGTTCACAAAGGGCTTATAAATCTCTTAAGTGAAAATGATGCATTCACTCACCTCTCCCTATCTTCCCTTCTCACATTTACTGCATTGCTCCCTTCCTGCCTACCTCTATGTATCATGTGACTGTGGCCTTTACTCTTCATGCTTCTCACCGTCCGCCTTGCTGCCTCCTCACGCCGCTGTAATGTTATTGTTCCTGACAGCCTTGTTCCTCTATAAATAACTAGCGGCGTCGGGGTCAGTCATCTCCCTAACGACTTGATCACCCATGTTTTGATGCTTCCCACGAGACCCCGCCACGGTGTTTCCCCTGACTTACCTTCACCAGGGCCGCCTTCTACTGCATGTCTCTCCCCTTATGATTGCCTCGCGCCGCTCAGCTCCTGTTCATCTGCAAACCGTTGCCTCGCTTTGTTGCTTTTTCGCTTTATTATTCCGTATTCATGTTCTTCATTTCTCATATTGCCTCTGTTTCTCCGCGTCCACTCACTCACTCATTCTTTGGATCCCGCTCCCTCGTCCTCGTAACCCGAAGTGATTTATCGTTGCACTGTTGTTGCTGCTGCTGCTGCGTCTGCCTCCACTTTCATCCCCCTCGATGCGTCCGTTTGCCTCTCTCCTGATTTTGTTTTTTTTTTCTTTATTTGCAGGAGAGTAAATGGTTTTCAGTTTTCCTGCGCTGACACGCCAAGTTAATTTGCCTGATGGAGTGTGACGACTGCTTTAAATGCGTAGTTCCAGCCCGTGTTCGGCGAGAAACACTCGAGTGGGATGTATCCATGCACGCATTCCCTCCGACGATGAAACAGGGCGTGGCGGACTTTTAATTCTTTAGTTTGGTATGTGTTATTTGTTGAAAAAATAAATATATGATGCAGACGCCTTCCTTTTACTAGCAACAACTTGTCACTTTCTAGACCGGGAGGATGTTCCGCTTTACTGAACTCTACGAAAGGGCTCCAGCGTGACGTATGTGCGCCCATCGCCACTTCCTCTCCCATGATCGCCCCTCCTCCCCTGGCGCCGCGCGGGTTGGGGCTGGTGGCGTCATGGGGCGGTAATGGCCAAGCGCGGGACTGCCAATACCGGCTAATGAGTTTCAGGTTCACTGTTTACCGGAGATCGCCCATAATCACTTCACTGATGACCCACTCGTGAAAAGTCTGATGCTCTTTTTTCCTGGTTGTTTGTTTGTTTGGCAGCGTCCGGCGCCCACCTGTTATTTGCATTTTTGATCCGCCTTTTGTGGCAGGTCATCGGCAGACTGACGCGGAACGTTGTGGTTAAGTTCTTTCGATGGAGGTTTTGTGTCGTGTTTTTTTTCTGTTCATGGATGTAACAGAAACAGTGGTAACCCAACTTCAACACAGGCTCAAGGTTACAAGGTTAGGCAGGCGTCCGGGCAACGGATTTGTATCTAAGCTGCAGGTGCTTCCTCCTTCCCCTCTTCCTTTTCTCCTCCTCCTCCTCCTCCTCCTCCTCCTCCTCCTTGTGTCCACTTCCTCCTCTGCATGTGTCCACGCCTGAGCCTGAGTTTCCTATTAACGGTCAGGTAGTTAATTGTTATGTCCTGAGAATATTGGCTCGGTGAAAATTATGTTGAGTTTAATCGCGTTCTAAAAATTAATTGCTGTATTATTCCGATCTGTAAAGCCTTACAACACTCGGTTTCATTAAATATAAAGAACAATTAATGCCGATGCTGGAGTAGTGGTTCTGGAGGGTGAAGGGACGAAGCGTCGGGCTGACCTTGGCGAGGACGAGCACGCCAGATGTGGAATTACAACTGGCAAGTGTTTGGATCAGAGCAGGTCTGGCGTTGTCCTATATTGCCGAAGTTGTTATAGTGAACTGTTTGTCCTCCTCTGTAAAATTGATATGTTGTATTTTTGTGCTGTCCCTACTCTAAACTCCGTTCTTCTATGTTATTACAGCAATAGATAAAGGTAGAAGATAGATAAGGGTCAGTGAAAGATAAAGTATAGATATAGGTCATTGCCATACCCGTAATGTAGTTGCCAACTCGACATGACTTCAGTTTTATAAGGGCAGTGTACGTTCAGTTAGTTTTAGTTACTACGACATTCTTCCCGCAGAAATTCACTTTCCTTCGTCAGATTTCAAAAGATCACAACGTAGTTTTTTCTTCTTTGAATACACGGCAATTCTCCTTGAAAATCTCGACAGAGGTGATGGAAATAATGGAGAAAGGAGATAACTGAAGGGAGGAAGGAAGGAAGATATGGAGGCGACGCGTGGCCCTGACCGCGGTGTGAAGGAAGAGTGTATCAAGCGGAACCTTTTGTGGCGAAGGGGAGAAATCGAGAAGTTGTCGCCGAGTAATTCAAGTTTTGTGGAATCTCTGAGGGGGCAGGAGGGGCCGAGGGCGAGAGGGAAAAAGAGTTCAATGTTCCCGGGCGAATGAAAGCCTTGCTGTGGTCATAACCAAACTTCTGGTCAATAATAGAGGAGGGCGAAGGAGTCAGAGATCGGCACAGTGCCATGACCCTTCACCGCAAATTTAGTCAAGTTTCTTCATAAGGGCGCGATACCAAGAGAGAGAAGAGAGTCGAGGGTACTTAGAAGAAAATAAGTAGGAAATGAGAAGAGGCGGAGGGAATTAGGAGGTAGTGAATGAGTTATCATCCTTAGCTGTGGCTGTTGATAAGGTAAAGGGAGGAAAGAGGCGCCTGATGCATAAAAGATTATTATATTTATGTTGCCGTGTTGGAGAGAGAGAGAGAGAGAGAGAGAGAGAGAGAGAGAGAGAGAGAGAGAGAGAGAGAGAGAGAGAGAGAGAGAGAGAGAGAGAGAGAGAGAGAGAGAGAGAGAGAGAGAGAGACTCAATTTTTGCTCTTAAGACTTTTTCTGTACTGTTTTATGTGTGTGTGTGTGTGTGTGTGTGTGTGTGTGTGTGTGTGTGTGTGTGTGTGTGTGTGTGCTCTCGTTTATTTTATTTGTTGTTAATCTTTACTGCCTTTATATTCAAGCTCTATGTCCCCCAAAAACGTTACGTTGACAGTTTTATTTGAAGTTTCATTCGCTTCCTTTCATAACAAAAAACAAATTTCCTTCCGTTTCCGCCACTCATATTACTTTTCCTTGCGGATGGGAACAAATATTTTGATTGCAATCGTAAAATATGTGATACTGTCCGCAAAAGTTAAATGTAAATATAATGAATCGCTGGCAAAAGTTTGTGTTGTACTCTTTCCCTCCGAAAGAAAGTGGTTGGCTTGTTTGCATACTGATGTCTGAAGTCTGGCCATAATGAGGCTGGTGTGGCAGCGGCGGCAGCTCAGACGCGGTACATATACCCCTGACCCTTTCCCTAACCTTTCCCCTAACTCCACGTCCTCAGTGTTCCCAGTTCCTACTCTCAGCGCCAAACTCAGAACATGTATACCCGTGCCATTCATCGCAATCACTTCCAGTCCTAACTGTTACTGAACCGTACTCAAAGTCCTCAGTTCCAGCCTCCAAACTCGACCCTCTTATGTCCCTTGATTCTCCTTCTAACCTTACTGTCCCCTATCCCTACTTCCCTCACTAAGATCCCACCCCAACTCAAATATTCAACCCTTACACGAACAGCTTCCCCTTCCCGACCCCAGCACTGTACCGTTATCTCTATACCCCTTCTACGTAGAGTCCGCGTCATGCCTCGAACCATAAATTGACACCTATGGCCATTTGGTTTCCTTACCACATCTTTGAAACCCGTCCTTGTGTTTTTTCTGCTGTTGTGTGAGTGTTTATATTCATCTCACGCATGCAAATTTATCATAAACCTTTACAAAAATATATGTATATCGATAATATAATGTGTTTATTGGAGTTTGCCAGTTTTCTGTCACAACAGAATAGAATCTAAAGCTTTGTTAAGATTATTCCTGCACAGATAACTATTGTCATACTTTTTGTCCATGGCGATGAATCACGGGGACATCGAACTATTTTTTCACTACTCGGAATCGCCTTTGACTCAGCGGTGTTTTGGGAAGTGCCGCATCGTCACTGTTTGAGGCCGACGAGAATTCGGAGATTCGAGTTTGAATGCTGCAATAATACTATTTTTTGTTCTCTAGACTTAAGTTGTTGATTGAAACATTCTTGGCAATATTTTGTGAAAGTAGTTTTTTTGAAAACACTAAGGTCGGCTCAAATTGCAACACAACAGCAGACTACTTCACTGTTGCGAGTGAGCTAGATTGAGTTGATGGGACGAGTGGTCGTTGAGCATTCATCGGTACGGGCGGCCCAGCGAGCGGAGGGGACGCGTTCCGCACACGTATGGGATCTGTGTCGTCAAGGGAATGAAACTGCGTTGGCGGCGGTGACCTTTCTTTATTTTGATCGATGGTTTCTTAACGAGAAAATAAATATTGTTTTGATTCTAGTGTTCCAGTAAATGATGTGGCGATTATTTCCTCCAAAGAAAAAAAAAATATAGTGTGTGTGAGTATGCGGTTATATATTTGTAGAAATATATCCCTATCGAAAAATGGAAGGAAAGAGAATTTAAAGATTTGAAACTATCGGGCTGGTATATGTGGTACCTCTCTCGGAGCCGAATACGAGGGCCTGGAGCACTTCCTCTTATTTTTTGTTTTTCGATGCCGCCGTTTGGTGTTGTGCAACAGCGATGTGTTGCGTCATGCAGAGGGAGCCACCGAAACAATGGCACGTCCGTAACTGCTCGTGATACTCTTGAAATGCATCACCTCTGCCTCATCCGTGAAACTCACATTCAAGAAAATAATGAAAGGAAGATTTGTTGCTCTTAGTTGAAAGAACCAAATAAGCCCTAACTATTTGAAAAAACCCGTGTGTGTGTGTGTGTGTGTGTGTGTGTGTGTGTGTGTGTGTGTGTGTGTTAATACATTCACGTCTCACGTACTAGGGTGGTCACAGTTTATATAATTTATATACTCCTTGGTGCATTGCTTTTCTCAGGACCGGTCGATGACGAGAATAAAAGGAGAATGATTTCATTACCTCACTTAGAACCGGCCAAGACTCTGGCTTGGAGGGATAAGAGGATCGCGGGGGAAAGAAGAGAGGAAGACAAAATATATTGGAGGAGAGGATGATGGGAGAGAAGGGGCACAGCATATATGGGGGATAAGAAAGAGGAGGAGAGAGAGGAGAGATTAAATGAGAGGGATGGAGTGAAGAGTGAAAAGAAAAGGAATGGAAGAGAGAGGGGCAAACGATAGGTAGACAGTATCCAGGTCAATCGCTTCAGTTATGTCCAGCGTCGCCTCGCCATCGCCCGGCTGAAGGACATTGAATATCTTGTTCATTCATGGTATCTCTTATCGATGCAGTGATCCCCTCGCGCTTCACGGAATCGTCTCCACCAAATATTCAGTTTGGAGCAGCTGCGTACCTGCATCTGCAAACATTCAATCCTTGAGTCGAAATTTATACCCCGTAATATTGTATCTTATAGAGTAACGTCAACTGTCCAAGTTTAACCCCTAAATTCACACTGCTTCTCAAGTAAACTCTCAGGATATCAAATGGTTCAGTTTATAAATGGATGAAGGGTTTTGATAAGGTGGATATTAATAAGATTCTGATGGTAAGAGAAACGGGTAGAACACGTAGTACAGTGCTAAAACTGGATAAACTCAGATTCAAGAAGTACATAGGCAAGAATTGGTTTACCAACAGAGTGGTGGATGAGTGGAACATGCTTGGCAGGCATGTTGTAAGTCCCAACACGCTGGTACCATTAAAAATAAAAGATTAGCTAAATTCATGGACAGTGATGTTAGGTGAGGTTAGGTTCACAGGAGCTGCCTTGTACAGGCCAACCGACTCCTTACGTTCTTTTGTTAGTATGTTTTATGAAACTGACCTACACCACTATAAACTTTTTTTTCCTGTCAATTCTGTTTACTTTAATATGAACATCCACCCAATGACAAAGCATTTAAACTTTAACCGGTGCTAACGCCTAGAAGCTGATCACAACCTCTCCAGTAATCAATCATCCCAAAATTATGACAATCACCCCTAAATGAGGAAGTCGAGGCTTCTCCCCTTATTTAATACTCAACTCCTCGACTCGCCATACACCCCGTACGTTTGAACGACTGTATGAAGGAGAAAGTGGCGGCGGTGCTGATGATGGTGGTGGTTGTAGTGGTGGTAGTGATGGTGGTAGTGGTGGTGGTTCTGGTCGTGCGTGTTGCGGCTTAATAACGAAGCGAATATTTGATGGGCGAGCACTTGGCGGGTTCGTGTGTACAAGGCGTCTTGCTGCCGCCTACGTTACACCTTTCGTGAGGGCGGTAAAGGGCGCGCCTGATGAGAAAACGTGACACGCGGCTTCTCCCCGACTTCCTTGCCTCATGCATACACCTCGCGCCCCTGAAGACCCGCCGCGAGTAAATATTTCAGCAGATATGCACGTTTGCATGCCCACACACACACACACACACACACACACACACACACCGTTGATGGGAATAGCCCGCGTGTATACTCAGCCACGCGAGATAAAAATTTAAAACGGCTTAGCACTCTCGTAAACAAAAAGTCATGAAAATTCCATCCTTCACTTTTATGCTCCAGACACATGCCTGGAAGTGGGGAACAAAGCTTTGGGTCACTCAGTTCGTAACCCTCTAATTACTCTCGCATCCTTCACGACCAATGGAGACTTGGTGGACTGATTAACGCTCACACGCCCGGTAACACCCACCACTTCCCCGACGCGCCTTCCCCACCCACCCTCGCGTGACACAGACATGTTACCTGAGGGCGAGGCGGGGTTCTTCGCGGCTCCTTACCCCGGCTGCCACGGAGGAACAGTTCGGTCAGGAGTGTACAGCCTTAGTGAGCCTCCTCTTCCCTGATTTTCGCCTGCGTTCAGTAAATTCAATGTCTGTTAGTTTCAGCTATGGCGTTAATATATCAGCCTGAGCTCCCACTCGCGCCTCTCCGCTATTGACCTGGATTTGTGTAATAAGTTTATTTTCCTCCTTTTTTTCCTTTCTTCTTTATTTCTGTTCTCTCTGCTGCTCTTCCTTCCGCTCTTTTTCTTTCTTATTTCTTTCAGCGACTTTTTTTTTCATCCCTTTCAACATCTAGCAATCAAACTTTAGATAAACTGGAGCTGCCTGCGTCAATAAAATGCTGTTTTGATTTGCTTTTGCATGTCAACAATATCAGGGTTAGGTTAGGATAGCTACAATGTTCGACTTCACAATTTTCTTGCGGAGGAAAAAAAAAAAATTGGTAACGACAAGAAAATTCCATAAAGAAGGGAGGATGATGGTGCCGGGGAAAGAAGGAAGCAGTTAACGTCTTGCAGTGTTGAGTTATCGCCGCGGGTGGGAGAAATGAACAAGGGCGGCGAAACATAAGATAGGATCAGGGAACGTACTGCTGGAGGCGATATCCGCGAGTTACGGCGCCAACAGCCTAATACGTCCAAGATAACAATTAGTAAGAGCGAGAAGAAATGCTATCATTAAAATGACGGATGAAGACGAGTTATGGGCTGCATATTATCCTGACAAGGGTATGCAATGATGAATGCGATTATCATAGTTGTTCGTCCAGGAAGCTTTTAGTTTAGTGTACTTTTATTTTTTTATCAGCTCCAAGGAGAAACAAAAAAATAAAGAAAAATGATTGCCTTAGCACTGCTCCCGCAAACAATGAACATTAATAGAGGCCAAAAGTGAGGGTTGTACATGATTGGATAAGCGTCTTGCCGTATTTTTCTCCATTGTCTCTGAAAATGTTTTTACTGGGAAAGTAGATTACATTTTATGACAAAATACGTTTCTTGATTCTAGTATCCATGACAAGAAAATTCGTAAAATGCCATGATAGCAGTATTAAGGGAGTGCGTCACGTTTAGCAGCGGCCTCCCCCTCCCCGCTCTGCTCCTACATGCCGCCTCCTTCGCCTCCACATTCGCTCCGCTATAACTTTAAAGCGTTTGCCTCGCCCAGCCGCTGATAACAGGCGAGTCTCGGCCCAATTACAGCTGGTCTCGCCGGCCAACCACGTCCCAGTGTTGTCTGCCTTTCCTCGCGGCCCTGCGCACCCTTTCCTCCCGGCCACACGCTTGTACGTACACGGCTGCCCGGCCTGACTCGCCTGCTGCATGAACCACGCATACACACAGACACACACAGAGGTAATGCATCACAGCGGAGGCACTCGGCACAAACGCTATGATAAATTTGTTAATTAAAACAAGGAGTAATGGAAAAATATGGCTGCAACTCTTGTAGCGTATTATAAATTATGCCATATATCCCTGTGTGTGTGTGTGTGTGTGTGTGTGTGTGTGTGTGTGTGTGTGTGTGCTTGCGTGCGTGCGTGAGTGCGTGCGTGCGCGGGGAGATGTTCCCGTACCACAGATGCAAGGGACACGGGACGGCAGGTGATGTGGAGCGGTGCGCTATTAATCTGACAGTGTGACTCGGGACTCTGGGTCAGCATGTGTCGATCAGCCAAGGAGACGCTGGTGAGGCTGAGGAAGACGGGGAGGCGGCGGGGCAGCAAGGGGGGTGTTGTTTGGAGGGCGTGTTTATATTTTTCTTTTTTGATTAGTTTACTTTCATTAATACTTTTCTTGTGATACTGTCGAATGGCGTTTTGGTGGTTTAATTGGTGTATAGGATTTAATTATGGAATAAATGATATTATTTACACTCAGGTTTCTCAAGATAACAATAAAACTACAGCAACAGCAGCAGCAGCAGCTACAACTGCGACAATAAAAATCTCAACAAACAGAAAATAAAAAGAACACTAACAACCGCTGCGACATCAGCAAGTATCAGATATTCGTGCGGAGCTTTGTGAATAGCAAGGACGTGGATCGTTTCATTAGGCGTGAATGACTTTGGTGAAAATATACTAGCATGTTCGCATTGCCAATTTGCCGCCAACAACAACACACCACCGACTGTTACGTTGTTACTGATTCCGCGCCACCTGCTCACCCATTACTCCCCATTCATTTCCGCCCATCGCCCCTGACCGATGTACACCCAGCACCTCTCACGTCTGTCACCCTTACGCGTATCCACAACCGTCACGCCCCTGACCACCCCTTCGCCCATCACATTATACAGTCTTAACCCAGCACTCCCGTTACCTTCACTCTGCTCCACCTTGTCGGCCGTTAACACTCACGCCAATTAACCTCCGCCTCCGCACCTTTACATCTAACATTCACTCTTCCATTGCCTGCCGTGACCTTACCTGCGGCTCAAGTGTTGCCCAGCCCAATACATTTTTATCACGCCGCTGCAGTGTTGCCAAGGTTGTCATTAACCCCCTTGGTGTGAGGAGTGGTCACCATTCAAAGGAAGAGGACTCAAAGTGTAAACACTTAAGTAATTTCTGGAATGTATTAGCGTGTTCCTCAGCCGTGTAATTCTCTCCTGGGGGTTTCCGGGCCACCCATGGAGGGATGTCCCGCTAAATTGCAACGTATGACTCCTGCCGCCCGAAATATCGAGCCGTGTTGACTCTGTCTGGTGAGACCAAAATAACGTGGCCAACTTGAGCCTGACAGAATTACTGAGCCGAGGGGGCCGTCAGGGCATTGTGATGCTCGATTCGGAGCAAAAACAAGGGTGCGGGGCCGTCCTCCAAAAGTGAGGTGGGATCCACAGACGTTACATTTGTTACTTAGTTCTCGTGATGGTCGTGCAGCATCGCAGTCTCCAGTGTGATGGTCTAGTTTATGTAGTCTGCTCCTCTCCTTAAAGAGTTATTTTTCCCATTACCACAGCAACAAAACATGTGACAAAAAAGACAAAAAAAAAAGAATATGAAGAGAATGATTAAACGGGAACGGATATAAGTTTGGAGTCCGCTTCCTGAACGACCTTACTTTATAGTAGACTTTTCCCATTTTTCCTTCTTAAACAACGGCGGAAATTACGACACAAAGACGGGGCGAATAAAATGCAAAGAAAATCTTCCCTAAGGGATTATGAACACATCAGAGTCACCGGACTGACAGTGGTGATGATTGCTCTGGACAAAGGAGGAGAAATACGGTGGAAAACTGGCCTGGCAGCGGCAAGGTATAATATTTCTCTGTTGTTTATATGCTGTTTATATGATAAGAAAACTGTTTTTTATAACCGTCCGTCTGTTTTTAGTACTGGGTGTCATGTTATCATAGTTTACAAAAAAAAGTTAGTGACCCATCAGTTATCATGGCAGAGAGAGAGAGAGAGAGAGAGAGAGAGAGAGAGAGAGAGAGAGAGAGAGAGAGAGAGAGAGAGAGAGAGAGAGAGAGAGAGAGAGAGAGAGAGAGAGAGAGAGAGAGAGAGAGAGACACACACACACACACACACACACACACACACACACACACACACACACACACACACACACACACACACACACACACACACACACACACACACACACACACACACACACACACACACACACACACACACACACACACACACACACACACACACACACACACACACACACACACACACACACACACACACACACACACGTTTTACTTGTTCTCCGATACAGAACTCCGTTTTCAAAATTGATCATCCTTGCTCTTTCATATTTCCAATACTCCAGAAATCAGATCCGCCTTACGTGGAATTCGCTCCCACTTGTTTAAAATGCATCAACAAACTTTCTCAACTATATTTTCACCGAATGTGGTATTGGCAACACATACGTTTGTGAAACAGATGTGAAAAGTATGTTTTTAAAGATGTTCATGCAGTTTGAGTGCTAAAGTTTGGTTAGCCGTGAGTATCATTATTTTCTTTTAAAAGTCTTGCCGTGTGTCGCTTATTTGTTTATTTTATATTTTAATTCTTTGTTATATTTTCCAACTTCTATTAGTTTTGGTCTTTCCTTACTGACTGTTGTACAGGTTGTACTGGAAAACTTTGAAGCTTTAAATGACATCGGAATATAACCTGCTCATGTAGAAGCACCTTGATGTAGTTAACAAGTATACGTGCTGCGAAGATCTGTAGAGCTATGATAGCCAGGTACAGCCACCTTACCATATGGCTCGGAAACATGGACATTGACTAAGTCTCTGGAAAGGAAATTGAGAACTCCCCAAATGTGGATGAGGTGATTGATGTTTAGTATCATTATGATGGATAAGAAAGAAATCGCAAATGGATAAGAAAGCAAGCAAATGTATTTGTATGTATGCATATATATATATATATATATATATATATATATATATATATATATATATATATATATATATATATATATATATATATATATATATATATATATATATATATATATATATATATATATATTTAGGGTAGGCTGTGGCTGAGTGGTTAGCGTGCGGACCCCGCATTCGCTGCGTGATTGATGACGCGGGCTCGAATCCACTGCTGCCACCTGGGATATTTCAGTCTCCGCCGAGTAGCTTAAGACTACCCACATGCTGTCCTGAAGACCACTCATCAACCGGACTCTTGAGGAAACCGTCCAAGTGAATCAAGAACGAGCTCCGGGGGGCAGCATGAGCCAAGAAAAGATGGCGCCACTATAAAACACTTTCCTGCGACATGACGGGCTGGGGCCGACTACAATCCAGGCCCCTCAAGAAAGCCTACCGGCGCTATAGGCTGGCACGTATATATATATATATATATATATATATATATATATATATATATATATATATATATATATATATATATATATATATATATATATATATATAACTTCGTCCCTTGGTTCCTTAGTGCTTCATATCTCCAATGCAATCTGGAATCATATTAGTTTTCATAAGTTACGGAATTTGATGTTGGATATTGGGAATGCATCGGCAAACTTTCCTAGCGTTATGCATGTGGTACCGGGAGCAAATACACTTTTGAAACAGATGTGAGAATTATCGGTATTGAAAGATGTTAACAACTTGATTTCTAAATTGCATCATAATCTATAATTATTATTGACGTATCATTCACATGTTTCTCCCAAACGTTCATTTTCATTCCGATTTTATTTCTCTAGTTTCTAGTTTGATGTAAATTCCATCTGCTTATTAAGTCCATCCCATTCCGTGGTGTGGAGGACGTATTCACGCATGTGTCTTTGTTCCATCCATCTCCAGTTTTCCATACTTATTATTGTGTCCATCTTGTCCTCTCTTCTGCACTACTGGGCGACCAGTGTCACATTGTTTTCTTATTTGCCATTATTATGACATCGTTTGTTTTCATTTCTCTTATGTTTCTCCTATAATTTTTTTAGTTCGTCTTTTTCAACATTCATTATCGGTCAGTACACACACACACACACACACACACGACAATGTTTTCTCGCCTCTGTTTTGCATTATACAAGTGAATTCGGCGTCTGGTCTGTTCTTCACCCTCGTAAACCTTGTCCGCGAGGTGAATAAGAAAAAGGAAAAAAAATGTGAGGAAAAATGAGAAAATGCAAAATGAAAGAACGAAGAAAATATGAAAGTAAAGAATTAAAGTGGAGAGGAAAAACAAGCAGCAACTCGTGTCTTCCCTCAGATGCGTTTCAACTTTTGTTCTGTATATGAATAATGTTCTATTTTTATTTTATTCTGTGTAGCAAGAAGGCCGTGAATGTGTTATCGGGCTGAGTGCACCGGACGTACTGATTCGTCATTACAGTTTAAACTTTGAATATTTTATCGTAATATGTTTAAGAGTGCCTGTTAGTATTAGTATGTGTGTGTGTGTGTGTGTGTGTGTGTGTGTGTGTGTGTGTGTGTGTGTGTGTGCGCTTCCGGGGAAGGGGGAAGCGCTCGTATATTGAAAAGACTGTGAAATAAGATGAACTAATTTTATCATTAAAAAAAAACCTAATTGCGCTTTCTCTATCTTTCGCAAGAGCAAACAATTGAATATTCAGAATCATATTACTTGATGAAAAGCAATGGCCGTGGAATTGAATTAAAAAAGATCGGAACCATAATGAAATTGCCCTGTCAATATAAACCATACAATTGACATGTTATAGACAACAAATATGAAGATAGAAATCTCCTCCTAAAGACACATAAATGAAGAGCAGAGGCAGCCATACAGACAGACATAGTAGCAGCTCGAGCTCCCGCCGCCCATCACGATCTATGGAGCACACTTTAGCCGCCTCGTTGGAAGTAATGTCCCCGCCGTGCGCACAACATTAGTGGGATGCGGGGCGTTTGTTTGAGATACGTGTTACGAGCTCTTTAGCCTGATGGAGGTATAGTAGCGGACCACTCACCAAAGAACGATTATCATGCGACAGAGGAAGTGATGAGAATAGGCAAGCCGACGAGCTGGCCATGCAGGTGACGTAGAGTGAGAAAGGAACGTGTTATGAAGTGCTGTATTGTGTATTCTAATATCAGGGACAGGTAGCATATACGTGGGAAAAATGGGATGGATGGAAGTAGGAGAAAAGTTAGAAGGATGGAGAGGAGGAAGGTGAGGAAAATTAGAAGGTAGAGACAGATGAGGGGAAGGAATGATTTGCAGTAATTTTATGGAAGTGTTAAGGTCACTCCTGACACAACATGTAGCGGTCAGTGCAATTTCTGAAGGAGCGTGTCGTTTTTGCATTACCTTCCTGTGTGAAAGTGTAGTTCCACTGGCGGATGACTCGGTTTGAGAGCATAAAAGATGGTAAGGGAAGAGGAGGCAAAAAAAAGGAAAAAAGAAAAAAAAACGGTAAGGAAAACCATGGCAGAGAAAAACGACAGATAGTGGTACCGGCAGCATATGAATGAAAAACTTGAGAGAATGGCTCAGCGTTCTCCCAAAAATCTCGAGGAGGAAGTGTGAAGCATGCCTAACTTGGCGTGAAATCTGAAGCAGTGTTGCAAAGTGTGGGTCGCGTCCTCTCACCTTCCTTGGCACTGCACTGTTTTACTCTTCGCCTTCGTCATATTTTCGTCTTCATGCCTCCAAAACTCTATATTGCGGCCGCGTTTTTCGGTACGCTACTTCCATGCTATCCTAATGTTACCTCGTATATATATTCTCTTTGTCATTGGCGCTTGGTTCCTGATGTTATATGACGTGATCGAGGGTGAAACTTGAAGGGGAATGTCTTGAGGAGGGAGAAAGGGAATGAAGTCGAGAGTAGAGAACCTGCGTAAAAGAATGTAAGGAAAAAGAGAATAGTCGGGAAGATACCTTAAGGGACAAGGCAAGAATGAGAGAAAGAAGTAGGTGGGGATAGGTAAGAGAGAAGGTGAAAGGTAAATAAAGTAAAGTGGGTGGGAGATGAAGTGGAGAAAGCAGAGTATGAAGAGAGAGAATAGGAATAGAGATAACAGAATACAAAGGGAAGAAGAGAGACTGAGAGTGGAAGATAAGTGGAAGGCCAGAAAAATCCGAAATGAAGAAGACAAACATAAAGAGATGGAGAGGGGTGGGAAGGGGAGATAAGTAGAGGAAGAAAAGGGCGAAAGAGGGGAATGAAGTATTAAGTGAAAACCCAATGGTGGTAAGGATCATTATCAGAATATCAAATTGTAAGTACTGCCAACATAAAATTATATCATCTGCATTTATGTTTCTTGTCTGATTATCGTTGCTCCTCTGTTCCGAGTTGAAATGCCATAATTGCCTAATACCTTCCCGAGTCTCATGCATTTAAACCTCATGCATAAGGAACTTCTTTTTTTATGCCCTTGAACTGACTCCTTTGCTGTAAAAAAAAAAAATAATAATAAATCGTCATTGTCATTGTGTTAACCTCGTCAGTCATTTAAATGGAAGTTACATTGAAGACTTTCCGGTCATGTTTTGCTTTTTTATGTCTGCCTCATCAGCGGGTCTGTTTTTGGTCACCCCGCCATTGCACACTATGAAGAGACTGTGTTAGCTTATAATTATTCTGTTGTGCTGTTCCCATTGTGATTAAAACATCATAATATCACCCCCACGCAATTTCATGAGGCCGCTTCTTTGAACAATTACCGCAACACAACACCGGAAATGAACACACCCTCCCATTTCTGCCGCTTCCACCTCTCATGCTCTTTAGCCCCCCCCCTCCCCCCCTTCCTCTGACTTACCTCCTCCCATCCCTACCTGTGCCACCTGCCGCCGCCATCCACCACCACCAGCACTACTCACAAGCCATAACTCATACCCTTCTTCCAGACCTTTTTTTTATACCTCTATTCATTCAACATTTACCAAAAGCCCCTCGCCCATTCCTCATAATTACTCTCTCCACCTTTTTCCACCACAGTCCATCAGCTCTTTTTCAAATACCCTTTGATCTCAACTTTAAGCTTATACCTTAGCGTAGATCCTTCATTCCTTGCTTCGTTCATTATCTTCATTTACAGTTCCTTCCATATTATCCAACCCCTTTCCCTCCTCCCCGCACAGTACGGAGGTCCTACACGTTTCCTCTACTCTTTTTCTTTCTTCTGTGTCAATAGTTTCCCTCTCATTCCTCCAATTATTGACGCAACAATTAAGATACCTATTTTTTTATGTAGCTTGCCCGTCCTCTTCCTCCTACACCATTTTTTTTTTTCATTTTTATCTTACACTCCCCCATATCTTCTCATTGTACATTGATAACCCACGTCATCAACTAAATAACAAAAAAACATGGAATTATTACCAAGATACTTGTTTTTCTTGATATGTATACTCACTTTGGCATGTCACCCAAATTCTGATCAATCTGCCTTATTGTGAGCTTGTATTTCATGTATCCCAAATACTTTATTCGTAATTAGTTACTGAAAAATGAAGACTAATTGTCGATGGATGGGAAGACAGTCATGTCAGTGGTGCGTCAGCCGTGATCGGAAAGCTGTCGGGGAGAGTGTTGATGGCGTTTACGGCGCTACGAGGGCGCCATTACGATCATTTCTATTCTGCGTTACTCGTCATCTTTCTTTTTCTTTTGTCTAGCCTCGTTCGCACTAGTCCTTGTCCTTGTCTTCCCATAGGTTTCACAGTATACACATTCTTCCTCGTTCTCATCTTTGTCTTCGTTTTCTACCTCTTACTGATAGTTTTTATCATTCTCGTCTTTGTCATCCTCCTTATCTTCTTCGTTCTCTTTCCTCCCGCCATGTCCTCAAACACTTTTCCTTTCACCTTTTCATGCCAACCCTAAATTCAGTTTGCTGTCGACCTCTTTCAGGTCCACAACTATTTCGCTGTCTTTTTACCGTTCCATTATCCACCTCAGCTCCCTCCTCGTCCTCATCTACCACTCTTTTACCATCTCGAGGAAAAGAGAAAGAAAAATGGCTTCCAGAACTTGAGACTTCTTTTCCGCCAGACATGAATCGTTTTTCGTTGTAAAGTTGCGAAAGTGAATTTGAAGTTGTTTTATGAGAACGGACCCTTCAGCCAAAGTGGCCGAGGAATAGACCAGGGGCGGGACTGGCGGCGCTGCCTGTCACCGGCAAGAGGTGGAGGGACGGTGGAAACATCGAAGTATGTAAAAATGGGTCAACAGGTAACAGGTATCATGTTGGCTCTATGAGGTCACCTGCACTAATAGCAAAGCAAATGTTAAAAAAGAAATAATCACATGTTTTTCGTACTAGCCTCGCTTATAGATATGCTTTTTATATGTGGAGGCTTATAGCACTGTTGAAATACGTTGGGGGTTAGCGCAAGCCCGTTAAAGGCAAAGGTAGATTATTGTTGCGACGCAGTGAGCTAAATACCAATGGATATTCACCCAGATCCCTTTAGATCATAACACTGGCAGTTGTGATGAGGACTCTTCCTCCCACATATATGTCGTCTTGGAACTATAAACATAATTCATTTTCAAATTACTAGTACATGAAAAAAGTTGTTTGGTCTTTTATTAACCCGAGTTATCCCGCAAGTGAAAGTGAACTATTTTAAATATGACAGTTGAAAAAAAAAACATTGTCGTTTTGTAAACAAACATTTGTGCCATCATTTTAATTTTGTTTATGAAAATTTAAATTTTGAAGTGATGCCCTCGAGGGGGAGATGGCTGAAAGAGGCAGACGACGAGAAGACAGAGGAGAAGGAAGACTAAGAAGATAACGTGGAGAAGGAGGAGGTGGAGGAAGAGGATTATGTGGAATTGGTGGTGGTGGTGGTGGTGGTAGTTGTAGTGAAATGAAAAGGAAGGAATGAAACTAGAAGCAAGCAGGAAATGAACGCCGGCAGAGAGAGAGAGAGAGAGAGAGAGAGAGAGAGAGAGAGAGAGAGAGAGAGAGAGAGAGAGAGAGAGAGAGAGAGAGAGAGAGAGAGAGAGAGAGAGACCTTCCACCCTCCCACCCACCCTCACACGCTAGACAACAAAATGCGAGAATTAGGCATTTCATTTTAGCCACTCTCTCTCTAGGCTCATAACCTTGCCAGCTGTGGAAATTTTAGGTGTGGACGCGGTGGTAAGGTGGCAAGAGCAAATTTGGAAGAAGAGTTTGAGAAGGAACACAAGGAGGAGTAGGAGGAAAAAGAGGAGGAGGAGGAGGAGGAGGAAGATGGGATATAAGAAAAATAATTGCAGCACAAACGAGGACTCGTATATATAAAGACAGTAAACAGAGGAGAGGAGAGAGAGGCAGAAGAGGAAAAATAATAAAGATACGAGTGTAAGAGACAACAATGAGGAGTGGAGAAAGAGGAAGGAGAACAAAAATAGGAGAGGGAACAATATATACAAGACAATTATGGGCCGGTGGAGAAGGGGCTGGAGCAACGAAACGAGGAGAAGCATAAGGATAACGGAGGGAAAAAGACAAAAAATGGAGAGAGGAAGTGGCGGAGGAAGAAGAGGAGAAGGAGAAAGAAAGGAATGGGAGTATAGACAAAAGACAAGGAAACAAAAGTAAATCCACTCAATGTATACTTTTTTTTATGCTTTTTCTCCTGTTGACGAGCTGATAAAAATGGCCACGTTTAGAATTGTTTAAAACGCTGAAAGTTGAGGAGTAGAAATTACATTATATATTCTTTTAATGAATTAACGTCTATTGATGGCTGTCCTAATGTCCTTAATTGTGATACTTATCAAAGGTTAAGCAGAGATAAAATTTTGGCGCTAGCATAAGAGAGAGAGAGAGAGAGAGAGAGAGAGAGAGAGAGAGAGAGAGAGAGAGAGAGAGAGAGAGAGAGAGAGAGAGAGAGAGAGAGAGAGAGAGAGAGAGAGAGAGAGAGAGAGAGAGAGAGAGAGAGAGAGAGATGACTATTCAGTAAGTAGATGCGCATGAATGAATGATATGTGAATGAATGGCAAAGAACATTTAAGAATATAATGGTGTTTGGGTTTAAGGCCCTCCCTTCACCTGACCCAATAATCAGGTACAACTCGGGGATGGATAATCTCTGGAATTGTATTATCGGCGGTGTTTACTGCGAGCTGATATAATTAGACTTAAAGCCGCTTGTTCATTGCTCTGAGTACGAGGATTTGCACGAGTGGGGCTAAAATGTAAATGTCTAGTTGCTTGAGGCAAGATAACTGAAGTGAACGGACCTCCACAGTTTAAATATTTAACTTTTTTTCTTTGCGTTGACTTAGTTTTCCTTTTTTTTTTTCTTTTTTTTTACCTACCGTGGCATGATATTAACAAATGCAACTCGGGGCAGAAACGACATCTTAGTCAACATCCTTCGTTCGCTTCCTTCCATATACATATCTACGCGCACGCTGAAAGTCTCCTTGAAGTAAGAGAATACAAGTGATTTGTATAATTACTTACAAGAAGCAGAGTAATGAGGAATAGAGACATAGCAACGTGTTTAGAATTTAGTCTTTTGGTCAACAACATTTGCAAGTCTTATGAGATTAAAGCTTGGCAGTCATTATTCACCAAGTTTTATTAAAGATCTGAGTATATATTTTCTTCTTGTGTTTTGTATTTGCAGGTCAGATGTGTTTGTTGCAGTAGTTTCCATGAATTAATATCTACAAGACCTAATCGGTGAGCTTACCTTGACTCGTTGTCCCTTTCTGCTTTAACGACACGACCACAATCTTTAACCAAACGTTTGTATGTCAAAGGTCGTGGGGGAACTTTGATGTGGAAACCTTGTGTGTTTTCTAAGAAGTATGATGTGTCAGAGTGCAAGCTTAAGGTCTGAGTCTTAGAGGTGTGAAGCTCTCGCGGGAGGAGGAAAATTGATGCCCGGGCCTAGCGTGCAACCACTACTGCTACCACCACCACTGACACAACAAAAAACAAAAAAATAACAACAACAACAACACAGCCATCGCCATCACCACCACATCTACCGCCACCACCACCACCACCACCACCATCACCAACGCATCCTTAGTCCGGCTATCTTGATTATGATCGCTCCACCTGTAAAATACGGAACTTTATTTTAGAATTAAGAGAGAGAGAGAGAGAGAGAGAGAGAGAGAGAGAGAGAGAGAGAGAGAGAGAGAGAGAGAGAGAGAGAGAGAGAGAGAGAGAGAGAGAGAGAGAGAGAGAGAGAGAGAGAGAGAGAGAGAGAGAGAGAGAGAGAGAGAGAGAGAGAGAGAGACTGATCGATGAATATCTTTTTAATTTTCGCTGACATCTGAAAATCGCCTAAAATTCCCACTTGGAAAAAACACGCTCCTAATGAGGACTCGCGTCTCGGTGGTGGGCTTAATTAAGATTTTTTGGAGACGGACCGATAGCGCGGCGTCATTTACTAATCATGTTTGGCGGCGGTGTAGCAGCAGCGGCGGGGACAGGTGGCTGGGAGTGGAAAACAGCGCCGTCTTTTGGGTGTTTTGTTTGTGTGACGCTCCCGTGCTCCTCATCCTCATCGCGTTGGGGTCCGTTGAGAGTGTTTATGTGTATTTCCTAAGTATGTTTCCGTTTTTTAATATTGCTTCTTTATTATTAATCTCGTGTTTTATATGTTCCTTAAAGGGTTCAATTCTTCATGTATTGTCTGAAATTTTGTAGCTTGAGGAAATCGTGTTTTACTACCAACTAGACTCCAAAATTTAGCCGAAGACAGGCCTGCCCCACCGTGTTGATGTCACTCTTAACACCCTCAGCCTTGCAGCCGCCGGCAGTTTCTTCATAAGTAACACCCAGATTACGTGTCACGACCTCCTCCTCCTTCGCCCGTCACCACCCTCACCATCGGAATGTTCTCAGAAATATGAACCTTCTTCATCTTTTTCGAAATTATAGTCACTCCAATCTTTCTGCTCTCTCGCTGCTTTTCACCCGTTTGGGTACACTCCCCTCAACATGTCGGCTTTTTCCTGCTTCATGTCCTTCAAGCAACAAATCTTGGACTCCAGACGATGAGGTATCCGGTGGTACGTCTGAGTAATTTCCTCCTAGACCTTTCCTGTTGCTTCTTTTTCCTGCAAGTTCTCACTTTACTCAGGTAACACAGAAAACATATGCCACGTTTTGGGAAGCATTAGCAGTCCTTATGTAACTAATTAGGAAGTTTGGATGGATTCAAAAACGAAACCTATGAAAGTCTTATATCCGTTTACATCATCTCGTATTAAAAATCCTTCGTGATGACTAGACGACTGATGAACCTTCGATCAAAGAAACTAATTCAGTCACTGAAGCTTGAAAATTTCGAAATAATTCATCATACTTCGCTTGTAGCTATTTGATTTTGTTGGGAAGTGCTTGGACTCTGGCTTATTATATCAATTTAATTACTTTTAACATTAGATGAACATTCCGGCAGTTTATATATAATTTACTTTGCACATTAGATAACCGCTTGCTAAAGCGCACTATCGGCTGTGTGTATCACACCATGGATATTTATTTATCATTACTGCTTTTTGCAAGTGACGGAAGCGTGTTCCCACCATCCGACACTGACAGGCTCCGGACCGGGCCGTATCGGCGCGGACTCGCAAAATATTCTCCCCGGCAATCCTGACCGGCAACTGCTGGTGACGGTCCGCCCCTGAGACGTGCAGGTCTGTAGCAGTGTGAAAACAACAACGTGTTTCCCATTGAAGAATATTTTGTCGGTCCGGAACGGTACGTTCCGTGCCGGTCACTTTACGTATAGTGTGAATCAGCCTTAACCCTTTAACATCATAATCACCACATCCAACACCACTATCACCACATCCAACACCACCATCACCGTCATCCGCACCACCACCACCACCACCACCATAATCACCTCCACCATTCCCTTTTTCCTCTGCCAACTTGTGTGTTTCATACACTATTGTTCGCTAAACTCTATGCAGGGATTATACTTGTTAATAACTTAATTAGGAGTTGCTAATAATGTCAAGCCCGAAACCGTCTCAATATTCTCTCATTTTGTTTCCGTCAGTGACGACGATGTGTTCCATTATTTATTCAGCATAAGCTTTGATATTTACATTCGAAGCCGTCCACCTCCTCCTCCTCCTCCTCCTCCTTCTCCTCCTCCTCCTCCTCCTCCTCCTCCTCCTCCTCCTCTTCCTCCTCCTCCCCCGCTTTAAGATCTTCTCTCCCATCTCTTTCTCCTCCTCCTGCTCCTGTGTACGCCCCAGTTCACTCCACTTGAGGGGGACAAGAGATCCGCCCACTTGGTACTCGAGATAGACTGGTCACGCAACTTGCCCAAAGAGAAAGCAATTCTTTTTTTTTGTGTGTGTGTGAGTGTGTGTGTGTGTGTGTGTGTGTGTGTGTGTGTGTGTGTGTGTGTGTGTGTGTGTGTGTGTGTGTGTGTGTCTGTCTGTGTGTGTGTGTGTCTGTTTGTCAGTCTGTTTCTCTGTCCCAGTGTCAAAGGAGCTTAAAATGCTTGTTATGTGATCTATTTCTACATAACTCCAGGTATTGGGGCTGAAAGGGTTCTGGAAGAAATATTCACTTATGAATATGCACCCAAGCTGTGTTCAATGTATTTTTTCTACAAGGAAATCCTTAGAAATATGATAATGCGTTTTATATATAAGGCTTACACTGTTTCTTCCATAGGAATCTTTATAAAACTTTTTATCCTATTGGGGGAAAATTTTGTCTCCTCTCACTCTGCAGACCTTCCCAGAACTGCGAAATGTATCGTTAAGTTTCTTCGAGGATCCGCCTCTTTGCTCCTCCTCCGTGTCTTTCTCGCTGAAATCTCCGAGAAAGATTTCTCGGTAGTGCATCTTATGAAGAAATTTATGGTAAGATTTTCATAGCAAAAAAATGTTCTTTCGCGTTGCCCTTCATTAATATCAGTGTGCTGTTCATTTGGGTAATATTATATTATAGTCCATTTTTTGTAATATTGTATCCTATTGAAAAAGTAGGATAGTCTGTCATGTTTAATACTCCTCTGCATTCCCTCCCTTTTCCACTTTCTCCCTCCTCCGTGCAACACTTCAGCTCGCGCCTATCTGATAGCGGCGAGTGAAAAATGTAGATACGTGTTGGGGCGCGTCGGAAAGGGTCTTGACATTTCGACGCATCCCGGCAGACCGTGGGGGCCCAACGCGCTGATGCAGACCCTCCCCAGACAGCGACCCCGAAGCGTCCTCTTCCTCCACCTGCCTTCCTTCTCACACGCCCACTCCCTCTTGTCAGTCCCTACTTCCCTCCAGTCCTCCACTTATCGCTCCTTCCCTCATTCGGGTTTTCCTGTGCCTATACGTCCGCTGAAACTGAAGTAATCCTTTTATTATCTAGATAAGATGTTGGTGAGAATATTGTGCCCTCACGCGTTCATTCAACCAAAAAAAAAAGTGCGATAAAAATATTGGTGCGGCATACGCTGCCCCGTAGTGAAAAGAACGAGTACAATATAAAGCTACTGCTTAAAAATACATCGCAGGCTTATTTTTCCAACACTCCGAGTTAAAAAAAACTAAGTAAAAAAGAGGCAGAAAAGGGCCGCAGCAAAACAAAGAAAAATGCATTTGTTTGGAACACCGTACACTGTCGGAGCGGCAGTTTTTTGCATTCTAGGGTTTGGCTGGACTCGGAGAGGACGCCGCTCAAATATTCCAGCATACAAAGCTCCAGATTCCACAAGGGTGACCTGAAATTTGTTTCAACAAATCTTGACTGGTGCAGCTGCCACCAGAGCTCCGGCCAAGCTGACACCCCTTCCTTCCGGGTCAGTCTTTTTCCTCAATAAAGAAGTTTCTCGCTTTATTGCGACGGGTTATATGTAAGTTTTTACTGAGGCGAAAAAAGATGCAATGTTACAAATGAAATGGAAGAGAGAAAAATGTAGTCAACTGCCTGAAAATATGTTCCCTGTGCACCATCCAAGGACCGGCGGACTGGCACGGCTGGGCGGGCCCCTGACGGCTATGTGCCCTGCGTGCTGCTCTCACTAACCAGGCATTTTAATTACAGCAAAGTAGGCAGTTCGAACACAACCAGAACATATTGAAAAGTGGAAAGCACTGCTCCTACAAACGGTGGATACAAAGAATTATTTCCAGCATCGTTCACATTGATACCCTTGTTTGTGCATATACTTCATTCAATCACTTAAGAATCATGGACGTGTGATAAAATGCCATTCACGAACACATGACACATGCTAGCAATCAGTCATCAGTGTCTCTTGTCTGCGGGTGCAAGTAACTCATGGCGAGGTGGCATGAAATAGGCAGGTAATGGAAGGAACATTGAGAAGAGAAAGTTAAAAAAATGCGATGAGGGAAAGAACGATTTAAGGAGAGAGCCTAGCAAGAAAAAAATGTGTAGTAGCAGAAAGGAGGAAGGGATGAAGTTAAACAGTGAAAGGATTGGTTTAGAGTGAGCGGCAGTTTGCTATGAATGCCTAATACTCTCCGAGGGCTGCTGGACCCACGATGCACCTCCTCCTCCTCCTCCTCCTCCTCCTCCTCCTCCTCCTCCTCCTCTTCTTCCATCTCCTCCTCCTCCACTGGGAACACTCGCCCTGAATTTTCTCGTGACCGAGTACCTGCCCCGCACCATTTACGAGGCGTGTTGCTGCCTCTCACTCGAATGTAGAAGGATTTTACTCGCAAATACATCAACCTTTTTATTGCTCTACAAACTGAAGTGAAATTTATGGTCGCACCTGAATCTGAATTAAGCGAAATAAATGGAGGTGGTGCAGTTTTTTGGGGGAAATATTCATCTCCTGGGCAGGATTCACGAAGATGAATACCCAACATGATAGCCTTTCCCTTATACATTCCATGCTGAATTTCAGTGGACTGAATGACGTCACTTAACCACTCGTTTTTAAAAGAATTCTGTTGTTTTTTAATAATTGCATTACCAGTTTCCAAATGACTTTTTTTTCGTCATGTTTACTTCCACCTCTTTCACTCCTCTCGTTCTTCAAGTCTACACTTCCCTTCACCTCAATACATGACGTTTTCATCTTCACACGTACTTGTCTCTCTTAACACCCATCACATCACTCCTAACACACAATCTACGCAACCTAGACTTATTTTCCTTAATCGATCTACTATCCATCTTCAGACGATCGTGCCTTTTTCATATCATGTTTTTGGTGACTTTTACTTCACTCTGCATACTCTTCCCCCTTCAGTCGCACACTGCATTAGCATCACCTAATCACATGTATACAGCACGATCCTCATCACATTTCTCTTGACGTTCATACCATGTACACGTTATTTCATATCGCGATAATTACACTTTTCTTATCCTCATTTCTTTTCACACATTTGTTCCTTCTTTATTTATCTATTTTTTTTCTTTTGCTGCATACTCACACTTTGATACAACCTGTCCCTTGCACTTCCGTGGTGTAGTAATTAACACGCCTTGTTAAGAATCCTCGGGCCTGGGTTTGAATCTCGGCAGTCGGTGTTGATCCCAATCAGACACTTATCTTCCTTCTTGGGCAGGTTAGTAATTGGGTACCTAGGGAAGCATAGGGAAAGGAAACTATGGTAACCCGGATGTCACACTTGCCATGTATAGCGAGGCGCTGGGCTTTAATCCACTAAAAGCTTAAGGGCTAGTGAGACGAAGAATAGCACCGAGGCCAGGCACAGATACATCTATAGTGTGCGCCTCCAATTAACTTAGCCTTTCTTAGACATGCTAGTCATATCCTTCCCAGCTATACCTTTCTACCTATCGATCTGTGTCCCTCTCCCTCATCATCAAGATTTCATATTTCCGCTTACGCCCTCACGCATGTATCTTCGCTCCGTACATATCCCTCCATGACCAATCTTCTTCCCGCCTCTCGAAGTGTCCATACGTCGCGGAGGCTAAATAACGTTAATTAGTGATGAGAGCGTCCAGCAGATGATGGTCGCCCGGCACCTACGCTCGCAGCCGTAACTTATCCGCGCCTGACTTGATAGCCCCGGCCATTCTGTGCGTAGACGCGGTTGTCTGGGGTGCCATAACGAGGGGCGAGGCAAAGGGTGAGGGGAGAAAAATGGGCCTCGCCGCTGCGTCGTGGTAATGGCTTAATTAGGTATTTATTAGAATTGCTCTCTCGCTTCGCTGAATATCGAGGCGCCCTTCCTTCCTCTTCCCTTCCTCGCCTGCCCGACGTCCATATATTCATTCCTTCCCCGCCACGGCACGCGCGGCTTCCTCCCTTTTTAGACAGGAAAGTTTATGATGATATGTTCAGGGTGCAAATATACTCTCTCTCTCTCTCTCTCTCTCTCTCTCTCTCTCTCTCTCTCTCTCTCTCTCTCTCTCTCTCTCTCTCTCTCTCTCTCTCTCTCTCTCTCTCTCTCTCTCTCTCTCACACACACACACACACACACACACACACACACACACACACACACACACACACACACACACACACACACTTACACACACTCATTAAGTTATTTTCCATTTGTACGGTCACTCTAATAGACTATTATTTGCAAAGTTCATTAATTCTCGCTGAGTAATAAAGTAGCACCATCAATCTGTTTGCAATCTTCTAAACTCAAGCAGTTCGACCTCAGGAGTTTATGGATGTGCGCAAATGACTCTAGAGTCTAGACGGTGGAAGGTCAAGTTTGCTCTAGCTGCACGCATGCTTTTGTCAGGCTGTGGGGGAGCCTCGTTTATGTGTTGCTGTTGGAAATCCTGCAGGAAGCTTAGTGATCATTTAAACGTCTTCCTTTTCCTTCTTCCTTTTCTTCTATCTGCCTGCCCCATTCCTTTCCTACCTTTCTTTTACACCTCCACAGCTAAATAATACAGTGTAGGTTTTCTTGCGCAAGGTTTTTGCAGGGGATATTCTTGCACACTTTCCTCCATTTCTGGTGACCGAATTGACTAAAACATTCTAAACATTTTTGAAATGAAAAAAATTCACTATTAAAATGCTCAGAAATGCGCTATTATTTATGTTAATGGAGTTAAACTGTGTTCTTCGTAAGTGATATAACTTTTTTCTTCTCGTGAGCATGCAAATTGCACCTCAGAATTTTACAGCTTTGTCGTTTTGTAGTTATGAAAAGTTTGAATTGTCGTCATAATAATTCATATATAATATCAGCAAAAGATAAATAGATAAATCGTCATGCAACGGACTTTTGCATGCTAGGCAGCGTCGCTTCGAGGCCACCTGAAGAGTTAAGTGAGGCAAGCTGATGGGGGAAGGGGCACAGGGAGGAGGCCTTGGGTTGCTGCTCGTCATATCACTCGCCTTGCCCTTTCTTGAGCGGATCATTACACCGCTGCCTCGTATCCAAAACACCCAAGCGAAGGAATATTGGTTAGCGTGCGTGCATGGGTGGAAAAGTGGACAAAATGCCTCCTGTAACATCATAGAAATTACGCTGACATAAAAATCAACAAGACTGCCTATTCAAAGTAGAGGGAAAAGGAAGACTAATGGGTAGATAAATAAATTCATCAACGAGAGTCCCATTTCTTTACCACGTTTTAGAGAGGGAACAAGACGGAATGTAAACTCTTATGAAAAGAGATGGGACTAATGTGCCACGGGTGTCCCACCAGCTGAATATCCTGCCTTGGGAGGTGAGGAGACGACAGTACCGTAGTCTCCCTAATACCATACATCTCGTGTCGGCGTGCGAAAACAGACTATCAACCATTACATGTAAAAAATTATATCCAACAGTAATACCAAACCGTACAAACCAAAAATAACCATACCTTACCGTAATTTCGTACTGAACCGTACCGCTCTACATTACCTGATGGTGAGATACGTTTCGACTGGATCGACTGGCAGGTCCATCACTCAACCTGATCGCACGTCCCGGACCCGAGTGTCGAGCCCCTCAGGCGTGTGTCAGCGGCTGAGGGGCGGCGGAACGTGACGAGTGAGGGGTCGGAAAGATATAAATTTTGGTACTGTTCTGGCGCTGTTGGCGATGGTAGGCGGTGCAGCTCTGGGTGCAGGAGGAGGAGGAGGAGGAGGAGGAGGTGCGGGGAGATAAAATATGATGTAAAGTTAAGGAGAGATAAGAAAAGGCGAAAGAGAAGAATAAGAATGAAAATGATGTAACATGAAGCAATGATGATGATGATGATGATGATGATGATGATGATGATGATGATGATGAGGAGGAGGAGGAGGAGGAGGAGGAGGAGGAGGAGGAGGAGGGGAAGAAGGAACAGTAGCAAAGAAAGAACGGGATAAAAGAAGAGGAACGAAAAATAGAGAAGGAAAGTAAAAAAAAGGAGTTGTAGAAAAGGACGAAGAGGAGGAAGGGATAATTAGAGAGAGAGAGAGAGAGAGAGAGAGAGAGAGAGAGAGAGAGAGAGAGAGAGAGAGAGAGAGAGAGAGAGAGAGAGAGAGAGAGAGAGAGAGAGAGAGAGAATGTTAGAAACGAGGAAATGGAGAGACAAATGGTGGCGCGTGAAATACCAGGAACAGTATCTGTCACTAAGAAATATTGACAGAATTTTCCTGACGTTCGAGCTCAGGCCTGAAGGAAACAAGATTATATCGTTGACGCGGGGACGAAAAATACAGCTCAATCGCCGAGGAGTTTTCTTCGTAATGACGGATTGTCGGCACTCCTTTCCAACGGACCATAAATATCTGTGGCTGGATGACTCGAGGACTGGATGAATATTTGATTGGGCCTATATCTGTTGCTGGATGGCCCGAGGACTGGATGAATATATGATTGGCTGACTAGACGGAAGAAGGGATGGATTATAAATGCATATCTGATTGTCTTGCCATGTATAGAGATAGATAAATCGATATATACATACATACATAGATATATACATATATACACACAAACACACATGGGATTACATATACAGCGTCGTCATAACTGCAATGTTGCGTTCGAATCCAGTGAGAAATATGTAATAAATTCTATGTGTGTTGAAATTATGAAGCGGAGGAGACAGTAGTGGTGAAGGGACAGTAATGGGAAGGAAGTTATGAGTACTCTTCTTCCTCAACTTCCTCCTCTTCCTCCTCCTGCTTCTCCTCCTTCTTCTCCTCCTGTTTGCAATCGTTGTCTTTTTACTCTCCTCTTCGTCCTCGTGCACCACCTCTTTCTCTTCCTCCTCCTCCTCCTCCTCCTCCTCTTCCTCTTCCACCTACTGGCAAGCCTATATGTAGCTACTTCAGGTTATTGACACACCTAAAACGAGTCTTTGTGATTTTCTGCCCCTCAACTATTCCGGCTTCTCTCCACCGCCTTGCTCACCGTTGCCTGGTTATCGTACTCAGAGCATAGTATTTACCGGTTTCTGACGCCTAACTATTGCCAAGAGACATCAGGACTTAACTCTTTTAACGATAACTATAAATGAGTTTCTTTTTTGGGGCCCAGAAGACAGTTTTTGGGTAGGAAGTCGGGAAATATAAGCGGCTGAGAACGACAATCTGGCAACGTTGGCCTTGCTACCGTTTCCCAGGATTGTCACTGTTCCGACCACTCTCTGAACTTAAACCCGAATTCTTAAACGTATCGGGACCTCACTTCGCCTGTTTGAAAAGCCTCTCGTAGAAGTTGCTGTATCTTTCATGAACTGTTTTGTATCGGGAAAAAACACCCTTGAAAACCCGATTAATCTTCTCTGCGACCTTGGGAAAGAGCCCTAGTTAGACCCCGAGACGTTTAAGAATATGGACTTAATCTGCAGTCTTTTAACTAATAACTCAACATCACTACCTTAAACCATATGTCTTAGCTGTTCATCAACTCATATATCTCACCATCCTTCGTCTAGAATACCCACTTTCCTCCCCAGTCTTTGGTCTCTAGAGGTAACTACATACCCTTTTACGTCTTTCACCACCAGCACATACCTGGTCAACATGTTTGCCCCATAATCCGCACCACCACCACCATCACCACCACCACAATCATAGCCACCACCACCACCACCACTACATCACAGCCGCATCTCCTTTTCCAGCTCTACCCCTGACATCATTTCTCTCATCCTTATTGAACCGCACCTGGCTACCTTCTGAAGACGCAATTTTCACATTTTGACCAGCCACACAGTACACCACATTGCTCACACACCAGCAACAACCCTGATGTAGCCCTCTGATAAACCTAATAACCTAACACACCCTCTCACCCTTAGGTTATTGGGTTGTGTGTGTGTGTGTGTGTGTGTGTGTGTGTGTTGGAGGGGGACTGGTGTTGGTATTGTATGGTTGGAATAGACGCAAAGATTTATATTCGGCCGGAAATGGTAAATATGCTCGCTCCTTTTCCAACCTTATCGCCAAAAGCAGGTGGAACTACATGCAAATGCTGCCCACGCTTGTATGTATAACTTTATCTTGACCCAAAATGGAAAAGAAAAAGATTTGTAAAGTTTGAAAAAAATTTATGTGCTGCCTATAGCGGCGGTAGGCTGTCAAGGTCTATTTGGATGCTTTCCTAATCGGTCGTGGTGTGGACCTTACCACCTACTGTTATGTCATCAGCAAACTTCGATAGCGAGGATTCGAATCCAGTTTCCACGTCGTTGATATACGTAGCTATGTCTCCATCACTGACTCGTGCAGTATCCGCTAATAACAAGGAGCCACTAGGAATCATGTCCGAATGAGTAGAGCTCGTTGTTTTCCTATATTATCTACACTGTCGCATTGTCTCATTTATCCACTAACCGTAGAAGGAGGAAGAGGAGAAGGAGGAGGAGGAGGAGGAGGAGGAGAAGGAGGAGGAGAAGGAGGAGGAGGAGGAAGAGGAGGAGGAGGAGGGAGAAAACGAAGAGGAAGAGGAGGAGGGATGTGCTGGGAAGGGATGGCATTGCTCTCCCCAGCTCTGTCAGTACAGTAATGAGATATCCTTAGTACGGCTGATGACACGGAAGACGGTGCCCGAACCTTCTCTTAGGCTTGATTAGATTACCTGCCATCAGTGCTAATGGTGGGGCGAGAGAACACGAACGGGAGACCTCAGGAACAACGCTGCTGCTGGTGGCATTGCTGCTCCTGCTGCTGCTGCCCTTGTTCTTATTTCTGAATTCCGTAATATCATTCGTATTTATTCATCTTCAGAACTGAAAAATACCCCACAGCTGCCCAGATATCAACGGACACTCATGTTTTATTAATCTATTTTTATTTTTGTTTGTGTTTTCCAGATCGTGAATGAAGGCGATTCGTGTGTTTATTTGCGGCTCTCAGTCACTTGCTGCCATGGCCTCCGCTCCTCCCGAGACCTCGACAGGCGGGACCTCCAAGCACGGTAATGGACCCTCAAATCCTCTTATTTTCGGGGATTGTCTGGGTAATTGAGTGCATTTTTCTTATTCCGAGGTGCTCTGGGACCTGGGGCAATCTCCTGCTCTGAGTGGATGACATCAAAGAATATTCGAAGGCGATTTAGTGTGCTTGTCTGTGTGGGTGAGCGAGTGGGTGATTGAGTGGGTGAAAAGGTACAGTTGGCGCTCCAAAAATCATCAAACTCAATTTCAGAGGTGTCTTGATACCGTCTAAAAAGGTTTCCATTCGTATGAAAAAGGAAATACAGCTAGACGAAGGAAGGCTAAAGTAAAAATAGAATATGCAACGAAGTCGCTGGATCGATAGAGAGATGCAGTTAGAAAGTTCAGAGAATAAGTTTGAATGGAGTAGCAATGAAAATAACAGAGAGCGGAAAGCAATATTGCCTCAGAATTAAGATGTAGAAGACTGTCAGTAAGACAAAAGACTATGATATGGTGAGCCTTTGACATTTATGCCTGAAAGAGCTTTGTTGGTAGCTCAACGCAACCCCCCCACACACCCCAATACACACACAATGGATATGTACTCCATATAGGGGTAGAGAAACCTCATTTTTAACTTAGCGCGCGCCCTCACACACACACACACACACACACACACACACACACACACACACACACACACACACACACACACACACACACACACACACACATATGCACGCTTACGCAAACACACTACCAACTTCAACAACAAAATTATCATGATCAACACTAACAACAAAATCAAAATTGAGCCAACAACAACATTTGACGTGGAGCATAATAACTAAATATATCGCCGTACAGCACAACAGCTGCAATGATATTTCATCGTGTTGGCCATTGAAATACCGAAAACAAGAACAACATTAGCGAGACACACAACTGTTGTCTATATGCAAATGGTGTTTTCATCATTCATTTGTGTTGTTTTTTTGTTGTCGTATTATATTCATTTATGTGTTATTGTTGTTATTCTGCGGGGGCTAGTGTTTACTATAAATGCTATTTCTACTATACTACTACTACTACTAATGATAATAATAATAATAATAATAATAATAATAATAATAATAATAATAATAATAATAATAATAATAATAATAATAATAATAATAATAATAATAATAATAATAATAATAATAATAATAATAATAATAATAATAATAATAATAATAATAATAATAATAATAATAATAATAATAATAATAATAATAATAATAATAATAATAATAGTAATAATAATGTTTTATGGCTAGTGCACTTGCTACTTCTCTTACCACTGTTTAATTACTATTTCTACTGCCTTTTCTACTATTACTTTAACAAGATCCACTAATAATACTAATACCACAAATATCACTACCGCTACTACTAATTATATTAAACTACAAACACTACTGCTATCACTACTACTACATCTTTGTCTTGACAGCTTTTACCTGTGTTCCTATTATTATTCGATCACTATGATGGGTTGTCGCTTGTCGTTTTAAAGACCGAATATCCTTTCCAACGTCACACGGCGGTACTGGGGCTCGAACCGCCTCGCCCTGGCTCTACTTTCATAGCTAAGCATGCACTCTTACCCACCAGACCTCTCTCCCCCATTGCTGCTTCTAAAATTATTACCTGTAAACAACCTCCGTTGGACTCGTAGTGAATGTATTGTGGAAAAGAGGTGGAGAAAGAGAGGGGGGGGGGGGTTGGATGGAGGAGGAGAATGAAAACGAAGGCGACATGCAGGAGGAAAGAAGAGTGGCAGTAACTATGCGTGCAAAAGGAGTTAAGGAAGCGGAACATAGAATAGAAGGCTAACACGGTGAAACACAAAAAAAAGCAGGAAGGTTAATGGAAAGTTAAGAGAAGAGGCGACAGGCGAGTGTTGGTAGAAAGGAGATATAGTGAAGGCAAGTTATTGAAGGTGGAGGAACGATGTAGGAGGTGACAAATAAAATGAAACAGAGGACACAAAACGGAATTGTTAGGGATATATATATATATATATATATATATATATATATATATATATATATATATATATATATATATATATATATATATATATATATATATATATATATATATAGAGAGAGAGAGAGAGAGAGAGAGAGAGAAATCGTCATAACACACGTCGAGGCTCGGACATAATGACAGACATGCAGATGTTCAGTCAGAGTGACAGACAAACAGACTGTGAGGCAGATAACATATGTAAACACTGAAAGACAGACATAATGACAGACAAGCATACAATGAGAGGCATACCAACAAACACATACATAGAGGAAAATGGAAACTAAATTCAGTGACATGAATACGAAGGAAGGGAAAATTTCATCATCCTGAGAATCGAAACTTATTACTGATTTTTCCTCTGGGCTGGAAATTATTAACTAATATAAAATTATCTACGTAAAAATGATACGATTGTTTTTTTCGCACTCAGCCATATGCCGTCAATCTTTGTGATAGTTATCTAATTATTTTAGTAATAGTATAGTTTTACAGTAATTTAGCCGTTTTTCTATTAACTTTAGAACAACCATCCTCCTTTTTTTCTACCGACGTATGATAAAAACTGTCACAAAAGTTTAACACCAGGATATCTAGAACTTATTTTTTTCGTTTTACACTTTTATTTTAACGGGAAACACACTGTCGTCCTTCTGGCTCTCCCGTTAGTCTTTGGCATTGCTTCAAATGTTTGCAATAAAAAAAAATGAAGGCGGGAGGAATTATTTTCGTAACCCTCACTTAAGGAAATATAAAGCTTAGGAACAGAACATTGAAAGGGTACTCATTAACATCGAGGAGGCAGAAGGAGAAATACATTAATGAAGATATGAGGGGAAAAAAAACATTGAGAGAAATGCAAAGACAAGGAAAAATATGCACGTGAAAATTATTTGTACACTAAAAGCGGAAGTCAACGAGAATGCAACGAAGAAAAATACAAAAGAGAGGATCGACACAATCCCAACCTTTCGGTGCATACGTGATCATCATACAAAGACAAAGAGGTCAGTGTCCGAGCCTCGACCGTGTCAGCAGAAGATACCAAAGGTCACATGTCATTATCGCCCTCAGGAACAAGGAAAGTGCAACAACATGGCCTGATCAGCAAAGCAAAGCGAGAGTAATGCATTGGACGCGTGCAAATGTTGTAGTAAAAGGCTGCAAGGAAAATCAAACACTTCCATTGATTCTTCGCCGCAAGATACTGTGTCCGCGGCACAGACCTGTGGTTCCGGGAAATAAATTGTTGTCCTGAAGCTCGTAGTTGTACTTTTCCTCACGATTACTGGACTGAACCCTTGTGGCTGGCGTGCTTTAGTCCCCTTTGTAACACTGTAAACATGCAACCCAAAACTTTGTCACATCTATTAGAATGCTTTTTTTTTTCATTATTACATGATTATAAATTCGGTTTCCTGCTTACTTTCTTCCACAAACAGATACATTTTTTTTTACTGTCACGTCCACAAATATTTTTTTTAATAAAATTGACAAAGAAAAGCGCGGAGTGCATGTCCTTGGCGGACGATAAAAAGAAGATTACTTAAAAACACGAATCCGATTTTAAGATTATTACTGATACCTCCTTCCTTGCCACGTGTTCACGTGTATATAAACACAGTATTAGATACTTTAACAATACAGTGGACATTCGTGTTTTCATTTTTAGAGTTTTTGTCATAATGACCACGTTTTTTTTTTCTTCGGTAAAGTCATCTCTGAAACCCATCTTCATAGAGTCTCGCTCGGCCCCTCCCCCTTGCCCCCCTAAAAAAATAAGGTACGAACATAGTGGAAATATACACTGCCGTTATAACAGGCTTCTGACATGATTCTCTCATGTAATGATTGCTGTTGATTTTTTGCACCATTATTTTTATCCCACTAAATCACCCCATTTATTATACAGGGGATGAATTATTATAAAATTATATAAGCTTCGCATGAGACACAAGGTTCATTATCACCTGGGTCGCATAATCACAAGGTAGGTGAGGAAGAGTCGCACGAAGCAGGTGTTGCGTGGAAGTGGCGGTGTTTTTGTTTGAATTCACCTGTGATGGCCAGGTGTAGGCCACGTCAGGTGTAGAATCGAACCTTTTACCTATTCGGTTTTTTTTCTCATTTTATTCCCGCTGCCTTGATCAAATTCATTTTATTGCTTATTTGGTTGATCACGTCAATGCTGCCCAGGTGTATGGTGCGTCAGGTGTGAGATTGAACCTCCCGCTTTTTCAGTCACCAACGATTCCATTCACCTCCACTCATCCTTAATTAAAATCACTACTTCAGGCTTTGGGCGAGGCTCTGGATCGTCCAATCGTTCAATCACTTTTGGCTCCGTTAATGCCCCTCCTTCCTCTTATTATGTTGGCAGATCACTCGCCTTCTGTGACTTTTGAACGCCAGATTTTTATAGTTTTTCCCTTTTGAGTAGAAACAGTATTGGTGTTGCTTCAATGACCTCGCTTGTGTTTCTCTTCAATGAAAACTGATCTCCTAACTTACTTCTCTGATTGACCCTGAGGGATTTAGATATACAAAAAAGTGAATAGTAAGTCAATTAAGTAATGAAACTCAACACTGGAATCCAGCTATTGACTTTAAAAATAACTAAAAATCCAAGAAAAGACAAGCACGCATATAATCAGAGCGGATGTATCACTATGCCGAGTAAATATTGTTCCTTCAGTAATCCACGAAAAAAAGACAATCATATTTACCTTTCAGATTTTCGGCGTGTGTGCATGTGTTTGTATAATGTCGGGATGGATGAGGGGCACGTCGGGTGAACTTTTTGTGGGTAAACATTTTCGCGGAATTTTTGTTGTTGTTAGTAAGTATGCTCTTCGGATTTAGTGTGTTTTTTATTTGTTTTTTGTTCCCTGTATATTTGCTTGTACCCCAGCACTTTACTTTCTCTTGTTTATGCTGGCTCATATATTTTTTTTCTCCCTCTCGTCCCCTGACAAACCCAACTACGCATATATAAAACCTTTCACCGTCCCCTCCTTTCATATTCTCCTCCGTTCTCACTCTTTTTCCCTTCGCCCTTCTCACCCCATGGCACACTGTCTACTCACCTCCTCTTCATTCTTTAATTATCCACCTGGTTTTACTCCTACTACGTCTTATCCACCCACTTTCGATCCTAAGCATAATGATTTATTCTACTGACATTCTGCGACCTTTGTTTTCTTCTCACTAACCTAAGAAATTTGCAGGGTTGAACACTAATTTTAGCTCGGTGTTGCTGATCTCCCTCCTCGCTACCCTCCTTCTGCCTACCAACAACTCGACCGGAGGTAAATCCAAGACTCCCTGGGTCTTCTGCATTATAAGAAAAAAGGGAGACAGCAGGAATGAATCATGTGTTGAGCTGATAGATAGATAGATAGATAGATAGATACTAAGTAGATACAGATAGATGAATCGATAGAAGGAGAGAGGTGAAAACGTGAAGCATAGGAAAGGTTAATGGACGAGAAAGATGATTGATGTGCAGATAAAGATGGATGACCGTGTTTTTCTTATTGCGTGTGTGTGTGTGTGTGTGTGTGTGTGGGTGGGTGTGTGGGTGGGTGGGTGTGGGTGTGTGCGTGCGTGTGCGTGTGTGTGTGTGTGTGTGTGGGTGTGTGGGTGGGTGGGTGGGTGGGTGTACGTTCGCGCTTGAGAGAGAGAGAGAGAGAGAGAGAGAGAGAGAGAGGTTATTTTCATCTAACAGGACGGCACTAACTCGCAAGATTCCTAGATAGATTCCTGCAGTCTTGAGATGAGGCAAGAAATCAGAGTCTTGTGTAGTGTAGTTCTTACCACTAATGCCAGTCTTGTCTCGTGTCCCCCTGTCTCAAAGACTGATGAAGTTTAACGACTTCAAATTTACAATGAACCCGCGATAAACCATTCAGTACCTCATCAAATTATTATAATACTCTACACAAGTTGAATGTATTTCTGTGCTAATCCTAACAGGTTAGTGAATATTATTAAGACTCGCTGGCATCATTAATGTGTTGGTGATTATATTCATTATAACGTAAATTAATGGAAATCCAACCATGTTAGTTAGAAGAGACATTTTTTTAGATAATAGTAGAAATGTATTCAAAAGCAGTGTATCAGCTGTGTGTGTGTGTGTGTGTGTGTGTGTGTGTGTGTGTGTGTGTGTGTGTGTGTGTGTGTGTGTGTGTATTGAGTGAACCTTCTGTTCTGGCGTGTGTAAGGGATCGTTAATGAATATACAATTGTTTTGCGTAATTACATACGCCTGCCGTAACAGGAGAGGTCTATATATATCACAGTTTAAACGTATGGGCAATGCATGTTTAAACGTATAAATGCAACATTTAGTTAATTAACTTGGATAATACAATGGGCGAAAGAAGTTATTCATAGGATTCGGGTGAGAATCGCAATGTAGGACTCATGAGTGTGCACAATAAATCAACCGGAGATTAAGAAAATCCCGCAGCCTCCTGTCTTTAAAAAAAAAAGTAACTGGAAAGGTTGTTAGCAAAGTGACTTGTACTCGCAGTGGGGGTTTAATCCTAAAATAATCGAAGGTAACCAGCTTGTTCTTTTCTTTATTCAAGAAAACGAAGACTTACAAATATATGTATATTGAAAAGTTTACCGAAACAATCACGTTTCTGACGTCAAACAGTTTTGAATTTTTTTTTCACACAGGAAAGAAAAGTGGATGAGGACGACGTAAGAAAACGTATTTCATGTACTTTATCCAGAATGATTAAATAATGTGACATGAAGGGAAACATAAAACCTGAATAATGGAAAAACGTAGCGTCATCTTAGAGATCCAAAAGGCTCGTACCTCCGTTTGATCCTTAGCGGCAATTTCAATATGGCCTCCCGGGGATATTGCCAGCTGACCCGCTCCTTGTGAGGGCAGCGGCTCCCTCAACATTCAATATCGCGGTTATGCTTCAGAGGTAACGGTTTGCTTTGCTACGCCTTGTCCTTCGACCGCGCAGGGACACTTTACATAAGAAGAGAGAAAAGATGTGGATGAAAACAGCGGTATATATCACGTTTCCGTTTGTGTATAGCAGATGAGTGGAGGGGAGGAGCAGGGGAGCAGGGAGGAGGGTCGATGGGCAGGAGGAAGGATTGGAAAAGGAGTAGGTGTGGGAGGTAAGGAGGAGGTACGGTAAGAATAATGGAGGGGTAGAAAGTTTAGCAAAGAGAATGGCGGGCAGAGAAGGAGAAGAGAACTAGAGAAGACAAAGAAAGCAGGGTTTTTCGAGGTGTGTACTCCATGGCTGGCGGTTATGGTCCAGCACGTGATCC
>NC_066535.1:11526616-11554116 GCF_024679095.1 Eriocheir sinensis | reverse complement strand
TATATATATATATATATATATATATATATATATATATATATATATATATATATATATATATATATATATATATATATATATAAAATTGTATAAAACAGGCACCGTAATAATTCATTTAAATAATTCAAACAAGATAATAAACAGGGAAAACCTGGTTACTCAATATTTTCGACGTTCTCTCATTAACCTGATGAGAAGATCGTGAAATCAGGTAGTCTGGGATATTTAATTTATTTCAATGTTCCAGTTATATACGTGTTTCAGCTGCGCCAGCTTTGTTTTAGATGAACATAAGATTATACTATGAGGTGGTACGTAATATTCCTGAGTTATCTAGACTTTCCAAGCATTTTGCGGATACTTGGCTAATGGTAACAACGGCTGCTTGTTCTGTCAAAACAAGATGAGATGGAGAGAATATTCTATATATTTGCCAAATAAATGCACAAATGTAGTATTGTGTGTGGTGACTGGAGTAGCTAAATATGGCTTTAACCAGCGGTTGTGCATGAATTGCACAGTCTTTAGAATCTTACATGCCAACATCTATTAGTTTTATTTTTTTTCAAAAACGAAACAAACCACCGATATACGATATATGAGGGAGTAACTAATGCCTCAGTATAAATCAACCCCTTGAACATCTGACCTCACAAATCTGTGCATCAGACTGATGGTAGAACAAGATGGAGTAGCCAGGTTTCCCCTACTCTAACTTTATTTGTTGATAAATAAAACACGGTAAGGGATAAATCGTCTTTGCTATACATTCGTAAGATATTCCTATAAATATTTAAATGAAATATCAGTAAAGTGCTCTGCCTTAAGATTTTAGATTAAAAAAGGTTAGTTATTCAGCCGTTTGTATAGAAAGTATAATATTCAGTGCTGCCATTTACAATTTTTTTACCCCCGCAAAATCCTCGGACTTTTCACCTCTATCTGAGTCTCCAGTTCTGTTCAGTCTTTCCACCCCTTCTCTGCTGGGTGTTGGCTGGATACACAACGGGCCGCATTTCCTCGTCCTTCCTGCTTTTCCTCTAACTCTGTCGGCACGTGTCACTGCCTTCCGTGCCTCGCCGTGTGCCACTCAGGCCGGACAGGTGTAGTCCAGGTGCGAGGTGGCGGACCGGCAGTTGTGAGGCTAATTGGTGGCCGAAATGAACGGGTAATCAAGCGACGTGGCCAACAAGGGCTGTGGTTGTCTCGGTGTTGGCGGCTAACTCGGAAATAGAGGAGAGCTCGTCAACTTGTGTTTCTGTTTCAAGTGCTGTAATGTTTCGCCTCCTTCTGTGTTTGTCCTTGATCTTGTAGGTTTTTCTTAGGCCGGACGAACATACAATTACACTGTCCACTTGCAGGCGTCACTTGGCGAAAGTAAGAGACAGACTGCGTTTAACAAGGCAGATAAGCACACGGCTCCCATGCGGTTGTCTGAGGGTATGACTTGAGAGGATGATAGTGGTTTCTTCTTCGTTTTTACTATTTCCAGCAAACCTTCATCTCCTACCGTCAACTTGCAGTGTCCGAGGGTGCGGTAGAGGGGTGGCGGTGGTGTTTTTCGTCTTTAACCACACCGATCGAGCAGTCGCCTCACACCAGTCACGTACCAGGCGGTTATCCAGTCAGCAACGTCAAAATGGTGAGGGAGTGGGGCCGATTACCTGTCCCCTAACCTGGTCTTCCCTTCACCTGCCGTCCCCATCTTTTCCCTACCATTTTTTTCCGATCCATCATGGAGGAGACAGGAAATAGTTATTACGTTGAAGGAATAAGGAGAAAGAACACGCAGCAGGCACTGAGTTTTGTTTACCAGGAGAGGAAGAAAATAGACGGAGGAGGAGTTAGGATAAATAAAAAAAAAGGTGATTTTTTTTTAGGGAAGGAGAAATTTGAAGAGGTAGAAGGATTTTCCGTCAGCAGCTGGTACAAAAACAGTCTGCACCGCTCACGACTAAACTTTCGGGACAATTGCCAATCACCCTCCCGCCACAATGTCCCACCAGTACGTAGCGGCCTTGTCCGTAGAAAGGGAAAGAGAAAGGCAGGTGTGTGGGCCGCCAGGAACCAAAAGGACTCATGGAGAACGAGACGAAGACAAACGTTTTGCTGGGTTTCAGTTTTTTTAAATTTGGAAACCATCTCTCAAAATGCATAGAGTTTTTTTTCTCTTATCGAGTTGATTCTTTTTAAAAAACTTTTTTTCTTTTATAGCACTATGATTCTGATTATTTCATTTTATATTTACTCTAGCTTTCTTTCTTATGTATTCACTTTATTTTCGCTTTATTTTCATATACATTTTTGTTTGTCACGACCTCCTTTAGGTATCTGATTTTATGGCTTCCTCACAATTCTCTACCCATTCTCTGTAACGCTATTGAATCATGTTTTCCAGCTTTGAAATATATAAGCCGTGTTGGCTAATTGTGGCACGTGTAAAAGATTATACTTATGAAAAAAATAACAAAATTATCATAAAAGCAAATAAACAGCATTTTGGGGATCATATTTCCTATTTGCCTAAAAGCCAAAGAGAAAAGTAGCTGTCTTTTCCCGTGTGCTACCAACTAAGCACCAGAAAGAGAATACTCACACTTCCTTATTCAGCTCTGCTACTACTATAAAGGTGAGGGAGAGGCTCGAAAACATATCCCTTCTGATCTTATCGTGCTCTCTGGCGACCAATCTTTTTTTTAATTCTTTTCCGGTCCACCCTCAGCAAGCAGTAACTTTTCGAGCCTGGAACGTTTCAAAAAGGTTCTCCATCATTCTTAGATAAGACTCGACCGCCACCACCACTGCTTTGCCACAGCGCAGATCAGACGCTGGAGTCTGGTCAGGCATACATATCGATCTGGAATCTCACCCGTGTCGCCAATACCAACAGGGAGCTTTCTGCACCCTTTCGACAGCCGTGTCAGTGCCGTCCTCTGCCGGACCCCCACGTATCCTTACTTGTCCTCCTTCGTGACCTTTCGCAACCCCTAGTCTCTCACACAGCTTTTCATTTTCGCCTTCATCGAACTCAGCCCTCACAACTCCTCCCCAACGCCCTACCACACCTCCCCTGTACCACACTCATCGGGGCTTCATCACCCTCCGAGCGTTTATCTCCATCATCTCTGTCACACCCTTTTTTCATCACACTGAGCTGACGCTGACCTCTGCCTCGCCCTCGCCCACTCTCCTTATTGCCGAAGATAGAACCGACGTGATTATCGCATCCTAACCAAAGGCAACAAGGTATGCGGCAAATCTGTACACCACAGAATTTCAGTGCAACGCGAGTAAAAGTACCGTGATTATAATTAATTCACCTCGCTCTGTGAATCAGTAAGGACTTTTATCAGGTTGAAAAGAGTAATGAAATAAAACTCTGGGTACCTTTTTCTCTTTCGGTACTTTCAGCTGCAACACAAAATAGTCAAAAACAATTTACGAAAATAGTTTACTTATCTTGCCCATTCAATCAGCGTACCATTCACGTTTTTACTTTTCACACATTGTTACCAAAGAGAAAAATCAATATTTAGCGGGTTAAAAACAGAATTTCATAAAATGCTAAAGTGAAATACAAATACCAATAGCGTCCCCATGCGGTACCGGCAGCAGCAACAGCTGAAACAGCAAAAAAAATTGCAGTATCAAACAGCTTAAAAAAAGCAGCAGCAGCAGCAGTTTTCAGCACCACTCGCACAGCTGCCACCGGACACCTGCTGAACGCGTAACAACAAAAGTACAAATGGGCGTCATTCACAACAGACATCCGAAAGACCTACTCCCCCCCCCCCCACCCCCCAACACACACACACACACACACACACACACACACACACACAGCACTCACATATTCACCCCACACACAAATGCACACAGGCAGACACACACAAAAACAACTAACTGGATTATCTACTTCCAATAAAGCTTCCTATATACATGATGCTTATTATTATTAAACAATTAATTACGCATCACAACTGGAAGGGATGTAAACTATCTGACTCTGACAGCTTAACAGTGTTATTTTTTAACAACGTTAAAAGTTAAAAGGACTTGAAATTGCTTTGCTGCATATCCCCGCACGAAATATATTACCGGAATGAAAGACGAAATAAGTCTTAAACAAACATCTTCACTTCTTTATGCCCCTTTCAGCCATATAATTCCCTGCATACGAAGTAAACTTGTTATGTTTGATTGCCATGACATTGGCTCGCTGGAGGGTGGTGCTCGAGGCGAAAAAGAAGAAAAAGGGCAATTGAATGGGGACTTAATAATTGAAGAGCCAAGTAAGGGAATAATGAACGAGGATTGGAGAAGAAAAATGGCCATTGAACTCAAGAATTAGACGAGGATGATTATATTACGAAAAACAAAGGAATGAATATAAAAGTTGAGCAACATTGTTAACGAAGTGAAATGAAAGGATATATGGAACAATCATTGAGTCTACAGGATGAAAATGTAGGTAAACTAAGCATGAAATAAAGGTGCTTGACTCCAATAACTTCGAGTGGAACGGGGCAAGTAAAACGATGTCGAGCGAGGGAAAGCCAAGGATAATAGCAGATAACGAAATGAGTTAGAAGGAGGGAAGAAAGAACGAGGAATGATAACAGCGATGAGAGGATAAGAAAACATGTAACAGAGTGCACTTAGGCAAGAGAGATACAGGAAGGAGTAGAAAGTTAGATTGTACCAAAAGTTTTAAATACAAGCAAACACGCCATTCACTCGACGCTTTCTTTGCACTTATGAGAGAGAGAGAGAGAGAGAGAGAGAGAGAGAGAGAGAGAGAGAGAGAGAGAGAGAGAGAGAGAGAGAGAGAGAGAGAGAGAGAGAGAGAGAGAGAGAGAGAGAGAGAGAGAGAGAGAGAGAGAGAGAGAGAGAGAGAGAGAGAGAGAGAGAGAGAGAGAGAGAGAGTTTGAAGTAGTTGCGCTCGAAAAATCTCAAATGTTATTCAAACCGACCCGTGTTACCCCAAATCATCCTGGGACACGCCACCGCTGGGGATAGAGAGATGCACGGACTGGCCAGGAGAACGAAGTGGTGTCGGTACGTAGGGGAGGTGCGTAGGGGGAGAAAAGAAAGGGGGAGAAATGGATGAAAAATGAGGGTGATCGTCGAGGAAGAAACCCGCAACGATAAACCTTCGGGGCACTCAGTGGGGTGTTAAATTCGTTAATGAATAGCCGCGACAACTCAGGAGATGGAGGGTGTGAAGGAATGAAGGACGTGTTGGGTACAGTAGAACGTCGTGGTGGTGGTGTTCTTTTTTGCGTGTGTTTTGTTCGGATTATAATGTCTCTTTTTAGCATTAAGTTTTTTTCCCTTTCCTCTGATTTGTTATACGTTTCTCTTTTTACACGGTTCTTATTTTTCACTCTTCTCTCTTTGATATCATGTAGTCTTTTTTTTGCCGTTTTCTGATGTCATTTTTCTCCTTCCTAGTATTATCTCTTTTTCCTTCATTTTTTTTTCCTTCCCTTTTTTCACGGTTTCTATTTGCCCTCTTCTCCTTTTGATATCGTGTAGTCTTTTTTGTGTTTGTATTCTAACGCCATTTTTTTCTTTTCTTAGCATTTTCTCCTTTTCCTTCAATTATTTTTTTACATCTTCCCTTTTTACACGGTTCCTATTCACCCTCGTTTCTCTTGATATCGTGTCCCTTTTTCTCCCCACTCGTAATCTTGTTTAAGACTCCCAAACTACTGTCTCCACGCTCTCTCACTCCTTCGTCCTCCGCCACCTCGCTGATACACACTTCGTCTGGGCTAAAAAAAAAAAAAAAAAAAAAAAAAAAAAAAAAAAAAAAACCCCCGCCAAAATTATTAAAACAAAAGAGCGAGCTGAGAAAAATGTGGGAAAAAATGGAGGGATCGTTTCGTAATTTCTCCCTCAGTTTCTCGAGAAAGGACCGTAGCGGAGAGGGGTAAAAGGAAGAATCATTAGGGATACAAGCCGGGTGGGGTGGAGGGTGGAGGGAGAAGGGAGGCATTAACACTCTGGGAAAATTTAGGGTAGAATAGGTGTGTGTTGGGGTGGGGGGTGGGGGGGGGGCAGGTGAGGGGAGGATAGGGGGGTGTATAGTCAAGATAATTAGAGACATTAATCTTTGGTCGCCGCAAGAATGATGGTGGATGGTGTTCCTTGTCTCGGCTCACTGGATGGACACCGGATCGAATCGCCGTGATGGATTGGTTGTCCGGTGAGTCCTCGATGCATTCCTTCCCTCTCACTTTGGTGTTTGGTTGTGTTATGATTTGGTGCCATGCTTCTTTCGTGTGATTGTATAATTTTCATTGATTTTTGGGGTTTGAATTTGTATTTACTCCATTTTTTTCTGCATGTAATTGGTGTGTTTTCTTGTTACTATTTTGCTTTTCATGTTGCCTTTTTTAATGTCACTAATTTGCGTAGAAGAAGAATAGGCACCAATCTTACTGAGACGATTCATCCCCTTCACTGACCCCCTTTTTTCTGTCCTATGTGAAGTGATTCTTGCCTTAGGTTTTCTATACTCGTAAGGCGCCTTTGGCCTTTGAACTCTCCTCCATCAAACTAGTGTGTAATCTTTCCCGAGCACCTGCTGTTCATTCGCGTTTCCCCTCCGGCACCGGCACTTGTAGAAGAACGAAGGATGGAAGGAGAGATGAGGAAGAAGCCACTACCTTCCTTTCTCTTCCCCTCCCCATCCCTCCCGCCTCGGACCCCTCCCCGCCCCCCGATCACCCCACCGTGCTCCAATGACTTAATAATTTTCCGTGTTATTTATGCTGTAAAGCTCGCTGTGATGAAAGACACCATTATGCACTGATTTATCCCCCGGTTAGCCTCCCTACGGTGTTTTATTATATTGCTATATTTTTCATCCTTTTTTTATGAATTTACGAGGTGCTTCTGGGTGGAAAAAAAACAAGAGGATATTGTGTTTTTAGCAGTCAAGTCAGATACTCAGTTACTATGAGACTAGAACCTGTTTTTTCCACCTTTTCTTCGTCGGAAGGTTAAGAACGATAATATTATCACGAGGTTAGTCTGATAATGCTTGTTTGTAATACGAAGTGATTTTTAGAGAGGCAAACACACTTTTAGCATGTATTTTGGACCTTCATTATTACAGTGTAAACATACATCTTGTTGTCTTTAATACTAAGTGACAAATACTACAGTAACGGGAAGTTTGAATGAAGGCCTGAAAATGTATAAACATATTGAAGAATACCCATCGCTTCCCAGAATCCCAGGTACAGAACTTCACTAAGACATGTATAAACACTTTCTCCCAAAACTAAAGCAAAAGTATGTAAACTGGGACACCAACACTATTGCCACAGAAAGACAAGTGTGTTAAAATCATTACCAAATTTACTGGTTCCTATCCCTCGGACCTGCCACTTATTGCAAGGTCCGGCAGGGTAGTCAATCAGGCAACCGCGCGACTACTTCAAAATATCTTAATTGATGATGATGGAAGGGACAAGGGTCGAGGCTATGAATGAAAACAGAGACAGAGCGGCGTGTCTCGGGCAGCAGCTTAATCCAGTATGCAGAGTAAATGGATATGAAGGAGCGTGGTAATGGGTTCCTCGTGACTCGTACAGCCTCACCATAACTCTGGGCACGGGGCGGCACATGACACCTCAAATGCATGCTTTCATGTGTGTGTGTGTGTGTGTGTGTGTGTGTGTGTGTGTGTGTGTGTCTCTTTTTCGCCTTCATTATATAAATATATATATATATATATATATATATATATATATATATATATATATATATATATATATATATATATATATATATATATATATATATATATATATATATATATATATATATATATATATATATATATATATATATATATATATATATATATATATATATATATATATATATATATACACACACACACACACACACACACACACACACACACACACACACACACACACACACACACACACACACACACACACACACACACACACCACACACCACTCGCCCCACAACCAAGAGGTCAAGGTTCGATCCCCGGGTGGAGTGGAGGCGGATGGGCCGTTTCCTATAATCCGTGTAGTCGGGTGTTTTGTGCCTACTCCCGGGTGTGTGGGGGTGTGATGGGAGGTTTCAGACGTACCCAAACAGCCGCCAACTGAGCTCCAAACTCATTAGCGAAGGATACTGGCTAGCGATGGTAACTGCAACAAGTTAATAACACACACACACACACACACACACACACACACACACACACACACACACACACACACACACACACACACAACGTTTAACACATTTTTAAACTTTATGATTTGTATATATTTTTGTAGATATCTATCTAGTTATAGAGATTTTATAATCAAGTCTTCGTTCATGTGATAAAATATTCATCACACGAAGCTGTCCACAACTTTCTTGTAAAGACCAACAAGCGGAGGTGGACGCTGTAATGTACTCCAATAGGGGGAACTTTTAAATTCGCACCGTCTGTAAGATGGAACAGGATTTTGAAATGCCTGTAAAAATATTCATTTTGATTTCTCGTTAAACAGTTTGATGTACTTTGCTAATCAATACTATATGTAAAGAGATTTATATTATTCCAAGAATGTAAGATTTGTTTTTATTCCGTTTCGTCTTTTTTTTTTTCATCCTTTGTTTTATTGGTATGTACACCATTGTTTTCATTTACCTGTTTCTTTACCTGCCGTATTTTTGGGAAAGGTACATGAACTAGCGGTGTATGAATCATTGTTTTGTCTCGCCAACACACGGACATTCCCATCTGTAACGACGGCTGCCGCCCATTGTTGTGCTGGGGTACGGCCTGGAAATGGAGGAAGGGAGGAGAGCTGATAATTAGGAGAAAGGGACACGATGCGAGCCGAAAATATTGAGCAAGGGGTGTGTGGGCACCGGGGAATTATAATTATCAGAGGCATGATGATAAGGAAGGTTGGGTTAAGTGCTGGTAAGGGGAGAGAAGGCTATTATTTAGAGTGGAGAGGGGAGAGAGGAGAAAGGAGTTGTCGTGGATTGTAGGTAGGGTTAATAATCATAAAGGAAAAAAAAACTGTCACATTAGCTATACAAAATATAAGAAATGGAACAAAGTATTTATATATATATATATATATATATATATATATATATATATATATATATATATATATATATATATATATATATATATATATATATATATATATATATATATATATATATATATATATATATATATATATATATATATATATATATATATATATATATATATATATATAAGAATGCGAAAAGAAACAAAATGTGCCGGTGTGTGATGATTAAAATGTAATTAAATTGATAAAATATATAATACACTAACGCTTTTTCTGTGTGTGTGTATATATGCGCGGGCCCGCATGCATGCCCTTGTCTAGTACTGTCTGTCGGCGTGTAATTTCTGTCTCCTCACAAGTTTCAGAATCACAAAGGGGAAAAGAAGCAGTGTATTTACATCAGAGTTTGGCTAATATCAAACACCATCCGCGTATTATCATTGCTACTCTCCAATGGCATTCAGCAGGACACAAGATGCACTGAGAGCAACATGAATTAATACATTTGTTGCACTGTCAATGCTTCCCAACTGATACTCCCATTTTATTCTTCCTCAGATCCACAAGAGTGAGACATAAAGAGAGAATGATGATGTGGCTTATGAACGTCTATTTCTTCCTGATTTGGCTTGCATAAGAACAGCTGCTTGAAGGCAGCACTCATTTCCTCGCCCCTCCAGTATGGCCTCCGCTACATCCTTAAACGTTTTCCTAAAGGTCAGTATATAAAACTTCCCCACCAATAGTTGTGAGAAATTTGTTTGACGCTCCTATTTATTTTTTAAGCTTGTCACGTATTTGAAGGACATTTTTGAAAAAAAAAAATACTACAAAATGCAATCTTCGCTAGCACGGTCTGTATTGTACACATCCCCACCACTCACCTTCCCATCCGGCAACCCTCTTGCAACACGGGGCTTCAACATAAGTCGTTTTTTTGGCCAACGTGGACTAGAGGGTATCAAATGATTTTGTATCCTCATTCTTCCCTCCGTCTTTTATCACATTCCTGCAATCATTTTCCGTTTCTTGTTCCTTTCTTTTAATTTTTTTCAAGTCCCTCAATCTGTCAGGTCCCTTCGCTCCCTGGTCACGTATCGTTGTTTTTCAGCTTCATCCTCCTTGATAGGCCCCGCTCCACGCCCACTCAAATCCCCCCCCCCCTTCCCCTACAACTCCTTACCAATCCATACTCTTCTTAATTTTATAATGCACACCATTTTATTAACTACTCATATTTTTGTCGTAGAAGTAGTAGTAATAGTAGTAGTAGTAGTAGTAGTAGTAGTAAGAAGAGGCGGAGGAGGAGGAGGAGAAGGAGGAGGAGGAGGAGTAGTGGTAGCTAAATTAGTGGTAACAGTGGTAAAAATCTCTCATAAATAATATCAATAAAGTTTCGAACATTGTGTCTGGAGGTAAATTCCGTTCTAGTGTTAAGAAAACAACCGAGAGACAAACCTTCATTTTAGCGCCACAATGCCCTGACAGGAAAGCACGGAGCATCGAAGTGGCGCCGGTGATTCAGCAACCATTCTAAGCTGATGCGATTGGCTTATAGATCACGGCGCGCCACGACAGAGACGGGGAAGGAGCGATGGGAGAGACCTGGAATAAGTGGAAATAGGTTAAACGCGGAGAGAGAGAGAGAGAGAGAGAGCATTTAATAATTACGAAAAGGGGAAGCAAAAATCAACAAATGTTCAAGTCCCCATAATACTGACCGGGGCTGCGAGGAGAGACTGACCTAGCTCCGCGTGATTCTCCTTTTATCTTGGGAGAGAAAAAAATACTAGAGGCCGTCGAGACAGTTTTCCCTCAAATGGACACAATCACTGAAAATCACGGGCGCCTTCCCTAACCAGCGTCCATTTCGTGTCCCGCTGTTAACTGGGTTCGTGTAGAGCGTGATGTCCCTTTCCTTCTTTTTACGTCGTCTCATCAAAACTTCTTTTCTCTTTGGGCACAAGTAAATATATAAAAGAAGTATAGTGAAGGAACACAACATCGTGAGAGCTGTGAGCAAGTGCTGTTTTTGCTTTCTCGGTAAGATAGTTTATCATTGTTTTATATAACGCTTCACAATGATTTACTTTTTTTTCTCAAACTCAAAAAACGTAACTTCTTTATTTTGTTTTCTCTACTTCTAACTTTTTCTTCCTCCTCTCCCACTGCTGTCCTCCTTTCTACTCCTCCTCCTCCTCCTCCTCCTCCTCCTCCTCCTCCTCCTCCTTTTCATTCTCCTTCTCCTCCTCCTCCTCCTTTTCTTCTACTTCAGAGTCCTTTCGGGGCGTCTGAGGGTGGTGTAGCAGGCCAAGGAGGGGCTTCCGTTCCTTTGTTTGGGGTGTTGCATTCTTATTCCAGGCCAGGAGTGGCGCTTTTATGTTAAATGTTGTGTGAGGCGAGCCATGAATATGAGTCCCGCGCCGAGGAGAGTGCTTGCCAGTGGCGCTCGTCTCGAATGCATTAGACCTTTATGAAGCGCTTTGAGAGGGAGGGAGAGGAAGAGGAAAGAGACAGAGGCGGCGAAGGACAATGTCGAGAGAGGGAGGTGCAAGCAACCCTCGTGCACAATCCGGCTCTTACAAACATTCTTTTATCAGTGTTATGTTCCCGAGTCTTCTTTTTAATCTTACTTCATTATCCTTTTCCTTCCCTCCCACCCTTCCTCCCTTCTTCCGTCTCGCTCTCCTCCCTCCTCCTCCTCCTCCTCCTCCTCCTCCTCCTCTTCCTTCTTTTCCTTCTCTTCCTCCATCCTGTCGTTACAGCATACAAGGTTCTCATTGTTAATCCATGTACATTCTTATCTTTTTCGTTATATTTGTCCCCGTTTTTATATTCCACAATGCATCTCCCCACCACCCTTTCTCCAAACTCTCCTTCCCTCGCTATTTATTTATTCTACTCCTTCTTTCTTGTTTCTATACTCTTCCTAGGGAGGACTATCCCTTCACCGGGCTCTTTGATCTTCCCCATTTGCTATGCTTCGTGACTTTGGCCATTGTAATGATCAAGTTATCTTCTTCCAGATTCATTTAAACCCCTCCTCTTCCTCGTTACCTTTTATTGGAATTAATACATGACTAAATCAAAACTACCTATATTTCGTAAAGTACTGCATCATATAGCATTTGTAAGTGGTACCCCTTTGGTGTTTTCTGCCACCTTTACGGTAATACGTAGAGGACAAACAAGGAAATTTGTAACTATTATAAATAACCTCAACAATATGCTGCTAACACGGAGAAAACAGAAGGAAAATCCAAACAATATATATATCTTTCCATTACCTGTAGTGAAGTTTCCCCTCTGCTGGGCCTTTGGTTGAGTTTTGTTTTTAAAAAATTATGAGGCTCAAGAAAATGATCTTCGAGTGTAGTTCACATTTACTGAGGAAAAGGATACCAGGCCATGAGAGGCTGGACGGCCGAGAAACGTGCGCTAACGAGGGAGCGCTGCCTCACACCTGCACGCACCTGACACACGTCACGAGGAAACCCGATTATCCCGCTGAGTGGAACAGAAGCAACAGTAATAACAGTAGGGACGCGAGTGTCTGTGCCTTGCCTCAGGGCTGTTCATCGCCTCGGTAAATGAACTCGCCAGGTCAACACACACTCGGAAACGGCGGAAGAGACAGGCAAGCGGCAGCTACACGCCCACGACAAAGCATTCCTCTCCCCCAGCCAGTCACCACACTCTTCTGCGTGCGTGTCCGCCGGATACTCGTACACGCCGCCCCAGCCACACCCACTGCTGTTCACTGTAGCATTACGGCTCTCCTGCAGCTTCCCTCACACAGGAACCGTAAACACACACACACACACACACACACACACACACACACACACACACACACACACACACACACACTGCACATATTAACAAACAAACAAACAAACACAAGAGTTTACTGATAGACAACGCGGGATATAATTATTCATTTTCCCTCATCATGCAGGCTGCATGTTTTACTTCATGCTTTCCTTTTAATTATCAGATTATTATTATATCGTGTCGCACGACTGATTCATTGAGAAGCAAACGACCGCCACCTCATCCACCTTCTTATTCGCTGAAGCAAAATGCAACGTCTGCGCTTCTTTTTATATCATGTTAGGTTTAAGGACTGAGCCCCTAGTCTGGACCATGTGGTCCGTCTGCAGTCTATGTCTGTCTATCTGTCTGCCAGTCAGTCTCTCTCTCTCTCTCTCTCTCTCTCTCTCTCTCTCTCTCTCTCTCTCTCTCTCTCTCTCTCTCTCTCTCTCTCTCTCTCTCTCTCTCTCTCTCTCTCTCTCTCTCTCTCTCTCTCAGCTTCATCCTAGGCCTTATTGCAATATATCACTGAATGGTAGAGGGTCAAGGCTGTCTCGAAATTGCCTTTCCCTCCTGAAAGCCATCTGTATTGCTCGGCCGCCTGACCTCCGCGGCAGCGCTGCCAGAGCCGTGCCTCGCCAGATTTAGCGAGTGCCTTGAGCATCTTCATCCTGTATTATGAAAAGCAATAATATCTACATCAATATTTCTATTTTCATTTTGCTACATATAGAACCTAATTTTACGATGCTGCCTGGCATCTACCGTAGTTAAAAGAATAGGAAACAGGGTGGCGTTCAGTGGTTGATCAGCGATTTGGCAAGCTTTGAATTTTTCCGTTGCGTATAGTTGCCACATACCGCTAGATGTACGACAGATTCTGACAGTTCTGACAACATTTTGTATCATGAGTAATACATATGATGTGTTGTGACGGTTTGCTACTAGAAGTCTCTGTGCCTAACAATGAACGAGCTGACTCCACAGGTGGTGTTGACGAGGGAAGGAAAAGAGCCTGCTGTGTCGACGTCCGCCGCGCACGTCCCCTCATAACCAGGGTCAGCGGGTTACTGACTTTGGGCTTTGGGCGCAGTCCCGGCCTGGTGCATTGCATGACTCACGTCGATCAGCCCACAAGCACAAGGAAGGAATTTGAAGGTCACACCTGTGTCATTGACCCTTTGTTTTCTGACGCGCTTATTTTGACCACCAATAACTCATGAAATTTATACCTTTTTTTCTGTTCTTTGCAATAGATAATTTTTTCACGCATCGATATTTTTTTTACCATGAACTGTATTTTTCTTATTTTCCGCATCCCATATATGTGATAACCTCATTTCGTCCATTGTAATGCTTGAGAGAACCTACCCAGTATGCTCACTTCGCTTTTATTGAAAGTTTTAAGCATATTTTTTTTCTCCTTCTTTACACCGTTAAATCTTTCCCTCCCTGATCTCCAGCCCTCCTATCCTATCCGTCATTCAATCTTTTCTTTTATTTATTATGCCTTCTTTCCTCTCCTGTCTTCCCACCATTTCCTCGCTCACTGATCCTACATCCTTTTCAATCTTCTTCATATCCTCTTTTCATCCCTTCGTCCCTTCTTCCTTCCATCCATACATTCCTCCCTTCTATGTTCCTTTTTCCCTTTCCTTTATCTATCTCCCTCAGCCGTTCATTTCTTTCTTTCTCTCATATTTCCTTGTATCACGTTCTCCATTGCTCCTTCTCCCCTAACCACTCCTTGTTAACTTTTCCTGTTTTTCTTTTTCCTTCGTTTTGTTTCTTTCCTCCCGAGTGTATTTTATTTGGTTTTATGTATGTTTCAAAAGTCTCAAGTTATATTTATGAGTTAATTTTCGGTATTTTTTTTCCCTTAATTCCTTTATCTTAAACATTTTTAGATCTTTCAAGATAATATTTTTCACCATTTTTCTTTCTCCTCTTCCATCTCTTCATGTTTCTTCTCATATCTCTTCTCATTTTTATTTTCCTTCTTTATTAGTTGCATCGCTCCTTCTTTTTACCTCTTCTCCCCCTTCCTATATCTTCAGTTTCTTTAACAGTTACTTTAATATATTCATCCTCCTCCTTTTTTTTTTTCTTGCTCTTTTTCCTCCTCTCCCTCACCCTCCATCTCTCCTCCTCTCCTCCCCCTTCCTATATCTTCAATTTATTTTAGTAGTTACTTTAATATATTCATCCTCCTTCTCTTTTTCTTGCTCTTTTTCCTCCTCTCCTTCACCCTCCATCTCTCCTCCTTCAGTATCCTCTTCCTGCATTTTGCGCCGTTGCATCTCCCTTTAATGGGTCTTTACTTCCCCCCACTCAGCCTTCCTTCCTTCTCCTTCTCTGCTCTCTTCCGCACATACCGTCGTCATGTTTTTTTCCCACTCTTCCATTTCCCCTTCGTAATCATCTTCGGCTGCCTCATGGCGCTGCGTTGGTTCCTGCGGGGAGGGTTTCTTTGGAGTGCCTCCGCATTCCAAGGTTGTAGGGCTGGGAAAGGATTTTTTAAGACACCTGAAGGGAAGTTTATTACGGAACAAAACTGAAAACTACCTCATTGTTTTGGTTCCCTTATGATTTAATAGTTCGCCACATTGTGATATGTTTTTTTTTTTATCTTAATATGGCCATTGAGTAAATTCTAGCACAATTAATTATCGGGATTACCAACTGTGCCTGTTGCCTGATACTTGTGTTATCGAAAGTAAAGTAAGTTGATCATATATTTCTAGTGTGTGGAATATATTTGTTAGAAGATTGGTCATTAATGTTATATGTTTATGGGTAATACAAAACTATATAATCCTTTGGTTCCCGACTATAGCATGTATGGGGTAGAAACATAGCAAATTAAACTGTTTTTGTTCCTGTACTTATTATTCGTATTTTAATTGTTAATATTATTGCTATTATTTTTATTATTACTATCATTATTATTTATCTTACTTTCTTTTCCTATGTGTGTATGTATGCATGTAAGTGTGTATTTATAAATGTATGTATGTATGTATGCATGTATTTGTGTATGTATGTGTTTGTGTGTATATATATTGTATGTTCATCCCAACAGCTAAAAAGTACGCCATTATTCACTTCGCCAGCGTCACGAGCACAAGGGTCAGGCTTTAATTTTGTTCGGTCACGGTGATTACGGTGCACTGATAACCCAGACAACGCGCGGGTTAATTGACACGAAACATTCATTAAGGACGGACGTGAGGGCCGGAAAGACTCATGTGGCTTGTGACGAGGGACCGAATGAGAGCGGAAACACACGAATGTGGATTGGATGATAGTTAGGAAGGGTGAGAGGCAAGATGGGAAGCCGGGAAGGAATATATGTAAGTGAGAAGGATGAACATGGAGAGTGAATGGTGGAAGGAAGTCGTAAAAGTGGATAGGTAGGTTAGTTTGGAGAGATGGATGAAAAGACAGAGACAGGGAGAGAGGACGTAAAGGAAAGTAGGTGAATAGGAATGTAAGGAGAGTGTTTTGGCAAGTGCACTGTAAATAAGGGATAAGGTGAGTAAGAGAGAGAGAGAGAGAGAGAGAGAGAGAGAGAGAGAGAGAGAGAGAGAGAGAGAGAGAGAGAGAGAGAGTTTGTAGAAAGACAGGTTAATGAGGGCGAAATGTCGGCAAGTGCTTAAGAATGGAGATAGATTGGTTGAGCGGTTGAAAAGTTGGGTGAGAGGGAGTAGATTGAATAGTGCCTCAGTTGATAATACGAATGAATGAGAGGAGTGATTTTCTCGTAAGTAGAGGAAAGTAAGGGATTGAAAGTAGGTGTGTAAGTTCGATTAAAGTGAGAAGGAACATATATTTGCGCCAGATAGATAATGTAATGAGGTTATGAGGGTGGAATGGGATATAGGTGGATAATGTAGCTAGGGTCAGATGAGTAGAGATCAAGTGATACTGTACAGACGAGATGGGGATGGAGGTGATGTGGTGCGGTAGGATTCGTCCCAGGCACTCTCGAGAATGTCAGTCCTGGAAACCCGATTTGTCTCGCAATTCAGTTAAAGCGTTGACTCTCTTGCACGTAAGCATGGTTATGGTGCCGAGTGGAAAGTTTCGGCTCAAATTGATATGCGAAGGATATAACTGGAGGGGGAGGATGAATAAGGAGATGAAGGGATGGTAACAAGTGTGTAGCACAGATGGGGAAGGAAGAGGACGAATGGCAGGAGAGATGTGCGAGGAGGTCATTCATGCTTAAGATATGGAGATTGACATGCCTCGAGTTTCGCAAATTAAACTATCTATTAGCATGAGGAGGCAGAAGATGCTAAAATATTATATTTCCATAAATTGAGAGAATTAGGTTCAGGAGGAGGAGAGCAAGAAGGACGAGGACGAGGAGGAAAAGGAATAGGAGGAGGTGGAGGAGGAGGATGGCGGTCCTTGCATGTGTCATATAACCTGGGAGCCCCACGTGGCAAGTGCCGGGCCACACCGCCATCGCTCCTTGCCCGTTCAAGGAGCGTCGCGGGGTTTGCCTGACACTGCATCACAGGCCGGGGAGCGAGGGAGTCGTCGGCAATTCGTGGAACATATGCATACCGATAGGAAGACCAAATTCATTTTTTTTCGTCGCAACATAGAAACTATTTGTCTGTCAGGAAATGAACTGAGCCGTTGATTCATATATGCACCGGAAGGGAAGACGTTGACTATATTGGCCCTTTTGAAGTAAAGGTAAACTATTTAAAGACAACCGCTGCAGGCAAGGCAACGGGTAAGTTTCTAAACAAGGCGAAGTGGATGGATTGTGTTCCCTTCTGAAGATTATCATAAAATCACCTCGTCAGTGACTTACAAAAGCGGGATGGGGAGCAGAGGTGAAACAACACTAGTTATTTATATAAGGGATTGAGCCGGTGAGGAGAGTCACTATTTGAGATACTGAGGTAAAGTTTTCATGAGGATATCGATGACAATTTTTGCAGTTATTACAGTTTTTACCTGATTAACTTATGGCCAGGCGCTGATACCTCATACAAAATATTATTATCATACATTCCCGTCTCACCATTTCAACATGGTTAATCACTCATCAGTGTCCTTAAGCATGCAGTCCGTATTGCTGTGGCGGAGCTGGAAAAATGTAGCCCTGTGTTGATTGTGATGGTTAATGAGTCGATAAATTGATGTATGGAGTGATATGATTTGATGGATGCACGAGTATGTGTGTATTTACCTAGTTATGGTGTACGGGAGAGGCGCTATGCTCTTACTGGCCCGTGTATATATATGTGTGTCTGTTTGTACACACACACACACACACACACACACACACACACACACACACACACACACACCGATCGTTTTGTATTTTTCGGTCTCTACTTTCTTTGGGTGGATTGAGTCCACAAAGTCCTCCATTGAGTATAACGGACTTCCATTCTTCATAGGAGCTGATTTATGATGAAAGTTTGGTGGAGTTTATGACCGCCTCAAATGGCATTCCCCCCAGTACTGCAACCCAAAGCAACGCCACTGCGTCAAAGTTTTGCAATGACAAGATCAAACCTTTCCTGTGCACTTGATATACTGGCCAGTTGTACTCTTCACTCCCCCTGACATCCTCCCATACTTCTTTATCCTAGTTCCTCCTCATTATCCCTTTTTCAACGCCCCTTACAACGATCCAGCTCCCCTTCTCAAACCCTATACCCCTTCTTTTCCTCTCCTTATATTTTATTCCCCCTTTACATTCTACCTTTTCCTACCACTCTCCTCCCTTGAGTTTCCTTCTTCTACCCTCCTTTACTCCCGTACCCATTCACCTTTCTCTGTCCCCCTTTCCATGCCCTCCCGGAGACTTCCTGATACATACATTCCATTCCCCGCCCACTTCTCTTATCACGTACTCGCTTTCCTCTCCTCTTTCCAGCTTCCTTCCCTACTAAACTAGGATTACACTCGCTCCCTATCCTCCTTCTTTCCCATTCCCGCCACAGTTAGGTACCTTCACATCCTTCCTGACTGAATAACTCCTCTTTTCCATTGTCTGCGTCATTTCCTCTTCCCTCCTGGCTGTCAGTGGTCACACAATATGGATGGGCCCCAGAGCGTACCCACCATTTCCCCGCATTTCGCCTTCAGCAGTATTTTGTGTCTTCTTTACAACAATGGACTGTACAAACGAAGTGTTCCTTTGGTGCCTAGGTGTCGTTTGTCAGACGTCTCATGACTGATTGGATTTCTCTTATGGTTTCACGGAGGTTGTCTCTCAGTCACACATATTCTAGCTCATCTCTTGAACGAGATAAACATTTATAGTTGGCCTCATTAGACTCAGCTGGGATTAAAGAAAGCACAAAGGTTTGTCAAAATTAGGTAAAGCAACACATTTAAAACCTTGACGAGTGTATGCAAAAATAATCCGAACTACATACACCCTTCTTTACATATTGTAATTTGCAAGTTTTTGAAATTGCCTAATTATACCACAGCACTGTATAAAAAAAGCCCATTTAACACAATAGCATTAAGCAGATTATATATTAAATGCGATATAACCAAAAAGATTTATAATTTCTAAGCAAATGTCACATCCCTTTATGGGCAGCGCGTGCCTGGTCGTAAGCCTATTGACCGCTGCCTGTTGATGTGAGTGCTGCTCTGCACATATCGCCTTTTTTATTTACTTCACATCTCATATTTTTCATCCTCATTTGGTGGCCTTAATTTCTCTTCTTTCAGTTACGAATCAGAAACCAATGTAAATTGTGGTATTGGCAAATTCGGAGCTGGAGGATTGCTCAGAGGGAAAAATAAAGAAAGTCATAAAGATAAGGTGAATGATTGGCGTACTCATTACTCGTCCTGCAAACATATGACTAATGTAGTGTTTAAAAAAAAATCTACTCAGAGATGTAATGAATCAGGGGTGTTCACATTGTCCATCATTGAAGCCGCTCAGTAATCCAAATGGGGCTGACTATGCCCGGAGACTCTATTCAGAGGTATCGCTTGGCGGCAGTCTGGTGGAAATATTGCTGAAAAACGTCCTTCTGATCAGTATCCACGAGAAAAATGTTGCAGGATTTGTTTCCTTGGCTCTAAAGTCTCTAGGCTGCAGCCATTACGCTCACGTCTAAGTGCGTGCTGTTCTACCGGGGGCTGCATGTTCCATACAAACTAAATTAATTTTACTTGTATTGCATTTTGTCGAATATGGTTCTGTTATCGTGTTAAGTATATTACTACTTATAGGGTGAAATGGCTTATTAAAGTACTGATTCTATAACTCCTGGAAATAACAATTGTATGCAAAAAATGGGTTTCACTTCTACTCGTCATATTTTCTTTTATTTATAAAGTCTGCTACTGTATTTTTTTACAAACATACGTGACTTCAATAATCACTGCATATGCTAATGGTGTCACTCAACATTGTGTATCTTGTATAAGAGTGAGCTAAGGGAAACGATATAGAAACATGTAGCACGAGACCATGTGTAATTGATAGACTAAACCCAACCCCTATCCCTACTACTACCATTACCACCATTATCACCACCACCACTATCACAACTCCCACCACTACCACCACCACCACTACCACTACCACTGTCACCATTAGAACACAACGGCTACCAACACCATCCTGCCTTGATTCCACCTCTGCCGCATCCATCATTACTGGTACCATTGCATCGCCACCAACAACAACACCTCTACCACCAACACCACGTTTTGTAATGCCTCTCGCTCTTATCAAATTAAAAGGAGAGATGAACGAGAACAAAGTGGAAAAAAGAACAAGGAGGACGAGGCTTAAGAGTAATAAATGAAATGTAATGAAAAGTTGAACATAAAGAAAAGCCATATACGGTCAAGAACAGGACGTAATAGTAAAGAAGAAAGAAGAGGAGGACGGAAAGGAAGGAAGACAACATAAATACCAGCACAGTGGGAGGGAGAGAAGGAAAAAGAGCAAAAGGGAAGAGGAGAAAGAGGACACGTGCCTGAAGGGACACTTTACCAGAAGCTATGTTTGGAATTGATGATTTTTACTTTCTCTTTCCTCCTCCTTCTGGTCCTCCTCCTATTTATCTTCCTCGTCCTCGTCTTCATCCCAGAATTCGCCCTCCTTGTCCTACTCTACCTTATCCTTCTTCTCCTGCTCCTCCTCCTTCTCTTCTTGCTACTTCCTCCTTCTCTTCTTGCTACTTCCTCCTTCTCTTCTTGCTACTTCCTCCTTCTCTTCTTGCTACTTCCTCCTTCTCTTCTTGCTACTTCCTCCTCCTCTTCCATTATTTCCAACAACCCACATTCTTATTACTCATCAGAATGGGCTGGGGAGGAAGGTGAATGTGAAACACTGAAATACACTTTTCTTTGTGACTTGAAATATTTAAAAGATTGGAACTGCACTTTCGTTTAGTAAATCTGTGTGTGTGTGTGTGTGTGTGTGTGTGTGTGTGTGTGTGTGTGTGTGTGTGTGTGTGTGTGTGTACGCGCGCGCTATTCCTTCTAATGTTTACTCCAGCACAGTCGTTTTTTCTTGGTGTTCCTCGTTGGGTGCGTTAATATCCTTTGATGTTTGAGGGTGTTATCATAGCCACTTTTACCCCGTTAAGGTTGTGTACTTGAAGACTTTTATACACCTTTTCTGGACATTTTTACGCTACAACGACTCTTGTCTCTTTGAGTAACTGCTGTTTAAAAATGACAGCTAAAACACTCTTGTTGAGGGGAAGATGCTTTGGTATCCTTCCCCGTGTCACGACATTATTCAATTCAGAATTTGTATATATTATCATGAAACAGTAGTCTGCCATTAAACGAGGTTAGAAAACTTTGTCACATAAAATATATGTAGCATATTTTTAGTTCATTGCTATCATACACGCAAATCTACTTGAGGCCACGTGCAAACCTGATTGGTTTCTCAGAATATGTGGCACTTTCTTCGGGTGTTGTTTTTTTGTCCTCGGTGCCTGGGTTTCGTTATCTTTTTCTCAATAAACTCCATCCTCCTCTTCCTCCTCCTTCTCCTCTTCCTATAACACTGAATACCATGTCTCCCCTCGAAGTATGTTTGCTCCCCTGCTCACTTACCCAAAGGCGGTAGCTACTTCCTTTAGTCTTCCTGCTTTATATGCTTCCTAACGGCCTGTATTGTTTGCTTTACCATCGTATATTTTTAGTAATATTTTCTATATAGTTTATCTTCTTTTAAAGTGATTATTTTTTTCAATATCGAATATCATACCATGATGAGTCTAGTATCGTGATAAGATGAAGGGACCTTTATTCTATTGCTTTAATGAGTTGAAAGGAGAGTAATCTAGTCATTATAAAGTTGTTTGCGTTTCTAGATAGGTTGCGAACTATGTGGGGCTGAAGCAGACAGTGCTAGCCACCTCGTAGAAGTAGTGTTATGTTTATGTTTGCAGAGGATTGTTTGACATGAGCTTTACCTCTACCGATTTTTCTTTTCCTATTATTGTTGCTACATTCTGGATTTTATGTTTTGCTTTTCTTTCTTCCCTTTGACTTGCAAAATTTTGCATATCATAAAATGTCTACATCAGTGGATTTGATGCAGAAAATATACAAAATTGAGCACTTCTCTGCAATTTATATTGCAGGGACACGCTGCTTGCTGCCCTCGTTTCCAGTTATAATGTACAAAAAGCTTTCCTGTTTCTAATACCAAAGCAGACGCTATTTTAAGTCCATTCTATGGTGTATGTCTCCTCATTTGTGTTAGCTGTTGTACCTGTAAGATTTTCCTCGCATTAAAGAAACGCTCGAGGGATTTTGCTCCCCAAATTAATGTTATCCGCACACAGCACACTGTTGAGCCGAGTTTCGCCGCAGGTGTGTCGGGCAACAGGAAAACTTGAATTTATCTATATTGTCTGTTTTTTCTGAGGTGGCAGATCAGCTTAATGTACTCAAATGAATATTTACGAGCACCTGAGATAAAGTTATGACGTGTTACCTCGAGGGAGAACTGCAGTAATATTTCCTTCTCTTCGTTTAAGTGAAAAGAACACTTGAAAAAATGCAACACACTTTTCTTTGTTGTATCCTTGTGTCCGCTGTAGAGGTTTATTTACTTTCCGCTCATGGTTCTGTTGATCTCACGTGGAACTTTACCTGTGCCGCCGCAATTATAGAGCTGGCAGGTGATAAGGGTGTGGCGACGGGACGGCCCGCCGGCCACCTCCCCACCGGGTCTTCCGCGTCACGGTTAGGCGAGGGGCAGGATGTGGGGATTGCAGGTGGGATTCTGTGACCATACAAGATATCGAAAACAGTGACGTGCAGCCCACAGCGTATCATAAGGTAATGCTGATGTACCCTATCGGTGTAAGTTGCGTTTACTACAGAACCATTATTTAGTTTTTAACATGTAATTTTAATAAAACATAAACTAAAATATATTAATCGTGAACATCAGTAATTCTCTAAAAAATATGTCTGTCGTGATAAAAAAAACATTAGAATCTATTTCCCTATTTGCCAAAAGAGAGAAGATTCAGCTTACCAATTAGAATATTACCAGATTCATGCTTTTCCTCTTTGGATGTATTTTTTTCGCGTCCGGAGCAATTTATCTTGTGAGTGAGTTAAAGCCTCCATATCCGGGGCCATGCGTCACGGAGGGCAGTGGCAGGGGAGATGCAGGGGAGTCGTGGGGAGTGGGGGGGGGGGGGGGAGCTATGGTTAACGGCCGGGGTGGCGTTGATAGTAGTGGTGACTATAGTGATCTTGGTGAGTGGTGGTGAGTGGTGGGGTCGTGGTGGTAGCGGGGTGTGATGGTTCGGGGTGGTGGTGCGGTGAATGGGAGAAGACGCGCTCGTGTGCGTGAGATAAGTGAGTGTACTAAATGTTGCAGCGGATGGCAGCTGGGTGTGTGCAGCCGTGGGTGGTAACATAGGTGGAGGTGGTTGTGTTGGATGCCATGCGTAAATATACATGTGATGTATTTGTGTGCTCCGAGAGAAAGATGTGTTTTGCCAATATTTTTTTCGGGACGAGGAGCATGTGTGTTAACTTGAAGAATAACATAAAATGAGTTAAAAACGGTGAAAAAAAGTTTTGCCGTGTGTGAACTAATTAGTGTGATATTCCGCGCCTACCAGCGTCATTTATAGAGCCAAAGGTAAACCAACACACGCGCAAGCTATTCACATAACAATATATCACTGTTACTCGTTTCTCTACCAGTATAATAAAAGATGTATTAGAAAAGAGCAGAAAAGTACTGATAAAATTAAAGAAAATCCAGAGTAATTAACAAACAGGCAAAACATTTGACAGACCGGTGACGGATACATTCACCTTGTCAAAAAATAGCTGTTTTCTCTAATACAAGTTATTGCCTCTTAATTTGGTACTGTCCAGTAACCATTATAGATATTTACATTGTTTTTACATTGCCTTTCTCAGTCTTTCTTATATCACCTCTCTACCTTTTCTTTTAAGGAAAAAAATTGTCATATGCGTTGTTTACTTTGCGGTAACTTTTATTCGTTTTCCTCAAATGGAAAGGGTTATTTAAAAAAAAAATAATGGGACACATTTCCCTTGTTCAACCAAAGATATTTTCCACGGCTATTTCCTAAAGAATCATACGTTGTCCTTTTTTTTATATTATAAGCCGCCAAAAAATGGAAAATATCGTGATTGTTATGATTATTATTTTTTTGTTCACAAATCATCTTCAAACTTTCTGCACTAGTAAGTACCTTAAACATTAGCCAGTAAATTATGATGAAATGTATGCAAGATTTGTTTTTACTTTATACCAAAAAGTACGACTATCCGTTATGTGAATTTTACTTGTTTGGATGAATTATACACGTCTCTAAACTTATTCCGTCTCTCTCTCTCTCTCTCTCTCTCTCTCTCTCTCCGAACTTCTTTGTAATTCATGATGCCATTACGTTACCGTCCGCGCCCTCTTCTTCCTATTCCTCCTCGTCTTCCTCCTCATTTTCTTCCTTCTTTTCCTCCTCTTCTTATTTTTTTCCTTTTTCAACGTACCTATATTTTGATACTTGTACCATTTTTTTTTTCCATTTCGAAAAGACCAGGTTTTCCTCCTCTCCCTATTCTATTTTCCTCCTCCTCCCCTTCCTCCTCCTCCTCCTCCTCCTACTTCTCCTCCTCCTCCTCCTCCTCCTCCTCCTCCTCCTCCTCCTCCTCCTCCTCCTCCTCCTCCTCCTCCTCCTCCTCCTCCTCCTCCTCCTTCTCCTCTTCCTCCTCTGCTTCTTCTTCCTCTTCTTCCTCTCTCTTTGTTTTCCTCTTTCTCATCTTTCTCCTCCCATGCCTCCACTTCAGTTTCCTTTCCTTTCTTATTCTCTAATATTTTTCTTACTATTAGCCCTGCCGCTACCTATTTGGCGTTTGTTTTAGTAAATAGAATACTAAAACAAACTGTGATTCAATTATTGTATCTTTAATTACTAGCCGTAAATTTATACAATCTATTTCCTTTTTGGCTACGGGAGGAAGTACACTGACCCTCGCTATATCCACCTTTCTCGTATTTTAGAAACACACTTTCATAAACCCAGTTTCCAGGAAGAAGTGTTGGAGGGTGAGGCGGTACGCTCCCCAATCCAACCTGATGTCTTTCGCAATTAGACCGGCTCTGAAGCCTAAATTTCGTCCTCAAATTCCTTCGCGCTAGAGCCATTTAACCAGCCAGCCAACCAGCCAGTCCATGCCACCGCCGGGTAAATATATTGGCCTTGCTCTGCCTTACGCTATCACTGCTGAGACATGGTGGCCGGTGGAATGGGGTTCAGGGTCTTTGTCGTCTCGTTCATGCCCTAAAACTCAGAGGGAACCGAGGAAATACAAGCAAGCTGAGATAATTACTGTCGGCTAATGAAGGCAGTATGAGCCACGGGCCCCAGGTGGCTCAGAGCAGGTGTTGGGTTTACAGAGTGTGTTGCTCCGAGAGAAGGAAAGTGAAAGGGGAGAGGGCGAGAGAGGGGGAAGCCGAGGAGCGTGTGTACACAAGACGAAGGAAATGAGTCTGGATAAAGTGTTGAAATTGAAAGATTGAGGAAAGAGTTATGTATCTCGCTCATGGGTGTTCTTCGTGTCGCCTCTATAGGTAGGTAGAGAGCATCATGCACCAAAATTAATGTTACTCTCTTCCGTAGAAAGTAATAGCTTAGGGATGTTAACATATTGGAACAGTTATCAGAAACATATGCAATTTCCATTCTAATTTACTTAATATTTTCTTTAGCCATACACAGGTAACGTCATATTTTAAACTGATTTCATCCTCATTTGGCCTCAGTCGCTGATTATGATATTTCTCTCCCGTAATAATACCATGAAAGCTTACTTCACGTTGCGGGTTCGATTAGACACAACTTGTTGATAATGAGGACGGCTGCTCTAATAATATAAACTATCTTATATAATTATTTGTAGGCACTAGAAAGCTCTTGAAATGTAACACAGCTCTACCCAACCATCTGTCAACATGATATTCTGTTTTCTAATCCCTATCAGAGGCTCCACAACAGCATTTTGATCACGCTTTTGTTGTCACCGTTAACTTTCCAAAGTATTCGAGAGTTCATTATACTTTTTGCTTCTGCTTACTAAACTGGTCTGCTAATATTATCCCTTTCCTTGTACTTTTATCATATTAAGTCATATGTAAGGAATAGTGTGGCCGTCAATGTTTCAAAAACTCAAAACATTTATGTGGCAACGATGCACAACCTTTGACGCATCCATCACCTACTTTCTCTCTCTCTCTCTCTCTCTCTCTCTCTCTCTCTCTCTCTCTCTCTCTCTCTCTCTCTCTCTCTCTCTCTCTCACAAATGCTCCATTACCCATTTTCCCTGCGCCAGCTTTCCCGTCTCTCCCTACCACCCTTTTCCCTGTATTATTTGCCAGACCTCTCTCTCTCGAATTCTGTATTTTGCGGGGCCATATCGACGGCAAGTTTTCTCCGTTTCTTTTTGCTCCGCTGCTCGCGACTCGTTTTTTTTATGTTCTCTTGTTTTTTTCCTTTATAGTTTGTGATGATCTGACATTCAGGTTTCGCGCCATTACCTCCTTTCTTGTGTGGGGGTGCATAGAGGACTTTCTTCTCCCCTTTTTATTTATTCTCTCTCTCTCTCTCTCTCTCTCTCTCTCTCTCTCTCTCTCTCTCTCTCTCTCTCTCTCTCTCTCTCTCTCTCTCTCTCTCTCTCTCTCTCTCTCTCTCTCTCTCTCTCTCTCTCTCTCTCTCTCTCTCTCTCTCTCTCTCTCTCTCTCTCTCTCTCTCGTGCGTGCCACCGATTTGTAGTTTTGCAAGTTTATATTTTTCTGTCTCATTTTTTGGCTGTACCCTTTGGATGATTTGTATTGGAAGTGCCAAGTGTATTTTTCCCCTTTTTCCCCAGTTTGTTTTATGTAAAGACTCGTAAAATGTTATTTGCTGCGCCACTCCCTTTGTGTTTCCTATTTTTAAACTCACACAACCGTAAAGCCTTTTTTTTTTTTTTTGTATAGTAGGGATGTTGAGAGTAACCGGTTTTTGTTTTGCAGCTTTCATATATAACCACTGGAATCAATCTGTTAGTTTT
>NC_066535.1:11519116-11524116 GCF_024679095.1 Eriocheir sinensis | reverse complement strand
AGCTTCGAATATCTATATCTTATCTTAATTATATACTCCTACCTTCCCTTCCCTTTCCTTCCCATCTCAATCTGTTCAACTCTCCTTAGTCCCCCCCGATCCATTTCTTACCCTTTTCTCTCTTTGTCTCCATTTTGTATCCGCTTTCCTCCTCCCTCACTCCCTCCCTCCCTTCACTCAGGCGTGTCGACCCGCGCCCCGACGGCCCCGTGATGACGCGTGGCGGGGCCCACACAAAGTTCCGTAATGACGGGACAAGCCAGGCGATGGTAATGTGCCAAAGGTAGACTGATTGCCCTCATCATCAACGCTAATGAGGGGAATGAACAGGTTTATCGCCTCTTACCCTTTTATCACCGAGTTGAGTGACATCACATTTTATTCTGGCAGGTACAGAATCATGCTTGTGTTATTTTTAGATACATAAAAATAAATGGGCTGTTACTTGTTTTTACTAGTATTACAAAATAATATTAAGTGTTTGTGAGATAATCGTAGCTTCTATCTAAGTTTATTAGTGCCTAGAGGAACTTTGCTCACATGAAATCACCTAATAAAATAAATGATCTCTATGCAATATTGCATTTATTTTATTTGTCTTGAGGTGACGTTTGTCTTATTCATCGGTCACCAAACATGACGCGGCGGACCTTATTGAATTTAGTATATTTTGCTGAAATTTAAACCCTAATATAGAACTGAGAAAAATAGCGACAAAATGGATTAAAACTAATGAATTCCGGAACTTGCGCGGCTAAGTAATTTCAGGTTTAGTTTTTCATGCCTTACAAGACCAGAATGCTTTTGTATGGTAAGATTTTCCGGCGAAGTTTACACTATTGAGAGAGGAAATAATAAAAAAAAAGGTTTAAAGGGACTAGAAATCGTTAGGAAACACTGATTAAGAGCGATTGCAAAATTATATACAAAGCGAGACAGCCTTCCAACCGACCTGCGGTCTGTCCACTAATGTTATAATGTTAGATAGGTGAGAAAAGCCTTCGCGAGAGAGAGAGAGAGAGAGAGAGAGAGAGAGAGAGAGAGAGAGAGAGAGAGAGAGAGAGACTTATTTCATTTTATCCCAGAGTCTTATTTTATTTCACGCACAGAAAACACAGATGAAAGACAGACAGCTCGAGGCGAATAAAACTTCCTCTTCCACAGTTTCATAATATTTTCTTCACTGCCGCGCTGATCCTCACAATAACATTTTGACGAGCGGCGAGGCGGCGCGGGGCTCAGGAGGCTCCGTTTGCCCTCCTTCAGCGCTCACGAGGAGCACATTAGTGATTACGGTTTATTTCAATGTAGTTGCCGTTAATGGGTTTCTGCGTGGATTTCGGAGAAGTTGTTAGTTCAAGCGTCTGGAGGTTGAGTGTAACTATTATTTTTTTTTTAGATACTTTTTTATTTTAGGGGGATCACACTGACTAGCAAACCGAATAAGCTCCGTCGCTTAGTTTGAGACAAAGTGACATTTTGTATCCTCGAAAGAAATCTCTATTTACATGCCTTCCACTAATTGTTGATCCGTCCCTCACACTTCAGCCGCCTAGGACGACAACAGCCTTCGAATACATAAACACAAAGCTCGCTGCGTTATTTGCAATCTGAGAAGGGCTAGAATTGCACACTTGGCACTTAAGACATTTAAGAATGTTTAAGCCCTCAGAGAGACGCGTGAGCATAATTATGTTGCAGAAGGCTCAGAATTGTCTACACTTGTCCCTTCTACAGACACTTGGATCATGGTCAGGCGTCTGGGCACCGCTGTTTTGACAGGGCTGCTCTGGCCCTTAAGTGTCTCTGTGTTAGGAACCTGCGTCGGCAGCTACTCGCTCAGTACAGTAAGAAAGTGTGTCCACTCACTCCACTCATTCTCTAACCTTATTTACTTATATATTTTTTTTTGCCTCCATCTCTCCTTATTTCATCATATCCGTCTACGTCTTTTAACTTTTTTTATTCTTAAATAAATTTTAGCAGAATACAATTCTATGTTTTTTTGCAAATCTGGATAAATTTAAAAGAATGAAATATCGCATTAACTTTCTTATCTTCAGTTTTCGTTTTGAATTCCATAGATATTTATTTCCATTTTCCTCACCTTCTTTGTAGTCCATTTCCTCGCACTTCATTACTCTTCTTTTCCTCTATTCATTCTCTTTTTCTCCCCCTCCCCCTCTTCCCTCTCCCCTCTCCCTGTTCTTTCATATCCTTTCAACCTTGTGTCGGCCGTCACCTAAAGAGGGTCTTCCGGTCGAATTAGCGGTGAGGTAGCTTAATCAACGAACCTTCAACGAGCTCTCATGTGATTGGTGGAGCTCTTTCTTCTGTCTTACTGAGAAGTCAATTCTTTCTTTGGAGGCTGAGGTAACAAGTGAATTGCTCTTGTTATCTGGACACCCTTTAAAGAAATAGGAGAGGAGAGAAGCATGGGGAGGAGGTGGAAGAGGAGGAGGAACTTGAATATTGAAGTACAAAAGAATGAATAATATGTTTGAGATTGTGTTTTACATCTATAATGAATATAATAATAAAAATGAGAAAATTAATGGTAATATTGATAGTGAATGGTAATTGACATTAATATAATAATTATAATACATAATTGTTAGTGATTTACTTATAATTATCTATATATTTATCATTATTACAACAATCATTACTAAAGCTACAATGATGATAAAGTTTGCTCTCATATGTTGTTATCTAAGAATGAAAAGAAGGAAAGAAGGATGAAAGGATGAGGAACACCCTGGATTGTGTTCGGGAAATAAACTCTCAAAGCAACGCACTTATGTAAGATTAGTCATTCTCCTCGGGACAGTAAAAATAATGGCAATAATAATAAAAGTGATATAATAAAAATAATGATAATAATAATAATAATAATAATAATAATAATAATAATAATAATAATAATAATAATAATAATAATAATAATAATAATAATAATAATAGTAATAGTAATAATAATAATAATAATAATAATAATAATAATAATAATAATAATAATAATAATAATAATAATAATAATAACAACAACATTACTCTTTATATCATCTGAGGCGTTTCTCCTTGCAGTAATCTTCCACGGATTTACACGTGACGCTCCGCCCTTCCCTTCCCATTAGCCACCCTGTACTTCCTCAAATTCCTCCCTCCTCCACGGCCGTTCCTCCCCTCCCATTAGCGTAATCTCGCCTTTGTACTGACCCAATTTTACACCACCTCCTTCACCTCCTCTTTCTCCTTCCCCTTCATTTCCTCATCCGCCTCTTCCTGTTCCTCTTTCCTCCTTATGCTCCTCCTCCTCCTCCTCCTCCTCCTCTTTACATTATACTCTCTACATTTTCTCTCTCTTTCTCTCTCTCTCTCTCTCTCTCTCTCTCTCTCTCTCTCTCTCTCTCTCTCTCTCTCTCTCTCTCTCTCTCTCTCTCTCTCTCTCTCTCTCTCTCTCTCTCTCTCTCCTTTTCACTCACCGTTCTCCCTTTCCCTCAGCAGTTCAAAGTTTAACAGGAACACACAGGGAACAAAGTACGGCCTCTACACATCCATATTCTGCACGCGTCGCTAATTAAGTCATTCATTTCAACTATTGCACGAGGTTGACGCTCGGAAATCTGGTTTTGTTCTTTTTTTTATTTAAGAGTAAGTGTGGATTGCATTTTTTTTCTTCTGCTTCTTCTTAATTGTCACATACACGCTTCCACCTTCCGCTATAGGAGCTGATGAAAAAAGGTCGTGATTATGTAGGATAAACGGAATTGATTGCTCGTGAAGGGCCTAAAAAGTGTCAGGGGAATGCAGTAATGTTTTTCGGTTTTATTTTTTGTGATTTTTTTCATGTGTAAGATTTTGTGCGGATTTTTTTGGGTGTGTGTGTGCCTTTGTCTGTCAGTCTGTATTTTGTGGTGTTTGTTTGTTTGTTTGTTCGCGCGCACGTACGCCGCATTGCTGGCTCATATTACAGGCAATATAATTATGAATATCTATGATTCATCCTAAAGAGAAAAAAAATATACAGTGGTCTCAATTTTTATTTTCAGATCATAGTAGTTAATTATTTTTTTTTTTACGATAAATAGTGTACGAGTTTTATCATTGGACAGGAAGATCACATTATTTATAGAAAAAAAATATATACGTAATCCTTGATCCCTAACTCATTATAAGTATATCTCAGTCGCTCTGTCTGACGACCATTTCATATCCAGTTTTAATCAGGACGTGAGCCATCCGGTCTGATGCAATAATTAACTTTTACATTAATTAACCATCCATCCGCTCACGCAGCCCCGACCCCTTCTCCGCCTCCACCCCCAGCCTGTCGGTATGTATGATAGTCGAGCCGTACTTATTATTGAGGTGTGTGTAGACTAGGCAAAACTACTCCGTCCACTTCCTTTTGCCATTCATTTACCTTTTTTTCCTTCTTATCCCTCTCCTCCTCTTCTTTCTCATCATACTGTTCCTCCTTTTCTTCCTCCTCCTCCACCTTCACAACCTTTTACAACCTGTTAACGTTTTCTTTTTCGCAGTTTTCGTCTTTCACTGATGCTATTTTAGTCATCATTATTATAATTTCCTTTTATCCGTGTTCTTATGCTTCGCTATTTTATATTTTGCGCCCCTTCTTCTTTGCCCTGATTCTTGTTTTTATTTTTATCCTTTCATTTTCCTTCAGTCCACATTCATCCAGACATCTATTAGTTTTCCGTTCCTTTTTCCGCTTCGTACATCTGCCCATATCCCATTCTTTCCTTTATCCTTCCCTCACCTTTTCCTTCTCCTTTTTGCCTCTCCTCATCCATTCTCATCTCCTTTCTCCACCTTTCACCATCCACATCTCTCCTACTATATTATCTCCTTCTTTCCTTCATTCCTCTACATCTCTCCTCTTGTTCCCCAGACCCTCCGTCCAGTCATCTCATCTCTCCCTCGTCATTCCCCCGCTGGGTCTCATCTGGCGGGGTTCTGGGCGAGTAATAAGAGGA
>NC_066535.1:11386616-11514116 GCF_024679095.1 Eriocheir sinensis | reverse complement strand
TGCTATCTGAAAATGCCATGAGACCACACATAAGTAAATGATCCCAAGGTTTAAGGTAACATGTTCTTTACCTAGCGGACTGAGGTGACTGACCTCTCCGAAGGGGAAAGTAAACAATGCCGATGGATAGGTTGTTCTGCCTTTTTTTTCTGTAGCCTTTGAGCGTAAGGGAAAAAGCCCCAAACGTAAGATAGGCTGGAAATGAATAGCTAGATGGCACTCTTTTCAGGCCTTGGATATGGTGGCGCACTTTGTAAAGCAAAGGGAAAGGCTTATGTTTGATTCTGTCCCTTCCTCGCTCTTTTAATTTGATGTTCTTATTTCCGCTCCAGTCCACATTCCCCTCCGTGTCTCCTCTCATTGAAAATCATTCTCTTAATGGCATGAGAAATTCAGGAACAGCCCGCCCTCCTATTCCTTCCCATGAATGGTAATATTTCTTTTTACTTACATTGGTATGTTTTTTTGATGTGGATCACTAAGGGAGGAGAAAGGTAGGAGGAATATCATTACGCACCAGGAGACTTGCCGGCCGGGGGAGGAAACAAAAGATTCAGGAGATTCTTGACGTTCATTTCAGTGTCCCAAAGAATGACATGCGTGTGGTAGTTGTTCGCCATTGACTTCAGTGCAGCAGGGGAGGGGGAGAGGGAGGGGGAGGGGAAAAGACCTGCAGATGCTTTTCTCTATATACATGCCTGCCGGCCTTCCTGCCTACACGTCTGCCTGCCTGCCTGCTTGTCTGTCTCTCTGGGTCGTACTCGTTAGCTCATTCATTGCCAAAAATTATACTGGAATAATGACTTGATATTCTATTCTGGTGGACGTGAGTTTGTGACCTTGTATGTATGTGTGTGTTTGAGGAGGGTTCGTGTGTGTGTGTGTGTGTGTGTGTGTGTGTTGTGCATCATTAGTGATTTCTGCCGCGTTTTCGTCCCTTCCCCTGTTTCGAATTATTCACGTGCATTGAATGAATTTGATGAGGTTTCTGATTTAACGTGTGGCAAATTTAGTGTGCTTTAAATAGTCTTGAATGTAATGCTGTAAACATTGTCACTCATATATGCGCTTTAGTTTTGTTTCTTATCAACAACTTTCTCATTTGCCATATGAGCAAGGTATCATATCATTCATGTACAACATCATTTTATTTATTTAGGAGATGCCTCTGGTAAATGTAAAGTGGATTTTGTTAAACTAAAGCAGGCATTTTAAGGCATATCAACTACAAATCTAGATGAATTCCTTCCTGATTTTTTGCAGTTGCATAACGTTGATAACTAATCTTCATTTTCACCTGCATTTTTTGCGAGACTTTTAGTATGACTGCTGCCTCGGAATGTTTGTAACTGTAGCATTGCTTTACCCGCTTGTTGCGTCTTGCATGGTGACCAACGCGTGGGTGAGTCGACCTCATGAAGTGGGCTTCTTAGTTTCTTATAAACAGGTTGAAAGTTCAGTGAATCCGACTAATGTTCCTTTTTTATTTGATATTGATCTAACTTTTTATATATATAAAAAAATGCAGCAAAAAGGCATCCGAGCCGCCCATGGCTGACAGGCTGAGGCTGAGCCGAGTGGGTCAGATCAGAGACTGAGGATTAGAGAGTCGAATTACTCCTCGCCCCCAAAAGCCTGGACATGGAAAGTCGGCGGCGCTGCGGTTAAGACATGTTAGGAAGGAAGGGGCGGAGGGGCGGGTCCGGCCAGCATACAGACGAGGCCCCACAGACCACCGTTGTGTCCAGCCCAACAATATTGCTCTTCAGGGGTGCAAGCAAGGCATTATTTTCTCCGCCACAATATCTTGTAACGCGCCTCGCCTTGAATTTTTGCTGATCATTGGAAGAAAGGACACTGCTGAGGCGAAGGCAGTGTGGCCTCGCATCGCTGATCACGGCGCTGACCTGCACGACTTCCCTGGCTGCGTGCTGTCTCGCCTCCCCCCACCCACCCCCGCCATCACTACTCAACATTGTGGACGATCATATTTTCCTCGGGGAAGTCATTTGCGCGGGATGTAATTGTGTATCCCCTCAAGCATTCATTCATGAAATCACTCAACATTTCTGAATCGTTCAATAAATACTCAACAAGAGGATGTTAAACTTGATCATAATAATATCAGTCATTTTTCCATATAATATATTTACATTCTTTTATTCTAATCACATATATTGTTATTATTTCCATTTATCGGAGTCCCGGTCACTGCGATGGAATGGTTCAATCAGGCTCCTCCCACACAAAGCGCGTGATCAGACAGCTGATGACATCCAGGCAGGCGGTGGCGCGGGGTGGCTGCGGCTTGACAAGCCTGCCATGGAGGTTGGCTGTGAAGTGGGGAGAAAGAGGGAAGGGATGCTTCTCATCCTTGCTCTCTACCCGCCACTCCGTCCCACTAAGTCCTGGGGGTGCGGCGGGACGGAAGGACAGAATTTCAATCCCTCAAACAGGAAAACCGTAATACACAATATTGTACCGAGAGGAGAGAATAGCTGGAATATATATATATATATATATATATATATATATATATATATATATATATATATATATATATATATATATATATATATATATATATATATATATATATATATATATATATATATATATATATACAGTCCATTGTTGGCAGTTAAAGGACACCTCATTCCGGTACAAGATCACTGAGTTCAGAAAACAGGTCATATTTTTATGTTTGGGTTGTTAGTTGCATCATATTTCAAGTGGAATTATTTGTTGAGAATAATATTTTCAGTGTTCTCATTGCGATAGAAGTTCACAATAGGCATCATGAACAGCCACTGGAATGAATGTTGAGAGCTGAATAACATTTCAGCTTTACGACTGCTTAGTGTTTTGGTTCCACCTGCCCCCATTTAGCCAGACCATGTGTGGGCGGGGTACATTAGGAGCATATGAAACTTTTCAAATGAATTGTCCTTACCGTTTTTTTTATTTTTCTTCCTTGTTTGACGATGTGTAACTTCCTTCACTCCCCGCTAGTGATAGAATTATAGTTAAATCCTGGTTGTCGTGGCTACGAGGCTAACGAGGTAGGTTCACCTCATGGCTGGCTTGGCGAGTTGTCGTTTTACAGTTTTTCATCTTCAAAGACTTAAAGAAGAGGCATGCTTTCGTCCCCTCTTACAGCAACAAAACTTCACGGGTTGGACGAGCTGCCGCAAAATAGTGAATTTTCTGTGTATCTGCAACGCCTTGCGGGAGCCAGTCCAGGGTTAGTGAAGTACAGTCGTCCCCTCTCACACGGCGGTGGAATCAACACTCACTAAACAGAACTGAATTACGACAAGTAAAAACAAAGACTTGGGGCCCATTTTATTGATAAATATCTCCATTTTCTTCCCCCGAGCGCCTCATTATTCCTTTGATGACAGGGACCAAACAAACCAGTTTCTTTTTTTCTTCGTTTCTACCTCTTACCGTGACTGCTTTGGTGCGTGAGGAACGATGTTGCTATTTGAAGATCATGAAACAGCTATGAAACAAACACTATTTTACTAAAACTTTGTTCATGCTGCTTATATTTTTACTTTCATATTCTCTATGCCGTTATCTTTTGTACCATCTCTGGTGGAACACTCCCATGGGTGTATATTTTATTTCATTCATATTAATTGTATACCTATCTAGACCACGCCCGATTCAAATCTTAGTACTCCGCTATTTTTTTGTGGAATTCTTTATATAAGATAACAAAGGCTAAAATAAATGTACACTTGTATATGGAAACATCTGTACGCCTATGCCTATACGTTTATTACCCCTATAATCCTTTTATCTCTCTTGGGTCCACAATCGAGCGGCGAGACCATAAATCTTACCCCGCTGTCTGCCGCTCTGCTGTCGGAATCCATCCCTGAGCTGCCTGTGTCTTATCTGTCCGTTACTCTGTTCCTGCCATAACGAGAGTCTCTCAAGCCCATGTACCTCCCTCATTCCTTGTTGTACTATTACTAACAATACTACGTCATCTTCAACCTCAATGAGACACTTTACTTTAAGAGAATGTTGATCACTGTTTATTTGCCAAAGTTTTGAATCGCTTAAGAGATAGGTGGGCTACGATTGACAGTCAAGAGATTAATGGTGTCTGTAATAATGGTGTAAAAGTTATGACCACAAAGGAATCGGTGAAGGCGGCTGGATCAACACCGGCCCGGACACAGCACAAACAGGAGACACCATAAACAACAAGACCCGCTATCATGCCCGTCACGAAACAGTGCAACAGAGCCGTCTAATTTCCACTCTCTCCTAAACCCGATTTCCAAAGTTTCTAAAGCTTTCCAAACTACATTCAGGAGGAACATTCTCAACAACCCGCCTACCTGCCTACTTTCCTATACACCTTCCCAACTTCCTCCCTTCCTTTTTTTTATATTCCTTACTCTTCTTTCTTCTCCCTTTATTCCTTTAATTTTCAATTACATCATTATTCTTTCATCTATTCCTCTATTCTCCCTTCCTTTTTCTTCTTTTTTTCTTACCTTCCTTTTTGTGTTATTTCATATATTCTAACATCTACCTCCACCAGAGTTTTTTGTTTCCTCTTTTTTTCTTGTGCCCTCCCCCCCACACTACACCACAACACAACACACCACACCACACCACACCACACCACACCACACACAGACAGACAGACAGACAGACAGACAGACAGACACACACACACACACACACACACACACACACACACACACACACACACACACACACACACACACACACACACACACACACACACACACACACACACACACACACACACACACACACACACACACACACACACACACAGCAACACGGTATACCATCATCGCCAGGAAGCACATGACAATTCTGCACATGACTCGTTAGCACACTTCAAATTTAAGTTAACAGACAACGAATAAACCCGAAAAAAAATATTCGCATTACTTTATAATCGGTTTTCACACCATGAATCACAGTTAACTGGGCCGGTAAACGATTTCATAAAACAAAAGTCTATTCAGCATTTTGATGGCGAGCGTGCGTTAGTGTTAAATATGTTGACATATCTTTTTTATATTGTGTGTACCGGGGGGCTGAAACAGAGGCAAGGGGAGGAGAAGAGAGGAAAGGAATGGAGAGGAAAGGATAGGAAAGGATAGGAAAGGAGAGGAGAGGAGGAGAGGAGAAAAAGAGAGGGGAAAAAAGGTTCAATGTAGACGGAAGCCGCACCAAGACACATGTTGGGGAGCTTGAATAGGTATCAGAAAGAATTTTTTAGAGGGTGGCGAGGTGATGAACGAGGGAAGTCATGGAGCGGCTGAGAAAGAGCAAGGCAGGACAATGGGCGTACAGGGAAGGACAAAGGGAGACGTTTTTCATTTTCCAGGCCATCAGCTGATATTGGCTGTTATACGGACGGTGAGGAGGGGCTCATAAGGTGGGGTCAAGGGCGGTCAATGGCTTAGGGGGTCATGGTCTTGTGAGATGGTGCAAGTGGGTGACATGGGAGGACAAATGAGACGCAGAGTTGCGTTAACCCGCCCGTTGGACACTTCCCAGGCTTTGTCAGGACGCGTCCCCGCACTCGCTTTACTCGCTAGACAGTTATAATTTGTGCTTGGCTTAGGTTGAAACTCACACTGTTACTGAATTTAGTCGAGAACTTAAAGACCCAAATCAAATTCCATTGTAGTCGTTTCTTCCTCCAATGTATAGAGGTTGATTTTTTTTTAGGTGCTGCCCTTAGCCCCGTAGGCTTTCTTGAAGTGTCTCATGGACGACCCCAGCCTGTTATTGGCGCAGGCGGATTTTATTTATAGTAGCTGCCCTTGATGTAAGACTTGCTAGACCCATGCTGCTCCTCCTGACTGAAGTCGCTGAAGTTATATAGGGTTGATTGAAGATTTGGGGAGCATGTCGGTAATCTTCGGCCACTCGGTGATGGCTGAAAATTGTCAGCATTTATCGGTGGGACTCGAACCTAGGTCCCCGTGGTCGCCCGCAGGTTGACCATTCGGCCACCGCCTCCCTCATGAATAACTTGATGCTCTTCATGTGACTCTACCCAAAACGTTGTCAATCTTTTCGATGAGGAAGATGATGATGATGATGATGGTGGTGGTGATGACAATGATGATGATAATGATGAGAAGGAGAAAAGGAGAAGGAGGCGGAGGCGGAGGAGGAGAAGAGGAGGAGGAGGAGGAGGAGGAGGAGGAGGAGGAGGAAAAGGAGGAAAAGGGAAAAAAAGGGCGGGCGTGTGAGATACGTTCTTTTGTTTCGTTCTGGACAAGTGTAATGGCTTGTATTTATTCATGAATCTGGGCCATTACGAGAAACATTATGCATGGCTCTGTTACTTTGCGGACCTCGTATCGCTCACACCCGCTGGCTGGTTGGCTGGGCGGAGCGATGACTTAAACTGATGTGTCCATAAATATTCCCCAAACTTTTCTCGTTTAAAAATAGGGAATGAATACTTGGCTTTAGGCGAAGGCACAGCATCCGTTACCCTGCTCAAGCTGTGTTCACCTTGCTTTTATTTTTCTTCCCTCCATCCTTTGATTGATCTTTTTTTTCCCTCCAGCATTTCCTTCCGTCCACCCTTCTTTATCTCCTCTTGTGTTTGCTTCTTTCCTCCCTTTCCCTCTCAATCTTACCTCCATTCATTTATCCATTACCTCATATTTGTCCTTATTTTACTTGATTTTATATTTGGTAATTAAGTTTTGCACTATTAATGACCAAATAGCATCCCTTCCCGTCTCTCTTTCATTCTGCATCTATGTAGTCTCCCGTATCTATCCTCGTGCTCATTCGCATACTTTTCTTGCTTTTTCTATTTTGTTTCTCCTCCAAGTCTTCAGTTTATTTTCGTCTTCTGTCTACTTCTTCCTTGTTCCCCCAATTTGTCTTTGTCTGTATTTTTTCTCCTTGTGTTGTTTCCGCCTTTTAGTTCCTTCATTGTATTTCTCGAGCTTTTCCGACTTATTCAGTTTTTTGTTTTTCTTATTCTCTTATTCGCCACCTTCGCCCCTTCCGTGTCCTTCCTGCTGTTATATTTTCTTGTTGTTTTATTTGTCCATTGTTCATTTTCATGATTGGGAGATGTACGGAGGTGCAAGAAAAGGTGTGCATTAGTTAGACTTTTGATAAACTGTATTCTGAGTTTGTTGATAAATAATGATTCATAATTTTGATTTGTCAGCATAAGTGGCGATAGAGAAATACTTACTCTTCGTTTTTTTAAGTAAACAAACAGTACCACATTTTTTTTTCCACGTGTATTTAGGGAGGAGTGTGATGTGCAGGAGGTGGAGAGAAGGGTCTGGTTGGGGCAAGGAGTCAAAATGCAGATGAGAGGCGAATGGAATCCAGTAGGTGTATGAAACCAGGTAAAGAAATGGTGTGAAATGAATGAAAGGCGAAATAAAACAAGCGTTAAAGACAAAAAAAAAGGGTCATCACTATTGCTAAAATGAAAAAGGAGTGGAGTGAGTCGCTAAGCTGAATCGGCACTATTATACACTGTTGCTATATTTTTACGTAATGGTAAGAAAACACCGAGGCTGCATCATATGTACACTAAATGTGCTTCATGCTAACGAGAGCGATGTCGATTTGTCTTGGGAGAGTTAATGACTTCCTGAAACTAATCAGAAATGCAGCAGCTTCTCGGGGCGGGAGCGAGGCGGCCTTTATCCTTACGCTAATTAATTCCTCGCTATCATTCCCCGCACTCTGATAACATGCACAGCCTGGCATAGCTAAATAACTGCTCTGTTCCTCCAGTCCGTCATTAGTCAGTCAGGTTTCTTCTATTCCTTTACAAATGAGATGTTTTTTTTTATTACTCTGATGTTTTACTTCGTCGCTCATCAGTCAGTGCCCGTCCTGTATTTTATCTCTGTAACATTATTATCCGTCTGTAATTAAATAATTAGTGTCGATTTGAAGTGATTTTGTTTATCAAGTTAAGTCTTGTCTCTTCACCTCATCTAAGTTTATATATATATATATATATATATATATATATATATATATATATATATATATATATATATATATATATATATATATATATATATATATATATATATATATATATATATATATATATATATATATATATATATATATATATATATTATTTTTTTGTTGCGCCGTTGCATTTATCAGCGCTTATTTAAAAAAAAATAATGAAATTGAACAAAGGAGCATTTTCCAGACCACTTATCATTCGCGTTTTTTTGTTGTATTATTTGCCTTCAGTTTTCATTTGTTTTCTTTTTAAAACTAAATTTAAGTTTCCCGTTGACACTTTTGGCATCCGTTCAGTTAGTAACGTTTGCTGGATTTTTACTTTTTCAGTCTAGTCCTGCTTACCCAGACAGCAAGGGTGGGTCGAGTGTATTTGAATTTCACAGCAAAGCAATGGAAAGTTTATTCCGCCAACACACATTTCCTTTCCCTTTCTTGTTATTCCACGATCTCGGTATGAAGCCATCTTCGCTTTGTTGCCCACTTCCTCGTGTCCTAACCCTCCGCCACTAACACAACGCCCACACCGCCAACACGCCAACTCGAACACAATTTTCTCCCATACCAACTCACCACACACCGGGGCACATCATTCATTATTTTCTTTTACTTTTTCATTCCCCTTGGCCCCCCTCTCCTCTTTCTCTCTCCGCCGCCCGAAGCTTCCTCAGTGTCGCCCTCCACTCCTGCCCGCCACCACTGGTCTCTAAGCCACCGCGCCGCTCCTCTGTTTCACGTTCCAGGATTTTACTCTCTCCGCTTCCCCCGACGTCTCTGTAACATCTTGGAAACAAAGTGCGCGTTTTACTGGCAACATCGAGTAAACATTCCTGTCTCGGGTGCCTTTTGTGTTTCACTCTTGACAGTGAGACGCGTGCTGAAAACTGTCTTTATTGTATGATTTTTTTTTTCTATTAGCTTTACATTTTTTTCTATCTTTCATTTTTCCGTACATGAATATTTATGTTCATGAGATGTTCCAGTGTATTCGTAAATGCACATGCGTTCTTGGGAGCTTGATAGAGGCCATTATTCCACTTTTTGGCCGAGGGACTTGACCTTTTCGACATTTGTTTTCTTTCTGTATTTTCTATTTCACTTTTACATCCGCCACAGTCACAGTCATGCCTCATCCCGCCACGCCAGACGCCAAAAAGGCCATTTCCTTTCTGGCCTCTCTACCTGCCATGTCCTCACCTGGCTGCTTACCACGCCACGCCGGGCCAAGCTTCTTCCTCGCCGACCAGGTTTAGCAGAGTTTTTAGGAGCATCACAGTCTGCCAGATCCTCCCTCACCTGGCTGCCTCACCTGCCTCAGCCTCATCTCTGCTCACAGGTCTCCTTCCCTGCTACTCTTCTTTGTGGTTTTTTTTTCGCCTTTTCTTTTCAATATAAACAGATAACGTTTTTAAGTTTCGCCTCTGCTGTTTGCCGCGGTCTCTTGAAACCCTTTTTGTCTCGGCGTGATGGCCTTGGCGGGTGTGAGTGGGCGGGCAGTGGCGGCATCAGGTATGCAGGAACATGCCGCGTTAAAGTTACTCCTCGTCGCTTACTAGAGCTTATTAGTGTCACCTGTTGAACTTACTTATAAAAGAATATGTAATTATATTCTAACGGTGTGCAAATTTCGGGGTATTCCACCTGGTGCTCGCACTTGGTATGCAAATGCACTCACGCAACAATAATAATGCACTGCCATTCTTTTTCTCTTTAACCCCATTATTACGAATATGTATGACTTTTAACATTTCTCCATTTCTATTAACGATCTGGGGAGCGTCAACTAGGCGGCGCTGATTTGCCGTTATAAAGGTCCAAGTTCTTACCGGGAGGGTACTTGCTTGCGGTCATGAATCCGAACGGTTGATCAGAGATTGGTTAAATACACACACACACACACACACACACACACACACACACACACACACACACACACACACACACACACGCACTCACACACCACTCCTGTTGTGCTGTTGTGCTTGAGTTGCAATTCTGTTCGACTGAGATTTGCGTTTTGCTCAGGCCGACGGAGCGGTTACTACCCTCTCTTGATCGAGGAAGAGGGAGGTGTTGAGTGATCACTTTTTTGTTCTTAGACTGGCTAGCGAAAATCAAAGCTCTTTCTGGAAGGGCATTGACTGGCGATCACAAGTCCGGCACAGCATTAGACCTCACATACACGCAGAAACGCAGTGTTTGGGCTTTACATGGTCTCGTTGACACGGAAGTAAAATTTTACCCCGACCTTTGCCTTTCTCTGACTACAGGGCGAAGGAGAGGCGAGCAGACGGAGGGCGGGAAGCATCTCTTTACAGCGTCCATGCGAGGGGCGGCGCGTCGTAAAGGTGTGCCCCGGCGCCTCTTCCTCACCTGGCGCACCTGTTTTACGGCACTCAGCGGCAGGTAAAGTGCAGGTGTGTTGGCGTGTGTATGTGTCTGAGGTGTGTGTGTGTGTGTGTGTGTGTGTGTGTGTGTGTGTGCATTTTTATGATTTGTTACTATTTTTTCCCATTTGATCTCTCTCTCTCTCTCTCTCTCTCTCTCTCTCTCTCTCTCTCTCTCTCTCTCTCTCTCTCTCTCTCTCTCTCTCTCTCTCTCTCTCTCTCTCTCTCTCTCTCTCTTCGTGTTACGTCACATGTGTTGAAGGGTGACGGAGGGTTGAAGGGTGGGTCATCTCGTTACCTCCCCCCCAACACATGCTTCGCCGTGGATGTTTTAGCGCCAGGGACTGTAAAGCTCCCACAATGACACCGATGAAGGCCGTGACGCGAGGGTATTTATGGTTTGTGCTTGGGTGAAAGGGGGGGTGACAGGCGCCGCGTGGGTGGGTGAAGAGTGGAAGCTGGTGACAAGTGACAGGACGAACCAGAACAAGTAGACCTTTATGTAACACAACGTATCACAGCATAATACAGTACATCCCGTATGCAACGTTTTTGTTACCGTTTCAAGTGAAAGTTTGATTATTGCAAAAGAGAAGTTAAGGAAGGAAATGTACACGTTAATTTCTGTTGCGGAATGAGTTTTGCTCCATTTTCAAAATTCCAGATATTTTCCTCTTTTGTGTCTCTCAAAGTTTAAATATTGACCGTTCAAATACCCGGGACGCATCCATTCTGCTGCTAATTGGCCATGCATGAGTGCACGTAAATACACATTATTTACGCGCGATAACCTTGTAAGAGTCCAGCCTCGGGACGGTGTTGCCACTGGCGGTTTTCATCGCGGCTGTTTTACGGTGCCGGCTTTTACACTGAAGCCTTCACACATCACGAGCCTCTTGACTTAATGCGGAACATGTTTTCCGAGGCAAAGTGCGTGTTTGAACAGTATGATAAGTGCCGAGGAGCAATGGGCGGACGTTTCGTTTCATTGAATGTGTAAAAAGATTTATCCGCCCCTGAATAAGGCCTGGCAAGACCCAGGTGCTGCTGAAATAATGAACAGCGGCGTGAGGGGGAAACGATCTTTCAGGCAGTATATTGATGCCGTGCCGGAGGACGAGGAGGCATGAGGAGGAAGAGGAACGGGGGAATGGAAGGTGTGCGTGATGCTTGGATAGCGGTAACGCAACATTAATGTGTTCTTCTCTCGCCGCTCTCTCCACCTTTTTGTACATCTTCTCTTTCCTTCACCCTCTGTCCATGTCTAGCTGGAAAAGGAGGAGTGGAATGCAAGCTTTATGGAGTGGAATTTCAAGGTATCGAGATTTTTCAGTGATCCCCAAGGGGCTGGGTTGTGGGTCGCTTGAAATGCTACAGGTGAATCCAGCTGCCACCCTTGACATCGGGTATTGTCGCTGGTTACCACAGTGGCTGAGGCTGTACTCGACTCTTGCACGTGGCATCTCAAGGCAGCCGTTTGTTGGGAAACAATTGAGAGCCGTACATAATTGTCTCGGACATATTTATGTGACCGTCAGGGCTTGTTATCGTTATCTGAACCTCTTCTCCAACTTATATGTGGGGTTGATGGCTTCAGGTATTGCGTTTTATGTAACACACTTTAGAACATATTAATTCATAACTCTGTTTATTTGATTTTTCTTGAAAAGAAAGCATTAAAAATATAATTAATGCGTATTGATATAATAACACCTAAAATTATGGCTGTTATTCAAATTATCAAACAGAGTGTGCTTAATTTAACACGCGACTAAAAACGGTTTCTATTTCCTTTGACTGTAATGTCATTTTGACTGCTCAGCTTCCCCCCCACACTCACACGATCCTGATAAAAAAAAGAGAATCACGACAGTTAGATTACTAGAACCTTTCGTTTCGTCTCTCTTTTCTGATGGTATTTTTTCATATCCATACTCCTCCTCCGCTTTCTCTTCCTCTTCTTTTTTTTCTTCCTCCTGTTCCTGCTCCTCCATGTCCTCGATATTTTTCCCTCTCCTCTTTTGCCCTTCCGACCTTCAGTCCTCCGTGACACCAAAATCCTTTCCTAATCGCTTCGCCGCCCCTTTCCTTCCCACACTCCTCCCCTCTTCTCCCCTCTCCTTTTTCCACCTCATGCTCATATTTTTCCACTTTCCCTCTTCCCTCATTCGCTCCTTTTCCTGCTCTCCCTCGCCCGCTGCAAACGGTGAATGACTTTTCTCTCGATTTTTCTTTAATTCATTCATTTCCTTTTCTTTTGCCTACCTGCTTGATGCGTCGACCTCGTATATTTTTTTTGTTTTTTTTTTTTCTTCTCTCTCACTTGCAGTTTCTATCAATATTCATCCAGCGGCGCCTTTTCGTTAATGTAAGCGATGAATGCAATTTTGGCTCGTTCTCGCTGACATGAAGTGTGCATAGAATAGGAGCGGAAGAAGGAAGTACTGGGAAAAGCGAATAAAAAGGGGACAGTATCAATGCTGGTTGAAGGGAGAGGAGAAGAAAGATGTATTGGTGGGAATTTGAAGGATAGATGAAACGATTGATGGAATGAAGACGAATGGATCAAAGAGAGTGGGAAGGGAAATAGCGAGGTCGCAGATATAAAGGAAATTCAAGCAAAGAAGGAAGAGAGAGGGGATTGCTAGAAAGGAAATCAAGAAGAGAGGATATTTTAAACGAGGTAAAATAGTAGACGGCGGGAAGGGAGAAAATAAGAGATTGACGAAGAATAAGTAATAGAAGCTTTGATTGGCTTAGGACAAGGGAGGAGGGTAGAAAAAAAGACATGTAATAAAAAAAAAAAGAGATGTGTGGAGGAATGGGTTGAAAAAAACACAAATGAAGGAGAGGAGGGAGAAGTGCTGTAATTTGATCATATATTTTTCCTCTTGTAGAAAACTTTAGATTGATCGCCCCTCGTCCCTTGACCTTAATTGATGGCGCCGGCAAGGATCAGACGAAAGTATCCTTCTCTTCCTATTACTAAATCGTCCGGAATCTTTATATCCTTCCCCAGTCCGCCATTGTCACAGCCTTCTTTTCATTTATATAACGCACTTCTACACCTTTTCTTCTCCTTGCCTTCTACACAACAACTATTCACGTTTTTCTACACTCTCTTTACATTCTTCTATACATCTATTTTTTGCTCTTTCTACCACCCATTTCTCCATTATCACAACATCCTATTTATTTTTATTTTATTTTACAAACGCTCCTTTTCAACACCCCTCCCTCATTTTTTCCTTGTCTCCCACGTATCTACACTTCACCTCTTTGTACCCTCTCTATTAACAATCTCCTATACACCTATTTTTTGCTATTTCTGCACCCCATTCCTCCACTGTTACCTCTTACTTGACGCTCCTTCACACCCTCATCTTCATTCTCTCCATACCTCCCACGCATCTACCCTTCACCTCTTTCCGCCCTCTCTCCTTACAATCTATACACACCTTTTTTTTTTTTTTTTGCTCTTTTTACCCCTCACTCCTCCACTGTCACATCTTCCTCTATATCTTTGCACCCCCTCCCTCACTCTCTTCATGCCTCCCACGCAGCTCTTCACACTCTTTATTCACAATCTTCTATACACCCATTTTTTTTCCTTTTTCAACCCTCTATTATCGACCTTCCCTTTCTTTCCGTGTCTCTCCAGCGGGGCCAGGAGCGGGGCGGCAAGAGAGAAGCGTACATGAGCTTAATTAACTTCCCACCCCGAGGCCAGAATATACTTGCTTGTTTCCCCGACGTCTTTTAGGGACCCGGCGGCCATCCATTTAGCGGCCCATCCCCGCCACGCTACCAGCCGCTGTGTGTGTGTGTGTGTGTGTGTGTGTGTGTGTGTGTGTGTGTGTGTGTTCGTCCGTCCTCGAAGCCTTGCGGGAGGTGGATGGGAAGGATTGGAGGGTGTGGAAAGAAGGACCAGAAGGAGTATCTCATTTGAATATGTTTTGTGTTGCTTTCTGTTGTTTATAATGTCAATATTTGTTTTCCTCCTTTTTTATTTCGGTTCCCCTTTCTCCTTTTAACTCCTACCTGTTGTTTTGTTTGCTGATGAACCCTCTCGTCGCATTAGGTATCCCTATCATTCGCTCTCTTGCCGAATATCATTTACACTGTTTCTCTCTCTCTTATGTTTTATATTTCTATCTCCTTGTTGGCACATGAAAACACGGCAATACGGTAGAGGCTCGCAAATACAATAATTAAGTCTATTGTACATCTGACCACACAGAAGAGCAAAGGAATAAACTACTGCACGACGGACTGTATTGCTGGAAAATAATTGCTTCGTTATTATCACAATGAAAACAATTCCATTTTCTTATCAGCTTCCTTTGTGTGTGACGTGGCGACGCAGGAGTGGACAAAACCTAAAATAATCCGGCCGCGCTGAAGGAACAATGAACATAACATATGAGTCAACGCAGAAGTAAGGCCGCGGGCTACGAGTAGTAATGGAATACTACCACATTTGCATGGAAAATTTCGTTTCGCGATAAGAGGACAGCGTTGGGTTTCTGGTAATAATAGAGCTTGATTTTATCGTCGAGTGTGTGGTAACAGTGAGACGTGATGGGAGTGCAGAGGGTCTGGTAACACTGCCGGGGTCGAGGAAAGCCGCAGCAGCTGTAATTTAGCGGACGGGAGGACAGAGGTAGGTAAGTTAGACATGGTAATGGGTAAGGGGTGTGTGGGCGGGGGACATGGAGGCGAAGAGGGTACGTGTTTGTGTTGTGGGGAGGGTACAGCAGGGCGTGGCAGAGGAAGCTTAACAAAGAGAAGCGTAATGATTAATTATTCAAAAAGGGGTTTGTTGTTTTAAGGAGGAGAGTGCTGGGGGACATGTTGTGGAGAGAGAAGAGAGGCGGGACGTGACAAAAAAGTTTCAGAACGACTGCTGGTAAGAACACACAGGAACAGATAGTCAAGGAGGAGAGGGCAAGGGAGTAGATGGTGTAGATGTAGGTGTAGAAGATTGGAAAAGAGGCTAGAAGAGGGCTGCTGCTTGTATCATGGTGGTGAAGGGTAGTCAAAAACAGGGCTCGTTGAAAGGGAGGAACAGTGAACAAACAGAGTGACGGATGTGAAGACCTGCGTTACCAGATTGTCGTACTTATGTAACGTAGCCTCCTTATGTTTTCCGATTTCCGACCCCAAAACTGTCCTATCCACTCCAATAATTACATTTATTTATAGTTACCGTTGAAAGATTTAAATATTAGTGGCTTTTTGGTATAGTTAAGTGTCTAAAAACGGTAAATACAATGGTGGATACGATATTCTGGCAACAATGGTGAAGACTCTCCTCGCCTCTTTCCTGATTCACTATTCGTCTCCTTTTCCCATCCTCCTCCTCCTCCTCGTCCCTCTCATCACTACCCCTTTCTTTCCCTCTGTAAACACCACACATCTGCCTACATTCCCAGGGCAGCTACTGTGTTCATTCTTAATAGCTTATGTACAAACTCGAAAACTCTCTGCGTGATCATTTCTTTTATTTTTTTTTTTTTAAGTACATATATTTTTTCGTCCTGTTTTTCACTAGTCATAATTACTCGGCTAATTTTTTGGTATCGCTCAGCATAAACATTCAGTGCTTTTGAGGCTGTAAATTAATGTAGTTTGCATTATTTGTTTGTGATTAGTCCATACCATTGTTTGGGGAATATTATTTTGCTCCTATCTAATTAATATGCCGTCATTTTTGGGGGGGTTGCGGAATCTGACCTGTTATTTTACTACCTTGTGTTATTTTAATCTGTTTGCCATTGGTGTTTATCTCATCATATTATCTCGTTTATCTTTACGTATTGATGGTTTATATTTTCAACATGGCATCAAGTTGTTTCTATTTGATCATATTTTTTCGTTTATCTTCATTTCTTGACGGTTTTTACTTTTTACCGGACACCATTCTGTTTTTGGCGTGTTACTTATACTTAGGTCACAGGTTTTCCTCTCTTCCTGCATAACACACACGGCGGGACGAGGAGGAGCTGGGAGGAACATTTAGTCGTGCTTCATTATAAGTGTAACCCAAACGACTACTCTTAAAGCCTCTCCTACGGCCGCCCGCTAAGATCCACCAGTCCGCCGCTTAATGGAATTTTCTCATTCTTGCACCTTCCCCTCCTCCTCTCCCGTCACCCTTCTTCTTCTCCCACCCTCCCACCCTCCCTTATCCCTCCCTTCGTATCTCAATCCTCGAGCTCCTTCCCCCATCACTCTCTTATCTCTTTAATCCTCTTCCTTGCCCACCTCTCAAACCACACATATTTTTTTTAAACTTTCACAATACGCACTCACCTGATTCATCTCCTATTTGGCACTGTACTGTTTGTTTCCTTCTACATCTTCTCATTCCTTTTAATCTGTTTTGTCTACTTCTATTCACCCCCCTTGAGTATCTTTCCGCCAGGCTCATCACACTGTCTTCTTTTCATCTTCAGAGAGTTTCCCTTCTGCAAAGTTCGTTACGGAAGGGCTGACGTTGCACCTCCCGCCTCCCTCTTTTTTCGTACCATCAACCTCATCAGCTTAGCATTTTCTTCGCAGTAACGAGTCCTTTCCAGCCTTCCATTTTTGTGTCATTATCCTCAATTAGTTGTCCTCGTTTACGATATATGGATCCTCGGCCCAGTAATGACCGTAGTAATGGCTGGGAGTCACATTGTTACGAGGGTCCTTTTTGTAGGGCTTTTTATTTTTTTTTAGCTCTGCGTCTCATGCATGCTTGAGAGAGAGAGAGAGAGAGAGAGAGAGAGAGAGAGAGAGAGAGAGAGAGAGAGAGAGAGAGAGATTATCCTCATATTACTAATTAATAAAGGGATGAGAGTTCAAGTCAGTTCAGTAAAATGGATGCATAGATGCCCACACGTTTGCAATGACGGGGTGATCCTGTTCAAAAGAGTTTACCATAAATTCAATACCAAGTAAGTCTAAATAAGTGATTCAATTTTCCTTCCTCTCCTAATTATTGAATTCATCGAAAGTCTGCTGTTCGAGGTGATGGGTGTGGAGGAAGTAGAGTGGCGTTTTCTGTTTTATCAGCAACGCGAAGAATGACAAGACACGGATCCAGGAGGTTGTGAGTGTCGGTGTCCCGCGGCGCTGAGCTGGCCCTCCGTCAGGCGCCCTGGAGGGCCGCCAAGGATATTAAAACATGCACATGTTCCCTCAGACGTGACTTTATGCCTCCGAGAACCTTTGTTCATCTTCCGAGTCCCTTGTAGAAAGGAACACTGCCAAGAGGGACATATTCTTTAGCCTGATACACAAGATAATGTCGCGTGGAATTATTCATTGTTTTTTTTTCCCTTGATAAAGTAGCTCCGGGAGTCTTCGCCTCTCTTCAAAGAGACGGGGAATGAAATAAACTTTTTCTCGTAGGTTGAAGAAAATATAAACTCGTTATTTACTTATTTCTTACATGTTAGAAATATGTGAACTATATTTGAAATTTTCTTTTTGCAAATGGAAAAAGATGAACTTTCATTATAAACTTGCTTTCGTTAAATAAGCTTTACTACTAGACAGGTTGTTACATCCACATGACTTTCAGCACCACCTCGTCACAAATGACGGAGATGAAATAAACTCTCAGTCTCGGTCAAAGTAACTCAGGAGACACACGGCTGAGGGCAATTATATCATCGACTTCCTAGAAACTTAGGAGGAGGTCTGATGTACCGGGGGCGGGGAAGAAATGTTTGTGTAAGGCGGAATAGGAAGGGGCGGAGGAAAGGCTGATCAAGGGATGACGTTAAACGAAGGCACAATGGTGATTCCTTGTTAATAATCACCTCGTTAGCATGCCTAAACTGCCTCTTTTACGCCCGTTCTAACGTGAAATGGGAGGCCCGAGCGTGTTAAAAATGGAACGGAACTTAATATCTTTATGCCAATGACAGAACCAAAAATTCATTAAGTAAACGTAAATTGACTTGCCTTACAGATCAGTTTTTTTTATTGTTTTATTTCAGTGGCTATTATTTTGCTTCCCCTTTAATATTTCTCTCACCCATGTTTTTTCACCACCAGACCTGTCTCACGTTTCCCTTTTTCCTATGCATCCACGTCACTCTTTGGCAAACGAAAACCATCGTTATCAGGGTCATTATTTTCCCCTCTGTAGCTTCCTCTTCATCGTCTTCACGTAGCAGTTCAATAGTCAACGTCCTCCACCCCGCGCATTAGCATTTCATGAACACGCAAAATAATCTGATTTTTTTTTCCACTTTAAATATTTCGTGTCAATCTGTGGATCGTATTTCCTGCTTCTCAACGCCCTCTGAGTCCTCCTAATTATAAACTTCTTTCTCTCCTTACAGCAAACAAATGAGCGTTGTTTGTGGTGCACGAAGAAGCAGAAGAGCTGGGAGAATGCCGGAGCAGAGAAAGTTAAGGAGTGCAAAAAAGGCGATGAAGCATATAATTAGAAGGTAAGGGTAGCGTGAGAACAGGTGGTATGACAGAGCAATGGACAGGTGAGAGAAGAGAGTGCTAAGTGTGTGTGTGTGTGTGTGTGTGTGTGTGTGTGTGTGTATGATATATATGCAAGCAGACAGACAAATTGAAACAGACAGACAAATAAAACACAGAAACATAGACAAAGACAAACTGAAAAAGACAGACAGACATACACGTAACAGAGAGAGAGAGAGAGAGAGAGAGAGAGAGAGAGAGAGAGAGAGGGGGGGGGGGAGACACAGAAGATACAGAGCGCCAAGAGAGAATCAGTAGTAAGGCGTGCGAGACAGATACTAACACCGTAGACTCGTGTGTAACCATATATCACGAGTCCATTAAGACATCTGCCGATCGGTTATCTTCGCCCTCAATACCATGCGGAGAGGACTGGCGCCTTGGGGTGGCACACAGTGAGAAGGAGAAACGGAAGAACAACGAGGAAATAGAATAACAGTGGTAAGAGAAGGAAGTACTCATCTTCAGCCACTACGAATTCACTGCATGGCAAAGGCCTTTCCTGGTGAACATAAATAGAAGTCCCCGGTACCCCTCCCCTCCCTGAGCCATTTACTGCTGCCCGTTCGAGAGATATTGCTCTTCATGACCCTCGGATATTGGCCCATAATGGGTTGTGAATCACCGGGCTTGGCAGTATTAGTGAGCCCGGCGATGTCAGGGCCAGTATTGGCGGTGTGAAGGGCTGTGCGTTGTGCGTCTTGGCGGGGAGAATAGCGGTGGTGGTGGTAGTGCGCCGGGTTTGGCTGTAGAAGTTGATGACTAAAAATGCTGTATTTAAAATCCTTTCAAGGGGTTAATGTGTCTTATATGGCCTTTAATACATAATTTGTCTCCATGATGCGTTGGACAAAATTTCAATTATAGCGCTTGGTTTTGATAATAAAATACTATTTACACAATGGTAAATATATTTGTTCATACAATATCGTTTGTTTTAAAAAAAGGGGGTTCCCAAAGACTAAAGTACTATATATGTCTTAAGGCTCTACATTATTTTTAACAGTTTTATCATCGCTGCATCACAAAGAAAATAATACAGTTCCCCTGATGGTTTCTCACTGCATTGCTGCTTCACCTTAATACACCATCATTGCTTCTTAAAGATACTCCGAAAAAACGAAATAAGAAAACCGTTGTTACGGTCCCTGCTGCCCCACGAAAGCCAAACTTACATCACCAGAGAGTGTTCTGATCTCCTAATGTCGCAATACATAGATGGTAAAGGAAATTGGACCTTGAATCACCGTACTCTCGATGTACAGTTCAAGAGGAAGGGTACGGGAGGACGAGTGGAAAAGGGTTTAGACTAGAGTTAATCGGAAAGACGTGGTTCAGTAGGATGGAGAACTGAAGGCGGATAATCGGAACTAGGATAGATAGGAAGGTTAAATTTAGGTGGTGAAGAGGGTAGAGTGAAAAGACATAAACGACGAAGTAATGCGTCATGATGGCAGAGTTTAACTCGAATTCATCCCTCCTCTCCTTCTCCTCCTGCTCTTCCTCTTCTTCTTCCTTCTCCTCCACCTCCTCCTCCTCCACGTGTGTTATCGCAAAGGTAAGAAAAGTAATTTAGAAATTTAATCAGATCTATTTTTTTGAGAGAGAGAGAGAGAGAGAGAGAGAGAGAGAGAGAGAGAGAGAGAGAGAGAGAGAGAGAGAGAGAGAGAGAGAGAGAGAGAGAGAGAGATGGGGGTTAGCGATACCATCTATGAGTCACATCTTGATACATCCAAATTAGTGAGAGGAGAGAGCGAAAAATAAAGGTAAACAAAAATCAGTCCCGTAAAATGAAAATTAAAAACAAGAAACATTCAGAAAGAGACTCGAGGAAGAAAAACAAAAAAACAGTCGTAACTTGAAAAACGCGAGGAATCAGACATGCAATTTCAGATCCACATTATACAAGCCGGGAGCCAAGAGTTCTGACCCTCAGGATTATAGGACTGAATATTAACGGCACAGGATGAGCGACGAGTGGCCAATATAGTCTCTAATTATTGTGCTCTACAGCGTGACTATTTATCTTTGTGTGTGTGTGTGTGTGTGTGTGTGTGTGTGTGTGTGTGTGTGTGTGTGTGTGTGTGTGTGTGTGTGTGTGTGTGTGTGTGTGTAGGGACGTTTGTGTTTAATTATCTTTTGTCTGCCCAAAACTGGTTGATGTTGTTCTTGCTCTCCTCGTCTTTTCGTTTGTTTTATGGAGCTGGTTGTTTGTTTTGTTTTTTGCTTGGGTAAACCATTTAATTGGTTCTGGTTTACGCATGTGTTCAAGCTACCCGTTTTTCTCTTTTCTCCTTTTCTTCTAATTTCTTTACTTTATTTGTTTATCTCCTTTTGTGCGTCTGTCTCTATCTCTCTTTATTTTTCTCTTCACCAGTCTTTTACTTTACCCCATCCCCTTTTTCCCTCATCTCCTCTGCCTGCATCACTCCCCCTTTCTCTCTCTCCCATTCCCTCCGTCCCTTCCATCCTCTGGCTCTTCCTCCCCAGTGACCTCATTCTTCTTCTCCCACGCTCCCTCCGTGCCTCCCCTGCCGTTCATAATCCCGCCCATGGTTTAATATCCGGTGATAATTAGCAAGTTAATTAAGGCAGATCGTTGGCACTTGATGCTTACCAACGGGAACCGATACTCTGACGCCATCTGGTGGAGAGAGAGAGAGAGAGAGAGAGAGAGAGAGAGAGAGAGAGAGAGAGAGAGAGAGAGAGAGAGAGAGAGAGAGAGAGAGAGAGAGAGAGAGAGAGAGAGAGAGAGAGAGAGAGAGAGAGACTAGGGCCTAGGACTAGAGAGAGGAGCTAATAGCTTATCTTAAATGTTCATGATTTGTAGGCGAGGCTGGATGAGCTTTGAAATTTATAGTTGCTTTTTACACGTAGGTATTAAATGAACTAAGTTGGGGAGAAGTGCCCAGTCTCATATCTAGTTGGTTGGCCGATTCCCTGATGAAAGAGCGTTTATTAGAAGAGGCGGAGGAGGCTCATTAGTGTTTGTATTGTCTTGTTTTATAGAGGAAGAAAGAAGATTAATTTGTGAAGATCGTTCAGATGATGTCCTGTTTGTACTGAATGGGCATAGTTGGGATGACTGAGTGAGGCTCTTTTCTATGGGTGAGAATATTCCTTCTTCATGTAATAACATAGGAACATAATAACGTAATGAGTCTACAAGAGGCCGGTAGGTCTGTACAAAGCAACAGCAGATGAGTAGGAGCTGGAGAAGTAGAAAATATGTTTCTACTCAAAAAATGGTCCCTAATATTAGAATTTATAATGCCTAAAAACATAGAAAAAGCATAACGAGTTTAGAGAAGAAATCTCAAGCAAAACCTCCTCGTTCCTTTCCATTCAAGTCGTTCACACCATGTGTACATATCGGCAATATTTAGATATTATACCCACTTATGCACAAAACCATTACGTTTTACAGCTGAGAAAGAAAGGTGTGTGTGTGTGTGTGTGTGTGTGTGTGTGTGTGTGTGTGTGTGTGTGTGTGTGTGTGTGTGTGTGTGTGTGTGTGTTTGGGTGGGTGTTTTGTGTGGGTGCACCAGGTGGGACGGGTGTACTGACTTATAGACAAGCGTACAGGTGTGAGTGTTTTGGCGGGCAAGGTAGAGGCAAAGTTTGTGTAATGCCCTATGGGTGTGCATGCCCTGAGCTCCCCTCCATGTCTCATTGGCCCTTGAGCACGTGTTGGTAAGAGAGGATCCATTACCCTGCGACACTGAATGAATGTGACACCTGAGTTACCACAGGGGTGCAAAGAATATCGGAGGTAACTGACCATTATTGATGATAATAGTAAGAGTAATAATAATAATAATAATAATAATAATAATAATAATAATAATAATAATAATAATAATAATAATAATAATAATAATAATAATAATATTATTATTATTATTATTATTATTATTATTATTATTATTATTATTATTATTATTATTATTATTATTATTATTATTATTATTATTATTATTATTATTATTATTATTATTACTATTATTATTATTACTATATTATTATTGTTTGTTTATTATTAGCAAGTTTCTTATTTGTATTATCGTAATTATTATCAGTTATTATTTCGTTGGCACTTTCATCACTTTCATAGAAAATCTTTATCGTTTTGCTCGGTGTTATTAATTAAATCCATTCCCGTATCTGTCTATCTATCTGACTAATTGTCTATCCATATATACCTATCTATATATAGAGCACACATTTTCTTATTTTCCTTTTCATATGTACATATGTTTTCATTATATAAGCCTTTGATCTTTTTATTCAGCTATTCTTTCGACAAACACATGTTTTTCGTTCTGTCACTAATTGATACAAAGTCCTGCTAATGAGTTTTTGCTATGCTTTTAATCTCCCCGTCCACAGGTAATTTCAACGTTCATTGGCTTTCCCATTTCGGTTGTATGATGTTTTATTTTTTGCAAATTCATTTATTAATTACTGTGGAACTAAAAACTGTTACTTTTTTTTTTCACTTCACCGTTGCCTCCGTGGTAACATTAACGCCTTGTCAAGAAGACCCCTATACTGTCACCCAGTATTAACCCCGATGTTTGTCTGTGCCTTTGTAGCGCTTCTAGAATTCAAGGCACGTTTCTAGTGTGTGTAGCTGCTGGTGATGGTTACCTAAGACCAGATGTAGCAATTCGGGCTTAACGCCGGCCTTGGTAAACGGGGAAATGTAGACACTTGTATGTGAGAGCAAAGGGAGACACTTCTAACCTGACTGTGTGGCAGAATTAGGCAACTTGGCATCACTACGGCATAAGTTTCCTCGAAGTGTGTGGCAACAGTGTAACTTCCTGCAATAACTGGCTTGTTTGGACTCCCTGGTGCGTGTGTTTGTGTGTGTGTGTGTTTGTGTGTGTGTGTGTGTGTGTGTGTGTGTGTGTGTGTGTGTGTGTCCCCTCGCAAGGTCAGGCCTGGAATGCACCGAGGAAGGGGAGGGTATACATGGGAATTAATCGGTACAGGAGTGAGCGCGCTAGAGAGCTCCACTCACGACTGGTCCTCCCATGATAGATGAAGAAGCGGGGTCATTACTCATCCGCCGCCTTGATAGATGTCCGGCACGGGGCGGAAGGACGAAGCAGAACCCGTGAAAGACTGAAACAAAAATTAGAAATGGTAAAGAAGGGCTAATGGGAGGGGGTCGGAGGGGGAAGGGGTGAATATGAGAGGAGAGGCGCACGGAGCTGAGAGTGAGGTTGTGACAAGTGAGGATAGTGGAGGAAGACGAGGGGAAGAGGCGATAGCAAGGGAAATAGAGGTCGGAGAGGTTAATGCAATTACAGACAAGGGCAGAGGCTGAGGGAGCTCTGAGGGAGAAAGGGACAGTAAAGAGATAGGAAGGAGAATGTTGAAATAATCCTATTAAAACATTTATTCCAATAAAAACGTTATTCAGTATGACTTTTGACGCAGTAGATGGATTTGGATGAAAAAATAATTGAATTTGCTCTTTCTTAGTCCTCTCTCACATATTAATTAAGTGTGTATGTGTGTGTGTGGGGGGGGGGTATAATTCTCACCAATTACAATATTTATCATTTTCTATTATTATTTATTTTATTTTACTATTATTATTATTATTATTATTATTATTATTATTATTATTATTATTATTATTATTATTATTATTATTATTATTATTATTATTATTATTATTATTATTATTATTATTATTATCATTATTATAATATTTTTTTGGTGATGTGATTACTGTCGTCATTATCATCATAATCAATATTATCATCACCATCATCAAGATATCTTCATCATTGTCAACAGTATGTGTTAATTCTTAGCATTGGTGCAATCGTACACTTTTTTTTTTTTTAATCTATTCCAAACATCTCTCGGAGTTGATGGGTGGTGGAAGGAGCATCTTGTTTGATTATATTTGGTGCATTAAATAACTGTCAAGCTATAGATGGGGAACCCTGGAGAGCCAAGAAAGGGAAGGATAGGAAAGAGAAGGAGTTGCAGAAGAGCTGGGAGGTCGAAGAGGAGGAGTAGGAACAACCCCGATGTACGAGAATAAATTCTACCTCAGCAGCACGAAATTGGAAAGTGTTCTCCGCTCGCTTGAAACACTGCACGCCGCCCAGCAGGAGGGAATTTAGCGTGTTCTCTTGTGCTCGCAGAAACCGATCCGACGATGACTGAGTGCTGGACAAGAAACATGAATGGATATTTCCTTAGTTTCTTTATTTTACAGTTTATTCGTGTGGGATATAACGTTGCACCGTGATGCATTGTGAACTTTTATGTTATATTTTGTGTTTGTTTTATGTTTGGGATTTTTCCTATTATGTGTGTGTGTGTGTGTGTGTGTGTGTGTGAGAGAGAGAGAGAGAGAGAGAGAGAGAGATGTTACAGAAGAGTTTGTGTATTCAATTTCTCAACATTCGTCTTTATTTTTTACTCATATTCTCTCTTTGTTTCCCTCTTATTTGTATTTCCTGTCTCATCTTGTTTATTTTTTTCATCTTCTACCTTCCTTTCTTTTCTGAACTACTTTCTCTTCTGCTTCAGTTTCATGTTCGTTTTTTCTCTTCTACCCTTTCTTCCACTTATTCATCTCTACTTCTCTCTCCTCTTCCCCTTCCATATTTTTTATTGTGTTTTGATCCGTTTTATTTCATGTATACATTTGTGTTGAAATTTCTTCACCTAATCAATTCATTTCAAATTCCTTTCATTTTCTTACATACCATTCTTTCAAATTTCCTTACAATTCCATTTACATGCTCTCCTTTCTTCTTTTGTATTTTTATTTGCCTTCCTTTATTAATATTACCTTTCCTAATCCTGTGTTCTCCTTTCATGCTTTTCCAAATATCTCCTTTCAGTTCCTCCCGTCTTCCTTCCTATCCTTGACATATTTATTTGCATCCTTTCTTGTCACTTCATACTTTCTTGCATTCTTCTGTCTCTTTCCTAAGTGACAGTCTGCGCATTTGTAACATGACTATGCACTCAAAACAGCATAAATTTTATTTCACATTTTTATGTAAGAATTTAATTTTGCTGTTAAGCTATATATGTTAATAGTACATGTAACCTGTACTGGAGGATTATGTGATACTTTTTTACAAAGAGGTAGATGTGTCAGTCTCTCTCTCTCTCTCTCTCTCTCTCTCTCTCTCTCTCTCTCTCTCTCTCTCTCTCTCTCTCTCTCTCTCTCTCTCTCTCTCTCTCTCTCTCTCTCTCTCTCTCTCTCTCTCTCTCTCTCTCTCTCTCTCTCTCTCTCTCTCTCTCTCTCTCTCTCTCTCTCTCTCTCTCTCTCTCTCTCTCTCTCTCTCTCTCTCTCTCTTTTTCCCCTTTAATGCAGCCTCAGAAATAAAATTCCTCAGTCGGAAAAGTTGTGTTGTGTAAACTTTCTTATTCTTGAAAGTTCCTTATACGATGCGCATTTTTCTCACACTCAAAGGAAATTGTTGTTGCTGATACAGTCGCGCGGAGTGTGTCCCTTTGTTTTTATTCATCAGACCTTGTGCTTCCCCTCTTTGCCTTTGCCATCCATTCTTATTCCTTTGGTTCATCTTTCCCCTTTTTCCAATTCTTCTCCCTCGTTGATATTCAGGAAATGTGTGATGTCTTCCATATTACATTACAAGACGCTCTTTCGTTTAAAACAATATCTAAGGATGCAGGTGACTTTATCTTTTATGCTTCTGTAAATTCTGTGTCAGCACGTTATTGAGACATCCATTCTTGCATTAGAGACAGCATTAACGTTTGCGACGCGCGATCAGTCACCAGAAGCAAGTCTTCCTTCCACCGAGCAGCAAAAGCGCCGCCTGCTGTGCAATGTTGTCATACTTCTGGTCTCGTCCCCCGCCTCCCTCCCTACTCGGCCGAACTCTCCTCTCGGTTCCTCTTGTCTCGTCAGGTGTGTGTGTGTGTGTGTGTGTGTGTGTGTGTGTGTGTGTGTGTGTGTGTGTGTGTGTGTGTGTTTGTTTGCGTTTGTTTTTAATGTGCGACGCTCCCTGTTTGTGTACATCATGTAAGCTAAGCTATTCGTGCAGCTATATACCCTTCCATAAAATAAACGAAGCGTTGCAGTTTCAAACCCGACTCGTTACTGTGCTACATTTTTGTTGTAATGACTTTGTGTAGGCCGTAATATGTCATGTATCTTTTGCATGTGTTCGTAGTGTCAATCTTCTGGAGTACTTACACTTACAGTATTTTCACTTACCGAATTACAGGCGATATCGCTGTGCATACTAAGCAATATCTACAGTCGCTACACCCTTGACACTGCGGGAATTGACAAGTTGTTATCTCTAAAGAATTGTAGCCTTGTAAAATGCTGGCTGTGTAAATATCATTATGCATATCCGTTACTTCCTGCCCATGAAAGCATATCTGACGAAGCAATGGACCCTCAGGTCAGAGGGACTGTAACTTTAATATAAAATGTAAAATGTGAGTTTCATAACCGGTACTATACCATGTACTTTATATCTATGTCTGTCTTTATCTCATTCCCTGATTTTTTTGCCTTCGTCTTCTTCTTCTTCTTCTTCTTCTTCTTCTTCTTCTTCTTCTTCCTAGTCTTCGTCTTCTTTCTTCTTCTTCTTCCTCGTCTTCGTCTTCTTTCTTCTTTCTTCTTCTTCTTCTTCTTCTTCTTCTTCTTCTTCTTCTTCTTCTTCTTCTTCTTCTTCTTCTCCTCCTTCGTTCCCTCTCTTGTCTCTCCCACCCAGCACCATTCTTTTCCTTTGTTTTCTTCTCCCTGTAGTTCATGTCACTTCCCCTCCGTGCACTCTTCCATCGCTGTCTGGCTTTGTTACCTACAAGTCCTCTTTTTCTTATCCTCTCTTTCTTTACGTTCTTCCTCTCCTCCGCCTCCCTCTCTCTAACGTTCCTTTTCCACTACCTCTTCACTTTCTCACTCCATATCGTTTGTTTTCCTACTGCCTCCTGCACCTCTTCTTCTCTCTCCACTTTCTGCAATAGTTTTCGTGTGTCCTTTCCCTCCCTTTAGCATTTACCTTCTTCTCATCCTCCCAATCCATCCAGAAGATCTCTTTTTCTTCTCCCATTCCTCATTTTCTTTATTTTCTTTCTTTCTCTCTTGGCTACCTCATTAATTTTACTACCTCCCTGTTTCATGCTATCCTATAATTGTCTACTCTTTGCTCCCCATTTTTGCTTCCTCCGTAGCTTCCTCAAACCCATTCTAGTTGTACCCTTTTCCCTCCTCAGTTTGGTTTACCTCCCACCCATGTATTTACCTTTCCTCCAGGTTACTCTATTACCCCTGCCTTGCATTCCCCCCCCTAACTTCATTATCTCAACTCTACCTGACCGCTCCGGAGGTAAAAGTGTGAGCTGATCTCGTGGGTCACACAATCTTTAGCTATTTCATTTCATAACTTTTCTGGGGGGAGAATCTAATGAGGCGTTTGAGACTTCAATTTTAGCATACAATTTTCTTCGTCTTTCATTAAATATACAATAATGCTTCCGTTTTCATTATTTTTAACAAAAAAAAATTGCTTTATTTTAATGAGACATATTGATAATCCATAATATACGTTGGGCTCCATATTTCTCCCCTTCCTTTATCTCGCGCAACTTCGAAATTAAAAAAAAAAATAGTTCTGTTCATTCATATTTTGTTTTAGAATTGCATTAGAATTCTAGTGTCAAATACTTTGGCTTCGGCTTTGGCAAGGGAAAGGCACCTAAAGAGAGGGAAAATTTTGAGAGGAACAGTGACAGGAAAGCATGGGGCGGATGGCCTTTGGGAAGACAAGAAGATTAGTAAGACGCGAAGAGAAATGTACAAGAAGAGCATACAATGGGACAAGAAATATAGGAGACGGAAAGGGTCTAGAAAGGTTTCAAGGGGAAGTAACTTATGATTAACAAGAACCTTCAAGGGGAGATGAAGGGATGCAAAGTGTGTTTAGGAATTTGCGGAACAAAGGGAAGCGAGCTAAGGGAATAGTAGTAGGGGATGGAAAGAGATGTTACGAGAAGGGGCAGGAAGAACCTTCTGGAGAGACCTAGTGCAGATGGAACAAAAGGGGACTTAAAGGTGACGGGGTGGGGAAGAGATCTTTAGGCGGGCAAGGCAGGGACGGGGCAGCCACCGAAGGGTTTAGGCAGGCGGCCACGAATATCCAGCGGGCCTCGTCGACTTGCAAATGACTCCTTCTTGTAAGTTCGGAGCTGTAAACCCGACGCGCCGCCCTCCACTAACCTCCCTCGCTGCCGAATTTTATTTTTATTTTTTTATATGATTTTTTTTCTTTCTGGATTTTCCCTTAGTGCCGTAGGTGCATCGTTGCAGGAGGAGAAGGGACTGCCTTTAACATAAATTTTAACACACACACACACACACACACACACACACACACAACACACATATTCCGACATATTCCGTAAAATACCTAAAGAGAAACATACAATGGCATCACAGTCGCCAAGTATCTGCAAAACTTTATTTCGTTTGTAAATAAGTTACAAGAAAAGTGAAATGTACAGACTTTGCAGATAATTCATAAATTAAATTCGGAATACGTTATTTTTAACAATAGGTCGTATCGAAAATGAATCTACAATCTTTAACTAGAATAACAAAACGAGATAACTATATCCATACAAATATACAAGAAAATGATAAATATAACAGTCCTCAACAAAGTAAATGTTACTAGTCACCACAAAGTGTTTAGGTGCAAACTCAAAATACACCTCAAAAGAGAAATTATTAATTTGGGGAGACAAACTTACGAACTTATGAGCTGCATTTAAAAAAAAAGCAAATATCATTGGAAACAAGGATGCATGCCATAATAACGTAGAAGACGACAACTAATTTTTTGTTGACCTCCCTGAAATTCTGAAAAATATTCTGTATATGAAATAAGAGGGGAAGAAATCACTAAAACTACTACTGCAAAAATTATGAAACGTGAAAATACGGTCATCGAAAAAAAAAATGAAAACAACATAACTAGCGAAACACAATAAAAGGTAGACACAGACATGCGAGTGTTCTGTAAAATCAAAATTATCGCCTCACCAAACGGACGCCAGGTTTAACAGGTGAAAGTTTGAGCGCAGCAAAAGAAAAAATGCATAATAATTGATCAGTCAATTATTCAAGTTTTCGTATTTATAATATAACAGATTTTGAACACCTGGTCATTAAAGAGTGTCCTGTTTCGTTTAAGAATAATGCTAAGACGCCAGAAATATCATAAATACTTCAAAGAGAAACTCACTTTTCTCGGGATTCCTTCATATGTTTCTGGAGTCAGCAAGCGGTGAAAGGCGGCTGCTGCCCCGCGCCAGGGAAGAAATAGTTTACTGGATAAAAACCTGATGTGACACGGCAAGAAAGCTGAAAATGTGTGAAGCTGCTGCGAGGCGACGGCCTGGACGAAGTGTGTCGCTGCCCAGCCAATTCCCTCCCGACGTGGCGTGAGGCTGGCCCTGGAAATACACTGAAGCTGCTCCCGGCCAAGTGTGTGTGTGTGTGTGTGTGTGTGTGTGTGTGTGTGTGTGTGTGTGTGTGTGTGTGTGAAGCAGATAACACTTCTATTGCACCTAATACAGATTTAATAAGGCAGTTTATTCAGCTTAACAGGACATTGAAATCGTAGATAAAAATTCAGCAGTAATGTGGCTGTGAAGGGTTGCAAAAAAGCGGCATTAAATACCAAAAGTATATTTTCCGAAAGCATTCAGGTTTGTTATTAAATTTGCTCTGGGAGTTGCATTTCGAAAACACTCATAAAACTGAAGCTGCCTAAAATCAATCAGAACATTATTGAAAATTTCATACTTTAACCACTTCCTGATAATATGCTTTAAACTTCTCCTGCAGGTGGGTTGCCGAAAGACTTGCCTCTACATCCACGGCTGCAAATGACCACAGGAGGCAAAGGTAATCAACAGCCGGTACCGCAAGACTCGGCGGTAAATGATCATCTGAATTGTTGACCCGACATACAACACATCATCGCCATCAGTATAGGTAATTATACTGACCCTCGAAAGATATCAGGGAACTTTTCCTTCCCCTTTGACTGTACATGTTTAGAGAGCGAGCTGACTGATACTCTGGTTTCTTTGGAATGGTGAAGATAAAGTGATCCTGGTGGGGGCGGTGGTAGTCGTGGTGGTTGTGGTGGTGGTGGTGGTGGTTGTGGTGATGCTAGTGGTGATGATGGTGGCTTCGAATAGCGAGACTCCTGCCAACAAAAAGCAGAAACATAATATATCAACGCGCCCACACAACAAGCGAGAGCAAGAGAAAGAACTGCAGTGTGATGTATTTTATCTCTCGTTCTCGTATTTATCGTTCCGTTGTGTTTTTATTGAATGTTTTTTTTCCACTGTTGGCAAAGAGAATGATGTGAAAAAAAGCTTAACTAGATTGTGGTATACGTATATTTTGCTATTTGCATTTTGGCTGCCATTTATGCATTAGTGTTAGTATTTTTTTTCCTATAATTCGATGTACCGTTGCCTGAATTGTACCGTACAGTAGCATACTTAGTGGGACGCGAAGTGAATCTGAGCCAGTCCGCGCCATGTAGAGGCGAGTCAGGTAACTAGATGGCTATTTACTCGCCGCTTCTCCTCCACAAAGAATTTCCCGCATCTGGTTCTGACGCCCACTCCTCTCGTCTCGTCTCTCACTTTCCTCGCTCGTCTCTCGTTCCTCTTACCTTTTCAATGATGATTTCTTTGTGCACATCCTCTCCCACTCCACATCGGCTCGTTCCTCACTGTCGGTTCTCACTTTATCCTAACTCATTCTACTGCATCTCAGCATATACAGCCTACACACACACACACACACACACACACACACATACTCACACTCACTCTCTTATACTATTCCCCGCAACGACTGTTCTCATATCTGCTTTTATATAGTTTCCTTCGCTCTTCTGCCCTTACTTTGCAAACTCGTTTTCTTTTGCAAGCACTGTCATTGCTCGCCAACAAAGCACCTCGCCCACTTGTGTTGGTACGGCTTCCTCTGCATCTTCGCCTAGTTTTGGACAAGTATCCCCAAAGTCTTGCACAATGTGTTCTTACGTATTATTCTGGTCTCACCTCCTCCTCCTCCTCCTTCTCATTGTCCTTCTCTTTCTCCACTTTCTTGTTATTATTCGTTTCATTCGCCTCCTCCTCGTCCTCCACTTCGTTCTCCTCGTTCTCTTTTCCCTCCTCCTCCTCCTCTTCCCCCCCACACTCACACTAACCTAACCTATCAAAAACCCAAACAGTTACCGTATGTCTTGACTCAGAAAAAATCATCCACTCTTAATTCTTTACTAAATGAGACTTTCTATATAACAAAATGAGTTCTTCCTTTGTTATTTTATACCAAAATTTGCCGCCTATCATGTGTTTGAAAATTCTCGAAGCTTAACCTAACCTAATAAAACCCCGAACAGTTATCATACGTCTTTACTCGGAAAAATCATTCATGCTTCCTCAGTGATAAGACTTATTATGTAAGAAAGGGAGGTCTCTCTTGATTAATTTATGCTATACATTTCTGGCTATGATGTGTTTCAAGATACCTTAAACTTGACCTAATCTAACAATTTACCCCGAACAGTTACCATATATACGTCATGACCCAGAAAAATCATATATGCTTCCTTACTAATGAGACTTTCTATATAACAAACTGAAGTCTTCCTTTGTTTATATTTACGTTAATTTGCTTGCTGTCATGTGTTTCAAGATACCCTGAACTTAACCTAACCTAACCTAACCTAACAAAACCCCGAACACTTATCATACGTCCTGACTCAGAAAAATCATATATGTTTCCTTATTAATGAGACTTTCTGGATAACAAAGTGACCTCATTCTTTGTTAATTTATAGCATAAGTCGCTGCCTGTCGTGTGTTTGAAGAGACCCTTAATCTTACCTAACTATAAACGAAACTGTTACTATATATATGCACTCCTTAAGTTTGGAAGATATTAGGATAAAATCTTTACTTCGAATTGGATGAAGATACAGTTTTACCTTTGGATAAATTTTGATTACATCTTAAGTTTAGAAAGGATTAGATCATTAGAATAATACCGTCTACAGTTGTGTAAAGGTTATGATAAAGTCTAGTTTTACGACAAATTTGGAAAACGTCATGAATTTTGGAAATATTAGGATTGCGTCTTTAGATTTGAAATGATTAGGATAAAGTCATTGTTCTTTTTAAGATTAGGATAACGGGGTTAGTGTTGCGAAGATTATTATAACGTGATTATTTTTTTTATTTTTTTTATTTAATACGAGGATAACGTTTCGCATTCCGGAAAGAGCCCAGCGCCTCTGTTCCCCCTCAATCTGTTGTCTCATTTTGTTGCCTCGTTTTATTTCTGTGCATTCATAGTCTTCTTTAGTATTGGCTGTCTCCTTCCACGTCCACTCACTCCGTCATTCATACACTCGCGTTCTCACTGCTTGGTTTCCACTCCCTCGTCTTCATCAGTCGCAGTGTTTTACCGTCGCTTTGTTGCCGCTGCTGTGCTCGCCACCTCCATCCCCTTCCGTGCGTCAGTTTACCTTTCGCCTGATTAAGTTCCTGAAGTTTTCTCTATTCACTTTTCAGGTTAAACAGGGAAATGGCTCTCATACCTAGTTACTTCGCCCGATGGAGTGTGACGGCTGCTGCAAATGTTTCGTTAATGCTCGCGTATGATGAGAAACACTACTCGGATGGAAGTATTTACGCATTTTCTGTTCCGATGTCTTTTTTTTTATTTTGCTTGTTTACTAGAGTATTTTCACCAGGTTGTAGCAAATCCTTCTCTCTTTTCTGGGGGGAGGGGGGTCTGTCAGTATCTCCTAATTAATACCAAAAAACATATTCCTCTCTTTTGCGGATAATTCTCCCGTTTGTCTCCCCGACTCTCCCCAATAGTCTTAGTCATATTAGGATGGGTTTATTGCTTTAGTGGACACGCCAAAGTGCCTCCAGTGCGGCATTGTCATAGCCATCATCACTTCCTCTCCTTTGACCACTTTTATTCTCCAGGCCAAGACGGGCAGAGGCACTTGGCAATATGGGGCAGTATCAGTCGAGCTACGGACTGCCAATACCGGCTAATGAGTTTCAGGTCCACTGTTTACCGGAGATCGCCCATAATCACTTACTGATGACCCACTCGTAAAAAGCCTCCTTTTCATCTCCTGGTCGTTTGTTTACTTGGCTGGAATCGGTGACCTCTGTTTGCCTCCAGATCCGCCATTATTGGCAATTCATCAAGACTCTGGCGGAGGAACTTTATGACTGCTTTTTCTTGGAGGTTTTGAGTCGTGCTTCTTACTCTTTGCGTGTGTGAAAGAAGCAACAAATGAGCATCAAGGCGACAACTCCAACGCCAGACACAAGGGTTGTGGGTTATGGATCAGCCCGCGCGTGTAATGCTGCGGGTGCGTCGTCCTTTTACTCCTCCTCCTCCTCCTCCTCCTCCTCCTCCTCCTCCTCCTTCTCCTCCTCCTGCCTCCTCTCCTCCTCCCCCTGCTGCTCCTCCTCCCCCTCCTCCTCCTCTCCCTCCTCCTACTCCTCCTCCTCCGCCTCCTCCTCCTCTTCGTTCTTTTGCTCCTTTTCCTTCTTCTGCTCCTTTATGTTTCAACTTCCGCTTTTTTATGTGTGTACACCGAGCTGACCGAGGCCTGTGTTTTCGTTTAATGGTCTGGTAGCTAATTATTATTGTTATTTTTCTTTTACGTTTTCGCCTTTGGCGCCGGTAGGCTCTCTTGTTAGGGCCTGACTGACGGCCCCAGCCCGTTGTGGTACAGGCAAGTGTTTATAGTGGCGCCATCTTCACTTGGGTCATGCTGCCTCCCCAGAGCTCATTCTTGATTCACTTGACAGTTCTTCTAGGGTCCGGGTTGACGGGGTCTTCAGGTGGTTCCAGGTGGTAGCGGCGGATTCGAATCCGCGTCGTCCATGACGCGGCGAACGCGGGGCCCACACACTAACCACTCAGCCTCCGCCTCCCCATTCAGCCACCGCCTCCCTATTATGCCCCATTATGTTATTATGTCCTGATAATGTTTGTATTAAGGTAAAGGTAGAGCTAGGAGCAATGTTTGTATTAAGGTAGAGTTAGGGGCATACACTGTAGCTGCACGTGGCGGCGGTGCTCTTCTCCGTCCCGTTGGCCCTTCAATCCCGTTGTAGGAGAGAACACAGTTTACCTGCCCCAGGTTTCCCCAGGTACCCATTTATCGACCATCCCGATATGAAGGCTAAAGAACTGGGGTGGATGTTCGCCGACCACCCAGGCCGGGGTTCAAAACTAGGCCGGCAGATTCGTAGTCGGGACGCTAACCACTGCGTTTAATCCGAATTTAATCGCATCATAAAAATTAACTACAGCATTACTCTAGCCTATTAAATCTTACAGTTTGGTTTCATTATATATAAAGAGCAATATATGCCCGCGGAGGTATTAGTTGATCTGGAGGATGAAGGGACCAATGATTCTGAGCCCGCGCTGGCGAAGAAGAGCGCGCCAGACCGGGACCTAAAATGTGTCTGTCTGTCAGTGTCTGTCATAAAGAAATGTCGGGCGCCGACTTCATGACTCTTGTTATATTTTCTTATTTTTGGTATCCCATCTTGGTCTTACAGTGCTATTCCTGCTACGCCACCCTGAATGACGTGTATATCATTACAGCAAAGCTATTAGACCAAATGCTGTAGAATACGAAAATGAAAGAAGAACTAAAAAGCCAACAGAATCATGTCAAGTAAAACTAGTTGCCATACACTTCATATGAGGTCGTCATCCAAGTATTATTTCAGATACAAGGACAAAAAAATATATATCTTGCTTCCATTTACTAATATATTGATTTTAGAAGGATATTCCACGTAAAATTACTTCCTTCCACATCCATCCTCCCTACACATAATCCTTATCCTTGGTCAAAAGTTACCAAAAGAAGACAATGCTTCTTTTTTTTTTCTTATTGGTTTCCGTTATTACTTCATGAAAGTCTCCACGGCGGTGACGGAAGGAAAAATTGAATCTAAGGAAGAATATTAAGGGAGGATAGAAGAAAGAAAGGAAGAGATGGAGGTGACGGGGAGCCTTGACCGGGGTATAAAGGGAAACTGTGTCACGGGGGACCTTTTGTGCTGAGAGGAAGGGGTGAGGAAGCTGTCGCCGAGTAATTCAGTCTTTACGCAGCCTCTGAAGGGGCGGGAGGGGCCAGAAGTGTCGAGAGAAGAAAGAGTTGATTCAGAGTTCCCGGGCGCATGAAAGCCTGGCTGAGGTCATTACTAAACTTCAGGTCAAGGGAATAATGCCTTAAAGTGCAAAGAAAAGGAAGAAGTTGGGAATTTAGAGGGAATGAAGAATTTTGGATTGCTAAATATACTTGAAATATAAAACTGTGGTGTGAAGATGCGGCAGAGGTTAAAAAACGAGGGAAAGAAAGAGGCATAAGGGAGGATATAGAGACCTAGAATGATATGGTGATAGAGATGGGAAGGAGAGGGAGAAAAGGAATAGGATGGTGTTGGGGGAGGGCGGGGGGGGGGGGGGGTAATCTCTCGCCATGGCCAGGTCGAAGGGCATTGAAAGTCTTATTCATTCATGGTATTGCCTAACGGACTCTTCGCCACACAAGCACTCCCATTTCAAGCAGCTGTGTGCATTGAGTAATAATATCCGTATACACACACACACACACACACACACACACACACACACACACACACACACACACACACACTTGCTTGGAATAGCCCATGTAAATTTAACCGCTCGAGATAAAGCTCAAAACGGGTTAGGGCGCCCTCAAACAAAAGCCATCGTTAAAATTTCATCCCTTACCCTTTGGCTCCAGAAACACGCCTTAAAACAGCGACACAGCACACAGACTCTAATATTATATACACTCTTGCATCCCTAACAACCTCCCCCCTCCCCCCCCTCTAGCCACTCTTTCCAGACAGTTACGTTACGCTTCAGGGTGGGAAAGGCGCGGCTCCTCCAGGCTCCGACACCTCTGACCGTCACGAAGGGGCAGTTGGGTCAAGGGTCTACAGCCTCAGTGAGCTTCCTCTGCCCTAATTTTCCCCGGCGTGCAGCAAGCTTAACGACCATTAGTTTTAGTTATGGCGCGAGTATATCAGCGTGAGAGACGCCCACGCATGCTTCGCCCTGTTGACTCCCCTCCTTTTCCTCCTCTGACTTTCCTTTATTTCCGCTTTTCTCTTTCATCTTTTACGTGACTTTCATCCCTTTCCTTGTTGTGCCAAACTTTACAGAGACTAGAATCGATGCCATTAATGGAACATCTCCAATTCGTTCGCAGGATGTTCAGTTAAACCTCCTTAGTTTTTCATATTCTCAGACACATGATGCAAGTAAGGCAGTTAAATAATCATAGTTTTCGACTAAGCGGATGAAAAGGAAATGTTAACAATGCAAAAATCCGATGAATAAGGAAGGATTTAGGTGTTGGGGAGAAAAAGAACCAGATAAAGTATTGCACCGTTGAGTTACTGTCAGAGTGTGGGGGAAGTGATCAAGGGCGGCGATATGTAAAGTGAAATCAGGGAACTTACTACTGACGGAAACGATGTCCGCGAGTTACGGCACCAACAACTTTATAACGCCCCAGATCGCAATTAGTAAGAGCGAGGAGAAACATCATCATTAGATCAGACAGACGGAGAAGATTTAGTGGAGCGGCGAGACATTTTCAGACAAGGGAAAGTTTTAGACACATGTTCACGATCATCATTAACGTATGTTTCGAGGGCCGGTTTAATTACCTTGCAACATTTCTCTTCATTTTGGCTCTTCGGAAATGCTGTAAGTGTGAAAAAGAGATTAACTTTAAATGTTGTGACGCAATATATACTACCTCATATGTCTACTGTCCATAGTTTGCAAAGATTGATATATTTCTTAAATGTTATAGTTATCAGTGTAAAGAGTAAGTCACCCTATAAGCGACCACCCTCGCCCCCCACCTCCCATTCCCTGTAGCAACCTCCCCCTAACCCCCCCTCCCCTGTAGCATCGAACCCTCACATCCTCCGCGTACAATTTGGTGTCCAGTCCGCCACATAAAGTACAGATGCCGCCACTCGCTCTACTATAACTTTACAGCGGCTGCCTCACCCTGGTGCCGACAACACGCCATTACAGCTCCATTACAGCTCGTCACGCCTGGGTAGCCGGGTCCGGATAGCAAGTAAACAAACGCATACGATCGAAAAGACAAGCGTACCAGAGCAGACGGACAGCGAGGCAGACAGGTGAACATAAAGACGAGGAAGTTTGGCAGACAGACAGACGGACACAGTAGCAATAAAAGCCCCCGCCGCCCATCACAGTCTATGGAACACCCGCCACCTGCCTCTTCGGGAGTAATGGCCGTGCCATGTACACTCCATAAAGGGAAATGCGGGTGTCTCTTTATACTGACGTCTGTTTGTTGTAATAGACTTTGTGTGTTTTACGAGCTCTGTAGAATGATGGAGCTACGATGGAGAGAGACTATAACAATTATCACGTGGGAATCGAAGGAGAACTTTTGAGAACGACTAACAGGCAAGGAGAGAAGGTGGCAAGAAGGTGAATATGACATGAAGTGATACGTAAGGAAAAGGAGAAAAACGATGTGAGAAATAGTAGGGCAAGTAGTAGCTGCTGTGGAAGAAGGAAAAACTATATGAGAAAGAGTTTTGCCTGACGTTGTTTCTGAAAATCTTGAAGTGAAAGATATGAAACCTGTCTAATTTAATATGAAAAGTGAAGTAGTATTGAAAATCATACATGAGGGACGAGACGGAACGGGGCAGGAGAATGAGTAATCATGCTTTATTTTACACTCTAATATGGTGGCCCTTGGTCGGCTTTAACTTCCAAATGACACAATGGATATTCGTTAATGATTACGTACCATTTCATCGTCTCCAACTCTGGATCACGAGGAAAGAACAGTGAATCTGGAACTTTTTTTTTTTTTTTTTCGAAGGAACACTCCCTCTTATTCCCATTTTATATCAGTTGTTCCATGTGTCATGAACGTGAACATGTAAACTAACACCCACTGTTTTGAATGCATAGTTAGGCACATGCATATGCGTGTGGGAATGGAACATTAACTCATTTGTATACATAACCATGCATTCATACACACAACACAAACAAATAGGTGCGCACACACTCACACACACACATAAAAAATAATAATAAATAAATAAATAAATAAATGAATAAATAAATAAATAAAAAATATTGTTAAAAATAAATAAGTATATAAATAAACACCGGACATTCAGCGTTACTTCATATTAACGTGCCATATTTGTCTCGTTGAACTGGTCTAGTATCAATTCCGGTTACGCTCATGCAGTTTCCAGACTGATGCTCCTGTTTAAGTTTCCATACAGAGAAAAAGTCACGGAAAATGAAGTTGTGACATCCTTTATCGTTGATGTCAGATGATTTGGACATTTGCCTTTTTCCCACCATGTTGTTAATGGTTCAGATATGCAGTTTTTTTTATGCATTTTCTTTGATCGCTTTTTTCTTTTTACACGAGTAACGACTGTGTGTGTGTGTGTGTGTGTGTGTGTGTGTGTGTGTGTGAGAGAGAGAGAGAGGATGTGATGTGTGATGATGGCTTTGAACGCATAACAAGTATTTAAATAACTCTCTCTCTCTCTCTCTCTCTCTCTCTCTCTCTCTCTCTCTCTCTCTCTCTCTCTCTCTCTCTCTCTCTCTCTCTCTCTCTCTCTCTCTCTCTCTCTCTCTCTCTCTCTCTCTCTCTCTCGTTTTCTTTTCACGTTTTACCTTTTTTCTCCTTTTAGTTCCGCCGTTCCAGGCAAGTTTTAGGTAATATATCTCGTGCTGTTTCTTTCCGTCCCGAGTCCCTTCTTTCTGTTATTTTTGCTTTAAATTCCTTTCAATCTGCTCTCCTTTTTGGCTCCATTCTTTCGCTTCTTTTCTTTTTAACGTTTTCTTTACTCTTATTGCATCAGTTTCGTTTTCTCTGCCTCTCTTCTTCGTTTATTTTTCGCCGGCACTCACTGGACTCTTTTGTTGTCTCTTTTCTCCTCGCTGCCACCTCTCTCTCTCTCTCTCTCTCTCTCTCTCTCTCTCTCTCTCTCTCTCTCTCTCTCTCTCTCTCTCTCTCTCTCTCTCTCTCTCTCTCTCTCTCTCTCTCTCTCTCTCTCTCTCTCTCTCTCTCTCTCTCTCTCTCTCTCTCTCTCTCTCTCTCTCTCTCTCTCTCTCTCTCTCTCTCTCTCTCTCTCTCTCTCTCTCTCTCTCTCTCTCTCTCTCTCTCTCTCTCTCTCTCTCTCTCTCTCTCTCTCGTTCAATATCCCCTCAATCCCGTCATTCTTCATTCCATCAATCAGTTCTTCCTATTTCTTCACCATCCCGAGGTACAGATGGGGCAAGGTCATCCCTTCAGCTCCTTCGCCGCCCGGCTTCTCCATCCTCCCAACAGCTATTCAGCACAACCTTTGATATTTACATCCGAAACCATCCATCTGATCTACCCTTCATCACTCTCCTATCCTCCTCCTCCTCCTCCTCATCCTCTTCATCCTCATCCTTTTCGTCCTTGTCCTCCTGTTTCTAGTCCTCTTCATCCTCCTGTGTGCGCCCCAGTTCACTCCACTTGAGGTAGACAAGTGATCCGCCCACTTGGTACTCGGAACAGACTGGTCACGCAGCCTGCCCAAAGAGAAAGCCTTTGAGAACTCTGTTTGTGTGTGTGTGTGTGTGTGTGTGTGTGTGTGTGTGTGTGTGTGTGTGTGTGTGTGTGTGTGTGTGTGTTTGTGTGTGTGCGCGCGTATGTGTGTGTGTGTGTGTGTGTGTGTGTGTGTGTGTGTGTGTGTGTGTGTGTGTGTGTGTGTGTGTGTGTGTGTTTTCTTCCTCTTCTTTTTCTTCTTTTTCTTTTAATTCTTTTTCATTGATTTTCGCTCTATTTTTCTTTTAACTTTCTTTCAATTTTCTTTCCTTCTGTATCGTTTCCTGCTGCATAAAAATCCCAAAATATCAAAGGGACTTGTATAAAAAATGCTTCCAAAAATATATTTTATTATTACGTTGTTTCTCTCCCAGTGTGATATTGTTAGGATTCTGTCTTCTCCCGCCTCCCCGACCTCCCCAAAATTGCACAACAAATCGTTAACCTTTTCCGGGGATCCGCCTCCTAACTTTTCCTTCACTGAAATATATTTTGCCCCGTCTCCTTACTCTTCCTCAGTGTCTTCCTGAAATCTGTGCAGGAGCTTCCTCGGCCGTCCTTATGAAGACCGTTAGTTCTGTTGACACCAACAGTTCGGTCCAAACAGGAGTTAGGTTCATGTTCATCAGTATTACTACGGTGCCGTCATCTGAGTCATTTATCATATTATTCTATTAATGTAAAAATAATTTATTGTGTTTAAGTTTGATGGAGACAAAAAAGAGTATGAGTGCATGTGTAATAATAGTCTACCTGTCTGTTAGGATAAGTTATGTAAAAGAAAATTACAGCACTCCAGTTGAGAGCTCTTATACAAATACAATAAAAATGCAGTAGCGGTGCGCTTGCAAAATAACAGTGCAAGTGTATCAGTTTTTACATTCACCTGATGATGAATCGTACAGTGTAGAAAAATGATATATCACCACTCTCATCAACAGTCATCCAACATGTACATAAAATAACATGCTGCTCGTAACGCCACAGTGACACATGCCGTGATGCCTCTCGCTCGGGATGCCAGGACAGGGAGAGCCTTGGTACAAATTAGCTAAAGAGAGACAGGGAAAGGAGGTGGCAAATTAGTAAATATAAGGCCCGAGGTCACCTACCCTTCTTTCCCCCTCATGTTCCTCCATCCTCCTCTTGCTCTTCCTCTGAAAACGAAGTATAAACATATTTCTTTTACGGAGCATGTGTCGGTGGCTCAACGAGGGGATGAGGATGCTGGAACGTTGACGGCTTTGAATCATGTAAGCAAAGGTGTTAGTTATGCTAATTATGAGCGCCAGATCCCTAGAGTTGTATGCTAAAATAGAACCAGCAAATGAATAAATCTGCAAACTTCTTTCTTCCCGTGGCTGGAGGGGACGAGTGACACAGGACACATTAGGCCAACACAATCGACCATTACTCAGCGAGGGAGCGTGGAGAGGAGGAGAAGGAGTAAAAGGAGGAGGAGTAGAAGGAGGAGGAGGAGGAGGAGGAGGAGGAAGGGGGAGGAGCTCTTAAGAACATAAGAACATAGGGAAACTGCAAGAGGCCGGGTGGCCTACACAGGGCAGCTCCAGAATCCCCCCCACTACTCACGATGGGTGAGGTGTAGTTTCAGGGGTTACAGGTAGAGGCTTGATCCTCGTTTACCTTCGGTACGGGTGTACGCTCCAGTACCCTGTCTCGTGGAGTAAAGGGAAGTAGGAAGGAAAAAAACATAAGGGGTGTAGGGCATGGGCGGTCATGTGTCGAGGGCAAGGGATTTAAAGAGAGCAAAAACTGCTGGAAGGGAGAAGGGGAACAGGAAGGAAAAGTTTGAAACGAAAGAAAGAGAAGTGTTTGAGAGAGAGAGAGAGAGAGAGAGAGAGAGAGAGAGAGAGAGAGAGAGAGAGAGAGAGAGAGAGAGAGAGAGAGAGAGAGAGAGAGAGAGAGAGAGAGAGAGAGAGAGAAAGCGGACTGTTTTTAGTCGAAGTATGGCAATAGACATGAGAGAAAAACAAAAAAAAACGACCTGCCAGAGAGGGTACAGGGCTTGAGAGATGGAAGAATAATAAAAAGAAAGCAAAAGATTCGTTGAGCAAGAGGGAATGAATATAGTGTGAGAATGAAGAAGGGTGGCGGGAGAGGAAGGAGGGTACGTGTCTAGAGTGAAGAGTGTGTAGTGGGGAGGCCGTGGCCTAGTGGTCAGAGTGCAGGTGTGGTAAGCCCGTGGACCTAATTTCGAGTCCCACCGAGACACGCTGACTTTTCAAAACATCGCCGAGCTCCGTAAGGGTACCCACATACTGCCCAGATCTACAAACAACCCTAACTTCAGCGACTTTGTTCAAGTGGAGCATCGGAGGGCAGCATCGATCAAGCAGGAGTCATATATCAAGGCAGCCACTATAAATCAAATTTGCCCGTTCCACTAACGGGCTGGGGCCGTCCAAGAGGCCCCTCAGGAGAGCCTACCGGCGCTATAGGCAGCACATAAAAATAAAACGATATGAGTATAAAAAATAAATCGGAAAGGTTTCAAAGAACACTAGAAAACACTATGAGGAAGGACGTGGAGCTAAGAACGTAAAAAGATGTGACAATAAGTGAAAATGGATGGTGAAAATCAATAAGGAATGATAAGTCTACGTGAAAAAATAAATAAGGATAAATGTGAGAATGATGTGAGGAGGTTGATTTAGAGCGGCAGCAATACCAGAGAAAGTACAGAGGAAGGAGCGTGTCTTTTCATCGCCTCCTATTTTGTTTCGTTTATCTGCCAGCAGGCCGGTCACGTGTCCTTGCAGTGTATCTCATCTGGATATATTATACCGTATTTTTTTATAATGATTAAATTCGTAAAGGGGATTTTATTTATATATAATTCAGTTCGGCTTCATAAATAGCCAAACTGTAACATATTACATTTTCCATCTCCCCACTATGCCTTATTTACATTTACATTTACAAAAAAAAATTTACAAATTTGGAAAAGTAACTGAAAAAAATGAACGGAAAATACTATATTCATTATCTTGCTATGGCAATTGTAAGAATGTTTTTAGGCGGCGCAGGAAAGAAATATCAAGGGTTTTTCAGAATAGATGCACATTACCATTTCCACATTTTATCAGAATGGCAGCAACCCTCTGCTCCTAACAAACATTTTTTTTCTGCTCCCCTCCCTTCACACATTAGCGCTATACACATGCATACCGGATGTATACACACACGCCCTCCATAACCAGAAAAGTTTTAAGTGTAACCGGCATATGAAGCCTCAGTAGATGAACATTTGTATGCATTATTATGACGTTATTTCGACATTAGTAAGCACTGAGTATTTTTTTCGTAAGAAGTTCCTGAAAAAAAATATTAGTAACTGTAGTTTTTTTTATCGGTAGGGTGTAAGGGGTAAGTGGACGGCGGCAGTTGGGGCGGTAGTCGTATTTACTAGTGATTCAGGGAAGGGGGTGAGAGGATATAGTATTACAGTGTATAGGATTTTTTTTTTTGTTTATTTTGTTTATTATTTTATTTTTAACTTTTTATTTTGTTGTTCTGAAATGTATAGTGTAAATTTCTATTATTGTTTGTCTCCCTTTTTTCTTTTTTTTGGTTCCCTCGCTACTCCTGGATCTAAGACTGTGCCCTGGAAACACACACACACACACACACACACACACACACACACACACACACACACACACACACACACACACACACACACGGTGGCCCAGTTTCTATGTGTGCTGAGCCATTACCCAAAACGCGCTATTTACATCTCGCTTGTCGATCTCATTCTTTAAAGTTGCGCCTTGAGAGACCCACTTCGTCTCCTCTCCTTCTCCCTTCCTTCCATTCCATCTCCTCTCCTCTTTTCTATCCCCTTCTCATTTATTTTCGAATCTTTCCTACATCCCATCCATCCATCCATCCATACATGCATACAGACAGACAGACAGACAGACATGCACATATATATATTTTCTCTTTGCTAAATCCCTTCCTCCATTAATTCATCATTCCTACTTTCTATCTTCGGTTTCATCTCTCTCCATATTTCTTAATATTTTCCTTGCTGCATAAGCATATTATTAATTTAGTCTCGGATGGACATTTCCTGTCGATGTTCATTTTTCGTTTCTCTTTTAGTGACGTCATCCATTAAAATCTAATAGTCCCTACATCACCAGACTTATGTTTCCTTTGAATTAAAATTTAAGTGTAGAAAATAAATAAAAAATACTCATATATATCTATTTTGTCATTAGATTTGCCGGTCGTACAGATGGGACAGCAAAATATTTACTACACCAATTTGTTTGAAAGCGTAACCCTGTTGTTCATTTTTCTACCAATTATTTTATGCCTATAAATTACTATTATTATTCGTGTCACTATTCTGTGTATGTAAAGGGACAACCCGTCACAGAATAATCGACAGAATGGCGGTAATGCAAGCAGTTTAGCAAGGACAGCAGGCAGGCGGATAGCATGACAAGATGACATGAGGCATAAACAGCTGATAAACACAAACCGACATGCAGACACAGACAGACAGACACAAACTAACAAACAAACAGGCAAGTAGGAAGGCATGTAAGCAGGCAGGCAGACTGATAAACAGACATACTGGATAAAAAGCATAGAAAGATAGGTAAACATAATCGTATATAATTAATTAAGCCGAGAGAGAGAGAGAGAGAGAGAGAGAGAGAGAGAGAGAGATGAGGTTTCTGAGGCCTCACGTTCCTGTTCTTCCCGCCGCCAGCCACCCGTCCCTCCCGCCCCACCATTAGCACTGATGGCAGGTAATCTAATCAGGCCTCGGAGAAGGCTCGGGCACTACCTTTAAATAACGCTGCGCTAAGAACATCTCATTATCGGAAGGGGGAGAGGTGTCCCTCCCCCACAAATCACCCTCAGCTCTTCTTCCTCTTCCTCATCCTCCTTCTTATCATCATTATCCTTTCCTTCCTTCTTTCTGTCCACGCCTCATATCTTCACATGGTCCCAAATGCCACCCCTACTCCCTCCCCTACTCCCTCCCCTACTCCCTCCCCTACTCCCTCCCCTACTCCCTCCTTTATTCCTCTTCTTGTTTCGCTATGTGTCAACCATTCTGCTGCCTCCCTTCAATCTATCTCTCCCTTTTCCCGTCCTTTCTTTATATGTTGTACTTTCTCTCTCTCTCTCTCTCTCTCTCTCTCTCTCTCTCTCTCTCTCTCTCTCTCTCTCTCTCTCTCTCTCTCTCTCTCTCTCTCTCTCTCTCTCTCTCTCTCTCTCTCTCTCTCTCTCTCTCTCTGTCTCTGTCTCTCTCTCTCTCTCTCTCTCTCTCTCTCTCTCTCTCTCTCTCTCTCTCTCTCACACACACACACACACACACACACACTTCGTTCCTTTCAATACATCTAGCATAATTTCCCTTGACACGTGTGTATACTTTTGTCCCGGGTCACGAGGTCTCATCCCTTACAAATTATATTCGCCTCCTGAACAATTTTCATCTCGTCGAGGGTTGGGAAGAAGGGATAAGCTCCCCCTCGCTGGGAATGTGATGGGAGGTGATGATTAGTTGGAGAGGCTCGTGTAGATGACAGGTATGGGGGCTGAAGGGGTGCGATGTGGTGGAATAAATCAAGTTGTTAAATCACAGGTAGGTTATGAGGAGGGGGAATGTGGGTTATGATATTGCAGTGATTATCGCGTACTGTATAAAGATCATTGGCACGTCATTACTCAGCTATAATGCGGGGGCGACGGCAGGGAAACACATCACTACATAGAGGAAGACTGATATTTCAAATGATGCTGGAACAATTAAACGCAGAATATTATTTAATTCCGTGTTTTCGAAAAGGATGGAAATGCATTGAACCTTGCTTGTTAAACGATAGATTCAATTTAATAATGAAAGGAACATGTTGATAACGTGAGCGCGTTTGTGTGTGTGTGTGTGTGTGTGTGTGTGTGTGTGTGTGTGTGTGTGTGTGTGGGTGGGTGGGTGTGCGTGTGCCGGAAAGGCTCTTAGGCTGCAGCAGTACTATATCAGGCACAGTGTTCTAAACCGCTTAGGAATGGACCGTTAGTGAATAAATTACTGTTCAGCGTAATTAAGTAGGCATGCAGGGCGCTGAGCGGACTGCGTTTATTACTGTATACACCGTGGGTACAATATGAGCGTGATGAGGCGAGCTCCTACATTATCAAACGTGCTGTAGTTACATCCATGCTGAACGGAAAATAAGATTGGTCAAACAGTCGAGAGAGAATGTAGATAGTGTGAGGAAGAAAAAAAAAAAAGCGTATTAGTTATAAAACACACACACACACACACACATACACACACACACACACACACACACACAAGCGCTATACAAGGCTTCATACAAATGGCTTTAGACTTTGCAATTTAAATATGTATAAATAGTAATAATCTAAATATTTCAGATGTGTTACAAAATATTGTCTAAACAAGGACATTTTAAGAAACTGCATTTTTCTCTAAAGTATAAACGTAAAAAAGAAACTGATTATTTTGTAATTGCCTGTTTGTTTTTATATACTTCCGGAGTAAAGAAAATAGTAATAGAAAATTAAACTCTGGCAGTGTGTGACTATTATTTTTATCCAGTATTTGTTTTTGTATTGTTTATGGATAATTATATTGGATATTGACGGTTTGTCAGTGATACTGCTGAGCGGCATATCAGGTACAGGCGTGAATTAGCAGTCATTCATTATAAATCGTATAGGATTCCTGTGAATTATCGGGGTCGTTTATGTTTCAAATGTGCAAGAATGCTGGTAATACTATATCTGATCCTGTTTACCGAAATGATAATGACTCGTGCAGTTCAGTAGGGCAACTGGGAGCTATGACTGCATGAGTATAAAGAAAAAAACGTGATGGAATAGAAAAGGGGAAAAAAAGTAAATAAATGTGAGGGAATAGAAAAAAAAGTAGTCCTCCTCTCGGCTCCCTCACACCCTCTCCTTTGCCACTCACTCGCCTTCCCTCAGTTCTTGCTTTCCGTCTCCTTCCGCCACTCAATGTCTATCACATTTTCGCATTCTCCTTCCATTCCCCATTACTCTCCATCTCGATTACTCCCTTACTTCCCCTTGTCCTCCTCTGGGCTCTATCATACCCTCTCTTTTCCCCACTCACTACCTCACCCCTCACAACCCGTCCCTCGAGTCTCCCTCCCACCGAACTTCACCAGCGGTTCAAACTATTCAGTATGGATGGGGTAAGGCATCCCTGGATCGATCAGTGGAGCTTCGGTTACCTCGTCATGTTACCATACCATCCTCTTTATACTCCTCCTTTTCCTCCTCTTCAAACTCCTTTCCTCTTCCGCAATAACCCGTCTCTCAAATCCAGATTCTCATATCACCTGTTTTTGTTTTCTCTCTCTTGCTCGTTTCGTTCCCCTCCGTCGAAATACCGCCTACTGTCAACTTTCTGGATGCTGGTTTACCTTCGTTTCGTCTCATAATGGAAATAAAATGTGAAGCCGTAAAAGAAATTGAGGATCATCCGTCTCCAAAAAATGGCCCCATGAGTCATCTTTCTTTATATCAATGAGCTTCAGAAATGGAATACGACAGATGAAACAGAAGAAAAAGAGCAAAATAGGAAAAATACTCCTCGACTCGACCAGGGGATGAAACTGTAAAAAGAATTCTCCTTCGAATTTCAAATACTCGGAGAAAAGTGTTTGAAGTCCTCGTATCGCCGGCGTCCTTCTCTTCCTCCTCGGCTTTCTGTTCGCAGCGTCTCAAGCGTCCTTCTCTGCTTTTCTTTTATCATCCTCTCCTCCGGTTCCTTTCCCTTATTTTCCTTTGTTCTCCGACACTTCCCTCACGCGACCGCCAGCTTCTCCTTTTTCTTTTTCATCGCTTCCTTTTTCGATCTCTATATTTTACTCTTATTCTTAATCTTTTTATTCCTTATCTATTCTTTTTTTTTCTTTTTCTTCTTTCTCCTCTTCATGTTATTCGTTTTATTATTATTTTCTTTTCTTCTTCTCTTATTCGTTTTATTCTCTCTCTCTCTCTCTCTCTCTCTCTCTCTCTCTCTCTCTCTCTCTCTCTCTCTCTCTCTCTCTCTCTCTCTCTCTCTCTCTCTCTCTCTCTCTCTCTCTCTCTCTCTCTCTCTCTCTCTCTCTCTCTCTCTCTCTCTCTCTCTCTCTCTCTCTCTCTCTCTCTCACACACACACACACACCCCACCTCCCCCACACGTACGTTTTAGCACTAATATGGCGCTGAATTTTCGTGTAATTTGAAAGCTATTTGGTCATTCCGGCGCGGCACCAAAGCGAAGTATCTGTGGATCGTAGGCAACCTGCAGCACGATGTTGACGCTCTGTCGGACCCGAAAGAAAGATATTAGCTTCGAGAATGTTCAAACTAAAGTTCCATGGAAACACGCATAATTCAGCCGTTCGTGTGTGTGTGTGTGTGTGTGTGTGTGTGTAAAGAATAAGATAGCGGATAAGAGAAAGAAGACAAAGACGTGGAAGAAAAAAAAAGATAAAAAAAGAAAAGATTACGAAGATGAAGAGGACAAATAAGTAAAACAGGAAAAGAAAAATAGGGAATATAACGAAAACGAGGAATAAGAAAAAGAAAAAAGAAACAGCAAGAAGATAAAAAGAAAAGTGGCCCCGTTGACAGAGAAAATAAGAAAAGAAACACGATGCTAGGAAGATTGGTCTAGCACGAAATCTTGGCTCAGGTAGATGGATAACGTAAAGAAGTATTTATGAGCAGAGGGGAAAAGGGCTTAATGAAGGCTGGGAGAACGATGGAAATATGGGACGTGGAGCTAAACCTGCCCGGCCTGCCCATCCTTCATAGGGGAGGGAGAATCCTTCCTTCCTATTCATTTCACTTGAGGAGAGCAGTTATTATTCTCTCAAAGACGAAAATGTGTCTTGAAATTTGATGAGTTTTGTTTTTCCTTTTCTGTTTCCCAGTGTTTGTTTTCGGGCTCTTCAGCATCAAAATTGGCATTGCTGCTTGGTGTTGCTGCCCATACTCTTTCTCTTTTCGGATAATTTAGGATACAATTTTATCCACTTTGCTGTTTTTCCCTCTGTGTTTAGTCAGTATTTTTATTTGGTGTAGTTATTATGGGTTGTGTTAACTGTGTTTCTACTACCCGCAGATATATTTTCCTTGCTTACAACATTATTTAACACACTGCCACTACTACCTGTTTTACATACTTTTCCTGGATAACATGAAAACATTTGTCTATTAAACTGAAAATAGTTCCTGTTCATTATATTTTTTCTAATCCTATCCGACTGTCGTGTGTGTGTGTGTGTGTGTGTGTGTGTGTGTGTGTAGGTGTAGGTGTAGGGGCAAGAAGTCAGAGGAAACGCAGGAGAAAGACGAGAAGTGATATTTCAGAAGAAGAGCAGGATTATGAGGAGGAAGAACAAGAACAGAAAAATAAGAACAAAAAAGAATAAAAAGAACAAGAAAATCACGTACAAGAACAGGAACGATATAACGAGGCGGAGCGGAATGTAAACAGCAGGGGAGGTTATCATAAAAAGGAATACACAAGCAAACACTCGTAATTGAACTCTCTTGCCTTTGTTTGGAACTGGCGCATTGGAAGAGGAACAGTTCTATGAAAGTTTGTCCACGCGCCACTTGACAGGCTGAAGCACTTTATTCCATCTTCCCTAAAACGGGTCTTCAGAAGCGCGATTGAAGATTGACTTTGATTCTTACCAGGAATTCGCCTTTTATACCTTTGATGTGGTTGTGTATCTTGTGCGTTTGGTCTCATTTGATCACTGCTTTGCATTTCCCTCGTCTGTCATTTGTCTGTTGTGTTGTTTCATTGTGTATACTTCATCTCTAAAACTGTTTCTGCTCTCCCTTGTTTTGTGACAGTGCTTCTCTGCCTGTTTTATCTCATCGCCTTTCAGTTTATTAGATCTGTTTGTGCGTTGGTGAGAGAATGAGATGATGATTATCCAACAACGAACTGAAAAAAAAACATGCACTGAATAAGATGGTCTATTTATTACATATTACATATTAAAAAGGCGGTAGCTCTGATTGTTAAAATACGCAATCCTGCTCTCTGCTTGCCTGTCTTTATATGAGTAAATACTTAGTTAACGTGCGTAATGACATCTCTCTGTCGAAGTTTTGAGTTTTAATTAAAAGTTCCGTGGGCGACTGTTGTCCGCATTTGTCCCGAGTGACGTCTGTTAGTGGAGAGGCTGGATAATAAGACCAAGACACGTTATTTCCTTTTTTTATCATAGTTTTCAGCATTTCAGAGATTTTATATTTAACAGTGATGTCAATTTTCATCATTGTTCGTGTGATATTGTTTTACGTTGAAGATTTCGACAAGTGCTTAAAATTCTTTACATCAGCTGAATGTTTTTCTGGTACTATTTATCTTCTCATTTTTTTCATCATTTTTACACATCTGTATTGTTTTTTTACATTTAAGTAATTTCCAGGCTGATATACCAATACACCTGACATACCAAAGAGGATTTTTTTCCTTTCCATTTATGTCCCCACAGAACTACAACGACTCTTCTTGATAATTCAATAATAATTTCATATTTTGCGATTTCGGAAAGTGTCCCATCCTTTTTGCGCGAAACCATGCATACATATACATATATATCATCGCCGTATTAAGAAGTTCCTTATACGTAGGTCGAAGTTCCATATACGTAGGTTGAAGTTCCATACACGTAGGTCGAAGCTCCATATATGTAGGTCGAACAACGATGGAAAGGGCAGGAATAAGCAAGGGGACGTGGGTGGGCATGAAAGTCTAGGGATCAAGAATGAACGATGCTGGAAGGGAACCGACGCACGATGAGGGTGGAAGGAAGGATCGGATGTGATGTGGATCTCTGCTATGCAGGTCACGTTATGGCCACTTGTCAGCACAGCCATTTGGAGGGACTCGAGGCTCTGCTGGGCTGCAAGGGGCTGCCTTACCTCCTTCACGTGGGCTGGCATTATAGATGAGGGAAGGAAAAAAGAGGCGTTACACTAGGAAGAAAGAAAGCTAAGTTTGAAAGAGGGAAAAGAGGAAAGCTGAGGGAGTAAGGGGTAAACTGTTCTAGGAAGAAAAAGGAAGGTGATGGACTGAGGGAGGAAAAAGAGCGCTGGACTGTGAAGAGAGGAGCAGCCTTGATTCAGAGAGGAAGGCGGGGAGGCACTGGGCGAAGGGATGAAGAACACTTGGTGGAGAAAAGGGGAAGCGATAGGTTACTGTGAAAGGAATCGCCTCTTTCGAAGAAGAGAATGGTTATGAGGGTGATAGGGAAGATAAGAGGATGAAGCCAATAAGGAGGGGAAAAACGATGAAGGCAATGATTTGAAAGGACAGGCGGAAGAAATTTTTGAGGAAAAGAAAAGGAGGTGGAGGATAAGGAGGAACAGATTGAAGAGGTGAGATTTTTGGAAGTAGGCAGAGGAGAATTAGGGTAGGGTAAATATTTTGGAAAGGAAGATGAGGAAAGAGAGAAGGAGGTGGAGGTGGAGGTGGTGGTGGTGGTAGTGGTGGTGGTGGTGGAGGAGGGGGATGAGGATGATGATGATGATGATGATGATGATGATGATGATGATGATGAGGAGGAGGAGGAGGAGGAGGAGGAGGAAACATTAAAACATGGAAGACCAGGTAACAGAAATCCTATTGGCTCCTTACGAGGCAGCCTGCTGTAGTGTTAATCAATTCTTCAGAAACTCAAGTGACGTGCGGAGCAGATTAAATAATTTGTATACGTATGTGCAGGTACGTTGAGCTCACTCCTGACGCAACAAAGTGACGATCAATCGCATTAATTACACCTGTAGGGAAGCCGTGGTGGGTTTCTCCGTTGTACAGACAATTCCTGCCCTGTACTGCATTGCTTTGCTTCAGTTGTTTGACCATTGTTCCTAGTTCTCGAGTTGGTTTGGAGGGCATCAGATAGCGACCCTGAGATCTGTTTCCTCCCGTACTTGTAGTGTTTTCCTATGTTGTTTGTTACTCTTTTTGGGCCGAAAGAGCAGGAGATGAGAAGAAGCAAGAAGAGAAGGAGTTAAAAGAGGGGACTCAGGATGAATAGATGGAAGAGGATTAGAAGGAATTTCCCTCACGATCTAGCACTAATACTTTATACAGCCACGCACGACTTAAATTTCGGAACAATTGCCAATCAACTTTCCGCTACAGTGCCCTGCCAGTCTCGGGTCTCTATACATAACCGCTTACTCCTTGTTTAAGCTGGGAAGGGAGCTCGGTGGATGAAGGCGAGTGTGTGTTTCTTCAGCAGCCGATATGATTCATGGGGAAAAAAACAGTGGCAGTCCTTGCTTTTAATTACCTTCTACATATTTTAATAGAACTGGTTTTGATTTGCAAATATTTTTAAGGAATGTATGTCTTTCGGCATTGCTTGTGGGAAACAAAAAGATGTCGAGATGAAAGATATCAAATTATCGGAAAAATAACAAGAATATAAGAAAATAAAGAAAAACGGTCTTGGGCCATTTATGTCTCCCCTCTTTCCTCTCAAGAGCTCGAGGGAGACCCATTTGTCTCGTGGCGGAAGTTATGGCTCGTGTGTAGCCACCTAAGGACTGGAAAGTGACTGCTCACACTCACTCCTTCACTCAGTCCGGCGGGCACGAGAGGGAGGAACAGAAAGAATTGCAAAAACATACCTTCCTTGACACACCTGCTGATACTAAGAACAGTTTTACTAGAGACGCAGAAGCAATCGTCTCAGTGTTTCAACACCATCCGTTTCCTTTTATTTTCTTTTTTCATTTGGGCCGCCACCCCTGGGGAGCAATAATTTTCTAAGCCTAGAGTCGTGGTTTCCTCGCTTTTTTTACACGGGTCGTCCATCATACTTCGATAAGACTCGAACGAAACTACCGCGGCCCCGCCACAGCCCAGATCAGTCGCTGGAGTCAGGTCAGGCATATAGAATGGGCTTTGATATCCTCCCTTCCCTCCAACAAAAAAGGGCTTTCCGCACCCTCTTCTTCATACCCGAGTTAAGCCCGTCCCTCACGACTTTTTCTCCCTTATGTCAGCCCTGATCTCTCCCACACCCTTCCCTCCACGCTTACCTTAGAGTCAGCTTCCTGTAACACATTATTCCTCATTTCTACAACTCCCTCCCCGTGCCATACACACTTTGTCTTCCTCACCATGGCTGTCGTCAAAATTTTTATATCCTTCCCTAATCCTTTTCCCATACACCCATAGCTAACTCAGACCCCTCTTTCATCTTCATTCACTCTCTCTCTGCAGATATGCGTGGTACACACAACCTAGGGCAACAAGGCTTACGACAAGCTGCCAACGCTGAAGAATTTTAATACAGCACACTGTAACACACACACATACACACACACACACACACACACTCACACACACCTTGCCAGGCCGGGACATCGCCTCCTTAAACAGCTCTTCGCAGCCTGGATCCCACGGAATTGGAGGGCTTGAGGCAGCTTGTTCCATCTCTTCAGTGTCCAATATTGCACTGGGATGGCGCTCAGCCCAAGCTCTTGCCGGGACAGGCTGCCATGACCTCCTCCTCTGTGTGTTCTCCTCTTCCTACTCTCTCGTCCTGCGTGTCCTATTTCTCTTTCTTTCTCTTCCCTCTTCAGTATCTACTTACGCCGCCTTCTCCAATTTCTCGCTTTCCTATTATTCATCTTTTTTCTCCGCCTCGTTTGCGTATGTTTTGTGTGTTTTCATACAAGTAATCGTTCTTTTTGTTATGCGCTAGGTGTTCATTTATTGATTTTTTTTTTTTTTTTGCTATGTCTTTGCGTCACATTATATTTGTGTAGATTTATCATTTCCATTGAAAAAGAATTAACTGTAATACTTTAATACAAAATGGAGGACATTGTGTCTAGTAAAGCAGAAAATTTGCACAAAAGTACATAACAGGAAGTCAGTGGGCTTGGTTTCATCCAGCTGATTTAGGCTCAACAGGCCATGGCAACCCGTAGTGTACGTTATCGTCCTGTGTTAAAGTATGCATCAGGTACCGAGTCTTGTTATACTCCGATTTAGAAAGGTGAATCAATCCTCGCACTTGTCTTTTTAGGGAGGGGGGAGGGGAGGAGAGGTGTGTGGGGGGACGGGGGGTGAGTGGAGGGAAGGGGGGCTGAGGGGAGGAGAGGTGGGTGGGGCGGTAAAGGGGGTGAGTGGAGGGAAGAGGGGGGGTGAGGGGAGGAGAGAAGGGAGGTGAGGGGAGGAAAGAAGGGGATGAGGGGAGGAGAGAAGGAAGGGAAGAGGGGATGAAGGGAGGAGTGAGAGGAGGAGAGAGAAGGGTGAGGGGAGGAAAGAAGGGGGTGAGGGGAGGAGAGAGGGGAGTGAGGGGAGTTTGTCTTGTTTGTTTTGTTCACCACTGCCTGAAGGCTGAAGGTAACATGTGTTTTTTGTTCACCTCACCTGCGTGTGCGTGTGTGTGTGTGTTGGGGGGGGGAGGGGGGCTGGTCACCATCCCAGTAATGAACAAGACGTGTGCATGCCTTCAGCCTCGCGAAATGCATCTTTTTTATATACTCAAACAAGTATATAATGACGATGTACACTGTCTCCTTGCACAACGTCGCCGCTAAGGTGTCTCCTGGACACCGACGGGAGGAGCCCATTGCCGGCCCTCTCGAGATCGACTTTGTCACCCTCCGCAAGGAGGCTGACAAAGTCGTGGCCTCAATCGAGGCCTCCCTCCTGGAGATGATCCTGGAGGAGACCCTCCGCCGGGAGGCTGCTGAAGTCCAGGCCGCTATTGAGGCCTCCCTCCAGGAGCTCATCCTGGAGGAAACCCTCCGCCATGAGGCTGACCAAGTCGTGGCCGCTATTGAGGCCTCCCTCCAGGAGCTCATCCTGGAGGAAACCCTCCGCCAGGAGGCTGATAAAGTCGTGGCCGCTATTGAGGCCTCCCTCCAGGAGCTCATCCTGGAGGACGAGGATTAGGACGTCCAGGCACCAGGCGGCAACGCTAGAGCACGGCGGAAGTGGCGGCCCCTGGCTTGGGGAGCCCCGTCGAGGGCGTGGCCCCCCTGGAGGACCCCCCTTTAGGGCGTGGCCCCCCTGGGACCCCCCTTTAGGGCATTGCCCCCCAGGGGCCTCCCTTTAGGGCGTGGCCCTCCTGGGGCCCCCCTTTAGGGCGTGGCCCCCCTTTAGGGCGTGGCCCTCCTGGGGCCCCCCTTTAGGGCGTGGCCCCCCTGGGGCCCCCCTTTAGGGCGTGGCCCCCCTGGGCCCCCCCTTTAGGGCGTGCCCCTCCTGGGGTCCCCCTTTAGGGCGTGGCCCTCCTGGGGCCCCCCTTTAGGGCGTGGCCCCCCTGGGGCCCCCCTTTAAGGAGTTGCCCCCCAGGGGCCTCTTTTTAGGGCGTGGCCCTCCTGGGGTCCCCCTTGAGGGCGTGGCCCCCCAGGGGCCCCCATTTAGGGCGTGACCCCTGGCCCCCCCCTGGTGCGGGCGTCCCCAGCAGGGCGTCGCCGCCGCTGCCGGGCCCTGGGTTGTCCGCTGCAGCCTGAAGGTGCAAATCCGTGCCCGTTCATTTCGTTTCATTTAGCTCACTTTTGTTTCGTTTCGTTCCGTTCCGTTCAGTTCACAGCCGCCGCAGCACTCCCTGGCTGTGTGCCGGATGTTTTGACTTTGCTCCACCCCGTACTCGACTTTGCCATCGTTCACGACACAAGCTATCTAGGCATGTCTGCCGACGAGAAGACTGGTGTCCTGACGGCCGTCTCTGTTGGTGTGGGTCTGTGGGTCTGCCCACATATCTCCAGAACATTACCTCGTTCACACTAGGGCTACCAACATATCGCCCAACAGTTTTTACCAACAAGTCTTCAACAATTTGTTGTTGAACGACTTAATAACTTGTTGCCCAACATGTTCGTTTCGATGTTGCCAACATGTTTTGTCGCCAGTGTGGACGCACCCTTAGGATCACTGTGACGGTTGGCTGTGTGTAGTTTATTCAAGATTAAAATAATTATGCTTGACTCACTCAGCCTGCGGTGCTCTCTAAGAAAATAAACTCCTTTTTTTATCAATTTCGTTCCTCCCTCTTCTTGTCTGCTCCTCTCGTGGTGCCCAGCTCACTCAGCCTTTCCATATTCAGGAGGCGCCTCCGGTCATTGAACACTCCTCCATCTAATTAGTGTAGTGTTTCTCCCGAGCACCTGCCATTCATTCACCCGCCTTCCCTCCGCGCCTGCACCCCTGGAGAGAGAGAGAGAGAGAGAGAGAGAGAGAGAGAGAGAGAGAGATGTGGGGCGGGGGTAGGGATAGCAATCGGCCCTGCTCTCCTTTCTCTCCCCCTCTCTACCTCCCAATCCCCCCCATCTTCCCCCCGTGCACCAATGACTTAGTAATTTTCCGTGCAATTTATCCCGTAAAGCTCGCCGTGATGAAAGACACCATTACCTTCTGATTTATTTCCAGGCCGCTTCCTTGCAGTGACTGAATATATTGCTATGTTACTTATCACTGTTTTATGCATGTACGAGGTGCTACTGGCGGAGAAAACACTAGGGTATTTTTTTCAATTAGAGGAGCGGTGATGCTTCTTCTAAATTACACTATCTGAATTTATATGTTTTGTCTTGATTAAAAACTAAGTAAAAACGAAATCATGTAAGAAAACCGGACGCCATCTTTCCGTCAGTGAAGGCAGTTGAGGATGAACGTTTTAGTAGCACGATACTTAACATACATTCCAGGGCATTATTTCATCACTTTCCAAACATTTTCCATAACACTAAATGATAAAAAAAACAAAAAGGCACTACTAGGAAGCTGGAAGATATTCTCGGAAATACGTAATTCATAAGATACGTTTAATATATGAACCGCTCCACTCACCCAGCCAGCAGCGGAAATTCACTTAGCGATGTATAAACCCATTCAGCCAAAAAATAATGAGGACAAAAGCTCTTTCTCGTGTCACACTCTGGTCCAACCCTTTCCCTTCCTTCTTCCTCTCGACCTGGCACTAATTGATTCCCCAAGGTCCTTATCCCTCTTCTCTACCCCCTTCTGAAACCTCTCTTCCTCTCTTCTGGTTTTATTGACATGCCTTTCATATCCCCGTTCTCTGTATCTACCTGTCTGTCTGTCTGTCTGTCTATCACTCGTCCCTTTCACGGTGCCATCCCTCTTGTATTGCACCTCTTTCGTAGTTTCCCTCCTCCACAGCCCTATGCTCTGTCAATCACTTTTTAGGTAATCCTCTTTCTCTTCTCCACTGATTCCTAATACTCTTATCTCTCTTCCTTTACCCACTTTCTCAACACTAATTGAACCCCTTCCTTTACGCTATCCTACTCCACCCCCTCCTCATGCTCCTCATCCTGCTCCTCTTAGTCCTCTTCCTCCTCCTCCTCCTCCTCCTCCTCCTCTATCTCTATTTCCTCTCCGTCACACACACACACACACACACACACACACACACACACACACACACACACACACACACACACGCACACACACACACACACACACACACACACACACACACGCACACATAAACACACACACACACACACTCTCTCTCTCTTTAAAGACCATCACAATACCCGACTCTCCGACCGTCTGATATCCACCTTCTCCTCCTTTTCGCTTCATCCAACTCCTTTCTGTTTCTTGACTTTTTTTCCATCACCTCATTGGAACCGACCATTCTCTATCCTCGCTACTTCTCTCTATAACCTTTACACTTTCTGCCGCCTCCACCCACCCAGCGCCTCTCTCCCTCCGGATCTAGCTAAAGCGGCAGCTAATTGTACCAAATGAAAGTCAAATCCAAGAACTAATCCCATGGAAATGAAACAAAGCTACCGCACCATTTTTTCCTCTTTTCCCTTTCTATTAAATGATCCTGAGGCGTGGTAAAAATTTTTTGTCAAAAAATTTTCCCATCGTGTTTATCGTTTATATTTTTTGCGCAATTCGGTATACCCTACGCGGCTCTTCAGTGTCACACTCAGCAGTATTGGGTGTAGCCATTTCACGTTTCACGCAATAAAAAATATCACAATCCATTCATGAAGCAAAAAACGGCCACGCCACACAGTTTTCTCGACGTTTGGGTGAAATATGAACATACAAAAATTAGTGCATATTCATATAGATTTATAGGGATTTGACGTACGGTAAAAAATGCATGCGACATTTTAATATTCTATGCAGTTTTACATTATTTTCAATTCAGAATTATTTTCAAACAGATTTTAAAAATATTCTCAAAAATGGGCTGTGAGTGGAAAACCCCATGTGACAGGCTGAAAATGTACACACACACACACACACACACACACACACACACACACACACACACACAGACAGGTATGCTGGCAAGAGATCATTAAACCAACAGGCAAGTGCTAGACATTTGATAATGATAATACTCAAAGGTCTAGTGTAGTGTTGGTGAGTCATGTATTGTGAGGGTCTATAAATGATCTTTTTTTCAATATATAATAATAATAATAATAATAATAATAATAATAATAATAATAATAATAATAATAATAATAATAATAATAATAATAATAATAATAATAATAATAATAATAATAATAATAATAATAATAATAATAATAATAATAATAAGAAGAAGAAGAAGAAGAAGAAGAAGAAGAAGAAGAAGAAGAAAAAGGTTTATTAGGATATGGCAGTCGTTAGGTTGAAAATGTACAGATACTAAATCTAAAGAACAAAAACAAGGCTATTCTAAAAGAAGAGAGAAAGGCGAATGATTTGGGAGGGTCGGGGACTGCTAAAAATAGAGACAAAAAGAGGATGGGGGATGGCGTGTTGGGGGCAGAGAGGAAAGCGGCGATGTGCTAATCCACACCGCTGCCATTTGGGTTGACAGGACTGTGTGTGTGTATGTGTGTGTGTGTGTGTGTGTGTGTGTGTGTGTGTGTGTGTGTGTTGCCTCTGTAATATACCAACCCGCCCAGACAGAGACAGACAGACACACAGAAAAACAAAAACAGGCAGACCGTTTGATCACAAGAGGCGAGGCGCTAAACAGAGGAGATCGTTCCCTGATTTAGGATGTTTTTCTTCCCCGTGATGTTGATGTCCTGCTATCACCTTGACTGCGTCTAGGTCACGTATGTCTGCTACACACACACACACACACACACACACACACACACACACACACACACACATGCACACGCGTACACACACCTATGAAGCCAGTAAGTCATCTGACGCGCTGACATTTAATTCCATGTAAAGTTATTTTTTTATATAACTCAAATGTTTCATTAATTTAAATATTCCCAGTTCCGTATATTAATAAGCCTGGAATTAATATTGAGCTCCATTTGATGACAAAAGAGTCACTCACACGGTGTAACGTTTCTCTGTACTAGTTTACTCTTTTATTCATTATACCCTTTTGGATATTTCATTGTAGCTGTTCGCAGTTAATGATATTCTCACAATAAACATTTTTTTCTACTTACTGTATTTAGCAACATCACCATAACTACCTCATTTACAACCATTAATTCCACCACCACCACCACCACTATCGCCACAGCCACTGACACCACCACAAATTTTAGTGAACAGTTTTCCCTTAGTTTCAATACTTTAACTATGACCACCAGAACCACCACCAGACAGCAGTGGCAGCAGCAGCACCTATATGATCTACGGGTGTGGAACAGGGGAATGGCGTAACTTGTTCTAGGGTAGTGGTGGTTGTGTGGTTAGCTTGCGGGGGCTGCTTCCAGAAGGACCTGGGTTCGCGTCACGCCCGCCGCCACAAACTGGGATTTTTCAGTCACCGCCGAGTGTCCTAAGGCTACCCACATGCTATTTTTAAGATTATCTATCAACCCGGATTCTAGATTTTCTCTCTAAAAAGGGGATCAAAAATTATCTCCGGGGGACAGCTTGAACCACGCAAGATGGCGCCACTATAAACACTTGCCTACGCCACAACAGGCTGGAGCCGACCATCAGGCCCCACTAATAAAGTCTACCGGCGCCAAAGGCAGAAACGAAAAAAAAAAGGGTTTGGTGGGGGGTTTGCGATCTAGGCCAGCGTAATTGTTTCGGAAATGGTTATGTCATTACCAGGCGAGTACCCTTAGAAGAGGGCAGTGAACCCGTGGCTGGATGAGGCGGGGGGTGGGAAAGGAATGTGGGATACCTTAGGATTAGGGTGGGGAGGGGGGGAGGGTGAGATAAGGTGGCCGAAGTGTGGGTTGGGAATGGAACAGTCTGGAGTAATGGTTTGTCTGTAGTGGGGCGTGGGATTTGATTTGATAGGGTTGGGTTGAATGCATCGTGTGTGTGTGTGTGTGTGTGTGTGTGTGTGTGTGTGTGTGTGTTAGATGGTTTAAGGGGCAGATGAACAGAAAAGATTACATTAGTTAGAAATTGAGTAACGGTGAGAAAATGAAATGTGTAGTAATGGGTGTTCCTTTAGAAGTGTGCAGTATGGATGGGACGTTGCATGAAAGTTTTGCGCGTATGGGTCTTGATATGCAGTGAATTGTAAATGTATTGGAATTTGAGGGAAGGTCTTGGATACGAATCTGTGGTCTACACGCGAAGCATCTGAGCCGACACTTGTGACTTTCGTTGTAGTAGTGAAGTTGGCTGTGAAGGTGGTGGGAGTGGTGTCTGTGGAAGGAAGAGGTGGGGGGTGCATGGTTGAGTTTGACGCGTACTTATTCGATCTCAGAAAATAAAGTGTAGAGAAAATTCAAGCCATTTCTCACTGCTTATGATGTAGATGAGACTATCTTTATCTGAGTCACTCACAGAGGCAGGGAAAGTTGGGAACGAGAGGAAATGATTATGCAGGCAGGAAAAGTGAATTGCAATGACACAGACAGTCCAGATCATGATAATCACGCTTTTATGACCCTCGGCTGAAGTGTTTTCCCTCTCTTATAATTACAGTCTAAACTTTACGTGCCGATCAGAGTAGCATAATTTAGCTTCTAACTGTTGCTTCTTTTGAGGTGATGACAAAGAAGATGAAAAAGAGAAACAGGATGTGGAGAAAGAGGAAGAAAAATAGGAAAAAGAAAACGAAAAGTGATTAGAGATGTATTAGGTCTTAGGACAAACAAGGCCTCGCAATATGTGATGAGGTTATATGGCGGTTGAGCGGTAAGACTGACACGGAAAGGAAGGACAGGAAATATTATAACAGACAAATGGTAGAGTATACGGTAGGCATGTATGGAATGACAAGATGAGTGAGCCTGAAAGGGCATTGGGGAGAAGGAAAAGTTAGAGAAATGTAAAATAACAGGCAGACTGATAAAGGGGATCACGTGGCCACAGGGATGGTGTGACAGGGTAAAGGGAGGGAGGTTAGCGATGGACGGTATCGTGAATGACTCCAACGCTATAAACCTCTCGGCCGGGTAATAAAAAAGCGACAAATAAGATAAAGGTTATGTCACCCTCAGTTACGTAAAACTCGATCACGAAGACGATTAATAAATATCATCCGTATAAGAATCATGATACTGGAACTAAATTAACATCCACCTTATCTTCTCACCTGTCCACCATCACCAGGAGCAGCAGTATAACCAATAAGATTAACTCGCAACACGTCCAAATCACAGCAATTAACCATGACTAAAAGAACGCAGGTCAAGGTTATGAATGGAAGCATAAAGGGGGAGAGCAGTGTGTCTCGGGCAGCAGCTTAATCCAGTATGCAAAGTAAATGGATGAAAAGGAGCGTGGTAATGTGTTCCTCGTGACTCGTACAGCCTCACCATAACTCTGGGCACGGGGCGGCACCTGACACTTCAGATACATGCTTTCAGGTGTTTGTGTGTGTGTGTGTGTGTGTGTGTGTGTGTGTGTGTGTGTGTGTGTGTGTGTGTGTGTGTGTGTGTGTGTCGTTTGCCTTTATAACGGTCTGCTTGCCTGTTTCTTTGGGTGTTTGTCAGTCTGTTTGTCTCTGTAAAAAAGACGAGTATTTTCACATTCGCATTTCACACGTGTCTCTCCTTCTTCATCCTCCTTTTAGAAACACTAGAAAAACATCATCCTTCTATCTATCTATCTTTCTCTCTAGAACTTCTCATATCAAAATTACATCATTTTGTTCCATTCCGTACAGTTGCGATGAACAGAACAGAAACATCGACTCTCCCTTCATTTGGCTAATTACGAGGATGAACTGACAGGAAAGATTTGGACCCGTTTTTAAAGTTCCATCCATGTCACCTCACAGTCCTTATTGCGAAGGACTTGTATCCAATTAGACGGCCGGCCGCACACACCTCCCCTCTACCTTTTCGCCCCTTCGCGCCTCCACCCTTCCAATTTATCAATCTTCCTCCCGCTCCCTTTTCCATATGCTCCATCTATATCGTTGTCTCCACTCTACTACACTTCTGCCTTTTCCCCCTTCTTTTGTACCTCTCAATTTCTAAACTCTCCATTATCCTAATCTTTGACTTTTTACAGTTGCATCATAACATTTCACCTCTTAACCCAGATATTGCTCAGTCTACCCACGCAACCATCTCTTCAGCCAACCCATTATTGTGTTCTCGAGAAATATGTTCTCCTGAATAAAATAAAAACAGGTTAGAGCTTATGGTATAACAAAGGAAGTTTAGGAATCGGAGGAGGAGGAAGTGGAGGAAGAGGAAAAAAATGGAGAGTAAACTAACACAGCTGAAATAAGTTATAAAAAGTCGGTAGAGGAAAGAAAGAGCGAATAATAAAAAGAATTCAAAATCATCCGTGTGAGAAAACAGTACTCGAATTGAAAGAAGAAACAGAAGGAGAAAAGGGAAATATTAACGGAGCAAAAAAGAGAGCAAGCTTAGACACAAAGTAAAGAAACATAAAGAACAAACCGTGAAAAAGAAGAAAGAAGCAAAATGCGAAAAACAAATGAAGAGCAGAGTGAAGCAAACTGGAGACTGACTGTGACTTTTAGGAACAGAGAAAGAAAGAGACGGTGTACATAGAAAACACACACACACACACACACACACACACACACACACACACGGAGGGGAAAGAAAAGAAAATAGAGGAGAAAATGAGAAGGACGACGACTTCTCCCCTCGGTCCTCCTTTTCCAAATAAGGCAAATGCAATGGAAGGCGCAGCGTGGTGTGTCCCTGTTATGGCGGCGTTAGAGGGGACGGAGAGAGCATTGAAAAAAAAAATCTTTGCTGGCATGAAAAAAATAAGACTTAGTAGACTGGGCAGCTAAGTGAGGAAAAGGGTAGGCTGATAATCAACACAAAAAAAGATAATGGAAGCGCGGGAGACGAAATGTAATGATGGAAGCAACAAAAATGGCAGAAGACAAGGGAAATGCGTAAGTCGAGAAAGTTAAGATAATTGTATGGGAATTAAGAATTATAAAACCTGCTTTTTTTTTTTACAGCAAAGGAGACATCACAAGGGCACAACAAAAAGGAAACAACAATAAAAAAGCCCGCTACTCGCTGCTCCTAAACTCCTACTCCTGCTTACATATGTTTATTTATTCGTCAAGGAACTACATAATGATAAATTGATTCTATAACTACTAGGTCATTCCAATATGCATAATTTCACATTACTCTTTTTTTTTTTGGATATACATTTTTTTTCCTACGTACCATGTGTTGTCAAAATTATTAAGCGTGAACTGATGTCATGGCTCAACATTTTTATCAGCAATGGTTTGGACATAATACAAAAATAGGAAGTGAAAAGCAGCGAATGTTCCGAGCAGCCGTAATTGTCGAGGGCTGCGAGGAGCGAGTCATCGAGTTGCTCAAGTTTCTTCTTTTCGGGCGAGCAAAAAACAGAAAGGCCATCAGGACAGTTTTCCCTTAAATGAGCACAATCGACAGTCACGACTCTCCTAACCAGTCCCCAGTCCATGCCCTGCAGCTACTTAATGGGCCTGTTTGGCATGGACCTATTTCTTTTATCATTAGCAGCTCTTGGAGACTCATGTTTATTGTTCACAGTAACGAAAAGAAGGAGAGAGACAATCATAATGAAAAAGGAGGAAATATAACTTTGCTTTAATGTTACGTTGCCTTCTCTCAATGTGTCATATATTTATTTATTTTTAGTCATTCCACCACCGTCACTTCGTACATTGATTTTGTTATCTTTACGCAATGTCATATCTTCCTTTGCTTTTGTTTCTCTTTTCACTACCCCAAGCCTGTCTTTCTACTTTCTTCCTCTCTGATTCTCGCCCCCTTTGTTTCCCTTTACCCTCCTCGTCCTCCTCTTCCTTCTCCTCTTTTACCGTCTTCCTCGGGGCGTGTGAAGGTGGTGTAGCAGGGCAAGGAGGGGGGGTGCCGTGCCTTTGTTTAGGATGTTAAATTCTTATTCCCGGCAGGAGTGGCGCTTTTATGCTTAATACAGTGTGAGACGAGCCATGAATACGAGTCCCGCGCCTAGGAGAGTGATCGACTGGCGCTCGTCGTGAATGCATTACGAGTAGACCTTTATGAAACGCTGCGAGAGAGAGAGAGAGAGAGAGAGAGAGAGAGAGAGAGAGAGAGAGAGAGAGAGAAAATGAAAGAAAGCTCTGACGGGAGGAAAAAAATGTGTAGTGGAAGGGGAGTATTTAATGTAAACAAAAGGAGAAAGAATTGGAGGAGAAGGAGGAGGAGAGAGAGAGAGAGAGAGAGAGAGAGAGAGAGAGAGAGAGAGAGAGAGAGAGAGAGAGAGAGAGAGAGAGAGAGAGACGGTAAAGGACTAGAGCAGAGGGATAATCAAGCAGCTCTAGTGCTTACCCCGGCTCTCGCAAACATTCATCTGTCAGTGTTATGTCCGTGGGCGTGTGTCCCTCTTTCTCCTCCCCTGACCTTGAGCTGCTGCAGACGACAAGGGGGGAGGGAAGTTCTATTCATTTTCTCTTGCCATGTTTCTATCTGCGTTCTATGTAGGGAGTCTTATGTATGCTCACCAGCCTCATTCTCCTCCCCCTTCTCCTCTTTCTCCTCTTCTTACATCTCATCCCCCATATCTCTCTAACTCTCACACAATATCTACAGTTTTCGATAGGTGTATTTTCTTCCTCTAAAGCGTAGGGATGTTGGCCCCAGCTTAAGTAAAGTAAAGTAAAGTTATCTCCTCGTGTTCGTGGCTGAGCTGCAGTCTATGTTGCATCGTATCACTCATCGTTTGTCTTTGTCGGTGAAGAAAATAGAAAAATGAGAGGAGAGGCAGGGAATGTGGGAGGAAGGAAGGGAGGAATGAGTTTGTGGGAGGAGAGGATGGATGGCTAGAATGAGGACATGAGAGAGTGAACGTGTGATGATGAAATTAGAAGAGAGAGAGAGAGAGAGAGAGAGAGAGAGAGAGAGAGAGAGAGAGAGAGAGAGAGAGAGAGAGAGAGAGAGCATAAGATTGATATACAGGCAGATGTAACATACACTATTCTGCTTCAAGTGTTGTGTCAATCATCAGTGGAAAAGAAATTACTGTTTTTTGAGAACAAGAATACACACACACACACACACACACACACACACACACACACACACACACACACACACCTTCCTTTTGACTCGCGCGATGGGTCGGTGGGAGGTTTCAGATATACCCGCTCTGGCGTCCCGTTGCCTCGCCGTCTCCTCATCCTCTCAACCTGCAGTACAAGTTTCCCGGTTATTCATTTTGGGTTATTGATCTTTTTCCTGTTCCTTATTGAGGGGGCCTTTTTTCTAACGAACCTATTTTTCTAGGGTCTTTTTTTTCCATCATGCTTTTTTTCTAGGGACCTTGTTTTCTAGGGGATTTTTTTTCTTGGGACTTTTCCTAGGGGACTTTTTTTCTAGGGGACTTTTTCTAGGGGACTTTTTCTAGGGGACTTTTTCTAGGGGACTTTTTCCTGGGGACTTTTATCTGGGGGCTTTTTCTAGGGGACTTTTTTCTAGGGGGCATTTTCTAGGTGACTTTTTTCTAGTGGACTTTTTCCTAGGGGACATTTTCCTAGGGGACTTTTTCTAAGGGACTTTCTTTCTAGGGGACTTTTTTTCTAGGGGACTTTTTCTAGGGGACTTTTTTCTAGTGGACTTTTTCCTAGGGGCCCTTTTTCCTAGGGGATCTTTTTCCTGGGGGACTTTTTCTCATTTATTTTTGCCATTGAGCTGCTTCCTTTGCTATAAAAAAAATCTACATGCGAATACATATACTGGTAGATTGTTATATAGGTAATTATATAGATAGACTGAAAAATGAATTGATAAATGTATAAATAGATACATTATATAATACAATAAAGTTCGATGTAATGCGCTTTTTAATGTTGCTGCATACCACTTTATTTACTAAATGTGTAGAGCTCATTGTTATTCATATCCCGGTAATGCAACTCCATTACTCTCTCTCTCTCTCTCTCTCTCTCTCTCTCTCTCTCTCTCTCTCTCTCTCTCTCTCTCTCTCTCTCTCTCTCTCTCTCTCTCTCTCTCTCTCTCTCTCTCTCTCTCTCTCTCTCTCTCTCTCTCTCTCTCTCTCTCTAGATAGATAGATAGATAGATAGATAGATAGATAGATAGATAGATAGATAGATAGGTGTATATATTTATTTAGCTATCAATTTTATATATGCTGATCTCCCTCCCGTACCCAACGTCGCTATCATAAATGCCTCTCTCTTTCTCATCCCTCCTCCTCCGCATCCTCCCTTCCTGCTTCCTTGGCTCTTCCTACCCTGCTTTCCATTATTCCATCCCTTCCAAGCCTCCCCATCCTTCTTCCGTTCATCCAGCCATTCCTCTCCTCTCCCACTCCATCTTACATATCCTCCTTCCTGCTCACACTCATCCCTAACTCCTTTCCTCGGCTGTTTCCTCTCTTTCTCCAATCTGTTTCCTCCCACTCATATTTGTTTTATTTTTCGCTTTTATTTTTCAGAGTCATATTTTGCATCTATTTCTGTCTTTGTTTTCCTTGATTTCTTGTCAGCATTTGATTATTCTGCCTCTTCCATTTTCTCTTCATACTTGATTTTCTCCCTCTTCGTCCTTCCAATACTTTTCCTCCCTTTTGACTTCCTTCTAACTTTCTTTTTACCTTTCTTCAGCTGCATCTGCTCTTTGTAATACCTCCTTCATCCTCTCCTGCATCTTTCATACCTTTTTTATCTCGTACGTTCATTTCTCACACACCTCCTCCCTCTCCTTCTTTTATTCCTCCTACTCCTACTCCTCCTCCTCCTTCTCCTCCCTCTTTCTTCTCTTCTCCCTCCCTCCCTTTCCTCTTCGTATCTCCTTCCTGCATTCTTTCATTCTAGTTCAGCTCCTCTCCTTTGTGGCTTTCTTTCCGCAAACTCAAACCTTCCCTTTTTCTTTCGCTTTTTTTTTTCTCTTCCGCGCCAACAATCGACATGCGTGTTCTCCCCTCCCCCCCATTTTTTTTACTCCTTAGCAATCGCCTTTTTCCTCCTTGTAGTGCTGCGTTGGCTTTTGCGAGGAGGGTTAAAGACGCCTCCTGCATCCCAAGGTCACTGTGATGAGAGGTTTTTACATGTGGCTTAGAGTGTTAAAAGAGAAAACCTTTGATGTATGAAAAACTGTCGCCTCTCCTGAAGTGCAGTTTTTTAATGTGAAATCGTTAAGGCAAACAAACTGCAAACAGGATCAAAGATATAATGTTTTGAAATTCCTTTTAATTGATTTCATGCCTCAGTACGATGCTTTTTTTGTGTGTGTGTCTTTAGTTTCCCCTTCAAAACACCCATATGCACCTAACATCATGAACTCCAAGAAAAAGAAGAAAAAAAAACGCCGCTCTACACACGTCCCTGCCTCCAAGTTGACTGAAAAATCTTAGACTGATGGATAGTCTTGCTCTACCCTGCTTTGTTCTCCGTTGCGTGACATTGCGGTTCGGTGCGTTGCGCTGCGTTGCGTTGCTTTGCGTTGCTCACATAAGTCAAGCTCGGGTCACAACAGACGGGGAGTATTAGGAAGGCCGGACGTGACCCCGCATCCACCTGCTGCTGCGCCTGTCCCCTCGAGTCCCTGACTAATCCTGCTGACAATACTGGTGCGCTCCCCGGGGTAATGTTCAAGTTTGCCAGCTTGCATACCCTTCATGAATAACAATTGCACACGCGCATTCAGACGTGTACGCGTGTTAATAATCTCCGGTTATGCTAAGATTGTAGGGCAGGGAGGTAACGATGCACCCTGCAGACATGAAGGTATTAACATGAACCTAACGATGAGGGAATAAAGGGGGAAGAGATAAGGGAGTGGGATGGGAATTCTTTAGAGGAGTACAGGAGTATGTTAAGAGGAAGTTTTTCGCGATTTAATAATTGGGGGTCTGCTATATGTGTAAGGGAGAGGGGGTATGTGTGTGATTCACCCACGGTCTGATCACGAGCTGGATTAGTCATCACCAGCAAGTACCCTTCCGACTAGAGAAAGGCTCATTAGTCGATCTCTGGATACTGCTGCGACCTTCACACACCACACACCCCATACCCCTTGCCCAAGGGGGGACAGTAACCACTCCTTTGTCAGTGGAAAAATCCTGGGCCTGAGCAGGGCCTGTGTGTATGTGTGTGTGTGTGTGTGTGTGTGTGTGTGTGTGTGTGTGTGTGTGTGTGTGTTATTTTCGATAGAGGTACAAAATAAATCTGTACAGTGTTATCTAAGGAGAGTTAGGATAGGGAATGTAAGCCTTTCCCTCGTTTTATTACTTTTTTATTTTTAACCATTGAAAAACAGGGCATCCTAGTCAGGGCAATAAGAGTTTGCGTCATGGATTTTAAAATTGCTTCATCTCCTCCACTCCGATTTCGCAACTAAGTTCTTTTTTTTTCAGCGTGTTGCAGTTTTTTTTTCTTTAGAAAATGAATCGTCCCGTCGCGCTAATTAAATAAAAACATTTCAGCGACAACAAGTAAAATGACTTGCATTATGAAACAGAGAAATGGGAGGAGAGAAAATCTTGCATTCAATTCAGATTGGCTAAATTATAGAGTGTATTGGAACAGCATTTATTTTATCATTAGTTCAAGTTTTACCGTTTCAAGTTAAATCGTTTTCTGAGGTTGACGTGTTCATTCCAGGATGGCCCGGCCCGCCCCTGACCCTGATCCTTCATCCTCTGCAGTAGAGTTCTCTGACGGGAAGGAGGATCGGTCATTGTGCCCTGGTCCTGGTCGTCTTTCTGGTTCAGGTAATCTATGTTAGATTAGAATACCTGCAAGAAATCGTACTTTGATAAATTTTAAAAGTGGTACTCTAACTAGGGTGGGGGGGGGGGGGTGATATTTGGCACCGTGCAAGTAGTACAATAAGCAGTAACAGAAACATGATACCTATGATAACCGTACCATGTTCTTCTTTTCCGCAAGTGTAAGTTAAGTGCAATAACTATCATCATGCAGGTGGCACTTTGTAACCTAGCAGAAGCATTAACTTGTGGTAGGTGGTAGGTGTGAATGACTGGAATCAATCTCCGTGATGTAGCGGTGGTGAGGCAGCTTCGGTGCCGGGTGATGGAGTGCAGCTTTGCGGGGCCTGATACTATTTGTTGTATGTTGAATTTTTACATGGGGCGTGCTGTTAATCAGTGTGTGTGTGTGTGTGTGTGTGTGTGTGTGTGTGTGTGTGTGTGTCAAGCAAACGTAGCGCTTTCCTATGTTGCTTCACGTCCTTGTATTGTTTGTGTATCTTCCCCTTTGTGTACATTACCATCTTTGTGAGAATAAATATATTATCATAGTGCGGCTTTCCCCTCAGGTTATGTACACACTTGTAGGCTTGTATGCTCTCCACTCCACTCCACGACACGTGTACTGGAGTGACAAGATAATTAAAAGGGTGACTACAATAAACAAAGGGTGGAAAAGGAGATACAAGATTGCACCTAAACGCGCAGCGAACAGTAAATAGTGAATTCTGTAGAACAAAATTCGAGAACACAAATGAGGCAAAAGGGTTCTGGAATATAGTTGCCGGCGCTTTTGTTCAGCCTCATCCTCCTTGTGGGTGTCGTTGATACGAAGTGAGATTATTATTGTTGAAGTTGTGACTTATTTTCGTCATTGGTTTGTTGAAGTATTAGGCGCAACTTTGGGATAGGAATAAAAAATCTGAGTTCGTTTTCCTCTTCTTGCATTATCAATTATGCTCCTCTTATCCTTCTTCTTCTCCGTCTCCAACTTCGCCTCCTCCTCCTCCTCCTTCTCCTCCTCCTCCTCCTCCTCCTCCTCCTCCTCCTCCTCCTCCTCCTTCTCCTCCTCCTCAGGCTAGAGTCTCGTGTTCCCTCTCGAGTGTTGTTTACTCCCCGGCTGTTCCTTCTCCAGGCGGCGTCAACCTTATTAGCCTTCCTCCGCCGTGCCTGTGCTCGGGACCGGTGGCTCCGTAGGTGCGGTGCTTGGCTCACATTTTCAGTGGTTTGGTTATTACTGTATGTTATTGATTTCATGTTCTCTAAATATTCTGAAAAATGCCTTTAGACATGTAACATTGTTAATATTGTGAATTTATTTATGATCAGATATTTCTACATTATTAATTGCTAACTACATAAACGTAACTTTTTTTGCCTGCATGCACATAAATTCTATGTTTGGGGTTCGGTCAGTTGCGTAAATAATTCAACTAAACATTCGGGTAGAAGAAGACAACCGTGACACTACTGCGAAAGGAATAGTCGCGTGCGTATCGATGAAAATACTGTATTATTCTCTGAAAAGTATTTCGTGTTGAAGGTGAAACTAAGCTTGAGAAAAATATGAAAGAAAAAAAGGGAATATGTGCATCATTATAAGACCGATAAAGTCTTAGGAAGCCTTAACTCACGTTTTATCACATGGAAGTCATGATAAGCGATAATCTACATCACCTTATTTCACGTTCGAAAACTTTTTTACTAACATTTTCAAATTAACTTGCAAGTCATAGTTATAATAAGGAGGCATTATAGAGAAGGATAGCCAAGGGAAATATTGGCTATTGTCATCCCTGAAGCAAAGCGTACCAAAAGGCAATCAAAATCTGGCCGTGCTCTGCACTGACACCGGAATTTGCCAATATAAGGGAATAATGGGAGCTGCGGGTGTCCGCGTGGCGGGCCGTGGACTGCGTGGGCTGCAGGGATGGGAACCTGCTGTCCGTAGTGAGACAGAAAGTCGAAAGCAGTGACACAAGCCGCGCCAGGCAGCCAAGGGGGTTACAAAGGTCCTACGAGTGTACATTGCAGGAAACATGAATAATGGGATGGCCTGCGTGGGTGTTGCTTTATTCTGTTACCTCGAAGTTTAAGAAATGCAACATAGCTCATGAAAACACTAACGCACATTTTCACCTGTTGGCCCATGAACATATTCTAGTGGCATGAATCTCAACTGACATGAGTATTTATTTCCTTAGTGTCTAAAGCGGAGGAAACTCAGATAAATGATTATCATAATACAAGAATTGTGCTTTTCACTCATGACCCACATTTTATGCATCAGGAGCACCTTATCTTGAGTGAGTTAAAGCCTAAAGCCGCCATATCTTGGGTCCATGTATCACAGGGCGGCCAGCAGGCGAAAGGCAAGAGAGGCTGTGAAAGGGGTGGCGAACGTTGGGGTGACGGTAGAGGTGGTAGTGGAGGTGGTGGTTGTTAGTGGGGATGGGGATGGGTAATAGAGTGTTGGTGGTAGTGGTGGTGGGGGGAAGGTAGTTGTAAGGTTGGTAGCGGTTGTTGAGTGGTGGTTGGGGTGGTGAACGTGATGATGGTGGTGAGGCTGGTGGTACAAGGGGGGCGGGTAGTAGTTGTGGTGAGGATGATGGTGGTGGTGAAGGTATAGAGTGAAAGGACAGTCGTGTGTGTGAGAGAAAGTAGGTACAGGATTATCTGGCGTGGGGCAGACTGAAGTTCTAGCAGAGAAAGGTTTTAGTTGTGTGTCTAATTATATATTTGCTTTTTTTAATTTTTTTATGTTCTCTAAGAAAATAAAAGTACATATTTGGGGAATATTATGAACACAGTTAACTGATACTTGCTTGTTCACTTGGTTATGGTTGCTAATTCTTCTCTCTCTCCTCTCTCTCTCTCTCTCTCTCTCTCTCTCTCTCTCTCTCTCTCTCTCTCTCTCTCTCTCTCTCTCTCTCTCTCTCTCTCTCTCTCTCTCTCTCTCTCTCTCTCTCTCTCTCTCTCTCTCTCTCTCTCTCTCTCTCTCTCTCTCTCTCTCTCTCTCTCTCTCTCTCTCTCTCTCTCTCTCTCTCTCTCTCTCTCTCTCTCTCTCTCTCTCTCTCTCTCTCTCTCTCTCTCTCTCTCTCTCTCTCTCTCTCTCTCTCTCTCTCTCTCCCAAACTTCTTGGTAATTCATGATGCCATTACGTTATCGTGCGCAACCTCCTCCTCCTCCTCCTCCTTCTCCTCCTCTTTCTCCTCCACCTCCTCTACCTCTTCTTCCTCCTCCCTCTCCTCCTCCTCCTTCCCATCCTCCTCCTTGTCCTCCTCCTCGTCCTCCATCCTCCGCCAACTCCTCCTTTATCCAAAATCCTCTTTTTCGCATTTTTCTTGTTCTTCCATTTCGTATATTTTAGGTGCCGGTAGGGTGTTCTTGGTTTTTTTTTAGACGACCCCAGCAGTTAGTGGCGCAGGCGAATTTTATTTATTATGGCTGCCGGGATATATGACTCTTTACTTGGCCCATTCTGCCACCCTGTTGCTCCACTCGAACGAAATCGCTGAAGTTAGGGTTGAATGAAGGTCTAGGCAGCATGTGGGTTATCTTCCCCTCCTAAGCGATGGTTAAAAATGATCAGCGTGAATCGGTGGGACTCGAGCCTAGGTCCTCGAGCTCACCACTCGGCCACCACCTTCCCAGTATACAGTCTATTTTCTTCCTCTTCCATTTCTTTGTACAAACCACTTTTAATTGCTCTCTCCTTAGATTTTCCATTTGCACCTCCATTTTCTCTTTCTCCTAATCTTCACTAGATTCTTTTGTTATTCTCCGTATTTCCTTAAGAATCCCTTACTCCCCTCCGCCCACTCCCCCCCTTCCCTTGCCTTCCCTTGTCTCTCCCTTTCCCCTCCTTTCCAGTCCCTCGATAAAGACCTTGGCTCTTTCAGGAAATATGATTCAGAAGGATAACCGAATTTATGTCTTTGTCCTCGTCTTTTTAGCGGTCGGCCGCCCAAATCAATTGCGTTATATCCTTTACTTTCCCTTTTCGGCGAGAGTGATGTTGACGCTAACCGAGGAAGCACATTCACGCTCGCTATATTAACCATCGGTCGTCTTCACAAACAACCGTACACAGTTTCAAAGCCCAACCTGAAGTCCCTCGCAGTTAGACCGAAGCTGAATGTTGTAGTCTGTTCCCCACGGGCCCACATTCATCCCCGCTAGAGCAAGCCAGGCAACAATTCCAGAGAGACAGCGAGAGAACCGATTTACCTCGCCCCGCCTCACGGCCTCCCTCCAAGGTCACGGTGATCTGTGTGCTGGGTTCAGGGTCTTTGTCGTTCTATTCATACCTTAAAAGTGAGGAGCATTGGGAACATTCGTGCACACGGAGTAAATTGCCGTTGATTATTGAAGCCATCTCCAGAGGGCTCAGGGCAGGTGTTGGGTTTCCAGAGCGTAACACAATGAGAGGGAAGGTGAAAGGAAAAGGGAGAGAGGGGAAAGAAGAGTCAGAAATGAGTGTGTACATGAGTGCGAAGTGGAGTGGGAATACTTCATGGAAATTAATGATAGAGAAAATTATCTTAACATTAATTCTTTGTGAGATGTTATGCATGACAGAAATTGATTGTCTGTCTGTGTCTGTCTCCCTCATGATTTTTCCTCGCTTATGATATCTAGTCAGCCATTTTCTTAGGGGAAATCTTGCTAGTTATTGCTTTGTTTTATTTTGCGGATTATTCTTTTTAACTTCAAAGGAAACTCACTTTGATCACTAAGAAAGTTCTGGAATGGGAAAGACAGGGAAGAAGTGAGATGGAGGCAGTCTACTAGGAGGAGGAGGAGGAGGAGGAGGAGGAGGAAATGTATCATCTTTTTCTAAACACTCGAAAGCAACAGAACTTTCTCCCTCTCCCTCTTTTCCTCTTTTATCGTTCCCTCTCTTACCTCTTTCCTCCCCTCTTTCCATTCTTCCTCCCCCTCTCTCCATCCCCTCCCCTCTCCTCGTGTCTCCCTCAGAAACACGCTCATGCCTTCACGTTATTGCATCCCTCCACTTTTCCTCTTCCTTCTGCTACTTCTCCTCCTCCCCATCCTCCTCCTCCTTGTCCTCCTTCTCCTCCTATTCCTGCACCTCATTTTTCTTTCCTCTTGTCGCCCCTCACCCAGCTTGTCGACCTCGTTCTTTTTCTCCTTTTCTCTCTTCTCCATTCGTGTCCTTGCTTCTCCACGCATCTCTTCAGCTCCTTCTATTCTCCTTCTACCTTTTCGGTTCCTGGTTCCCTTCCTTCTTTCTTCCTTTTCCTCTTGTGAGTTCCCCTCCGCATTTTTGTGTCTAGTTTTCGGTTCTCGTCTTGATTTGTCTTAACCGTTTCCGTTTTGTTTTGTGGTCCTTGTCTTGGCGGGGTCGTGTTTATATTATTTTTATTCTGGGTTCAGGGGAGATATTAATTTTATCTTGGAAGCAAGGAGTGGCTCGGTGTGTGTGTGTGTGTGTGTGTGTGTGTGTGTGTGTGTGTGTGTGTGTGTGTGTGTAGGTGTTGTGTTGGTCAGAAGCGAGGAATGGCAAGGACGAGCGAGAAATGTCAAAACAATAAGGAAATGTAGCATAAAAATGTTCCCTATTGAAATATATAATTATTAACACTTTATATTTTTACTTTCATATATTCTCTCTCTCTCTCTCTCTCTCTCTCTCTCTCTCTCTCTCTCTCTCTCTCTCTCTCTCTCTCTCTCTCTCTCTCTCTCTCTCTCTCTCTCTCTCTCTCTCTCTCTCTCTCTCTCTCTTTTTTTAATTTTATTTAAACTGACTATTCTATAGTTACACAACTCTCTCTCTCTCTCTTTGTGTGCAAATATCACTGTTTCCCTCCATCCCTCTCCTTCTCTCTCTTCACATACCTTTATCTCTCTTCCTCCTTCATCCTTCTAAACTCTCGCTCCTTCGTCCGCTTCTCAATGCTACCGTTTTACAGTCATGCATTTGTTCTCTATTCTTTTCTCTCTCACGTTCACAGGATTTGTATTGCATGTGCCCTGTCAGTTTTTGTATATATTTTTTGCTTGATTTTTTCCCTATGAACCCATTTAACGTAACTTGACGCGCCAGTCGATTTGAGTTTCCGTATTTCAAATCCTGGGAACGTATGGAAACGGTGAATTATTTTTTTTAAAGTAGAGAAGCAAATATGCAACATTTGTATTGCCGGTTAAATATTTCTTATGATATATATAAATGCACAGTCTTGTTATGTAGATAAATTTTACTCTATTTTGTTTTTTTCTTTATTTATATATTCATTGTATTTTTTTTAGACTTATTTATGGTAAAATATCAAATGTATATTAGTTCTATAAAGAAACGTCTATTGGTTGACAGATCATATTCGTATGCGTGCCTGGAGGGGAGCCGATGTATAAAGATGTGTGGTCCAAACAGAAGGGTCTGAAACAATACCTGAAAACACATCTACAAGTGGTCTTTACTTTTCTAGCCACTGTACACCTTTTTGTCAGTATCTCAGGGAACCGTTACGCCCCTTACAGTATAGTGAACAACGTTTCCCATCGTATTTCCCTTCCTTTCTTCTTTTATATGTTCATTTACACTCCGTTATTCCCTCACTTACCAACCTTGTCTCCTTGCTTGTACATTTTCCTTGCCTTCTCTTCCCTACATTTCCTTATATTTTTCTTTATCTCACGTCACCTTAGTTCCATTCCCTTCCATTCTCCCCCATTTCCTTTCGTCTCTTTGGTTGCAATATAATATTCCGTGATCCTCTTCCTTCCTCTCCATATTTCCTGTCCCATCATCGAGCATCTAGCCCAACCTCACTAACCCACCCCACCACATCCTACTTCTTCACTCCCCCCCCCCCCCCCCCAGAACTTCCAACCCCCTTCGCGCGGTCCCATAATAGCCCCTTCCCTTTTTACACGTTATCCGGCGGGCTCCAAATGCTTCCCAGACTCTACAAAGCACCTTACGACACTACTCCTAGTCTCCACCTGACTTCGTTAATTCAGAGTTATATACGTTTAGTCCTCCTCCTCCTCCTCTTCTGCCTTCTCATGTTCTTCTTTTTTCGTCCTTTTTCATCTCCCGTTCCATATACTCCTTTACTTCACTTCTTTCTCTATATCTCTCTTTCTATATCTGTCTATCTATCTATCTATCTATCTATATATTTTTCACTCACTCACTCACTCATTCTCTTCTCCCCCTTTTCGCCTACCTTTTTTATCTGCGTCCCATGTATTCTCGCCTCACCTTTTCCCTTTTAACTTTTTTATTTATTTATTTTTTTTATTTTTTTTAGCCAAGAGTGGATATTCTGTATATACTACGATGGACGAGCTGACTTTTTCCCCCTGACTGGCCTCTCCTGTTTCCTGGCCATCGACCCCTGTGTGTGTGTGTGTGTGTGTGTGTGTGTGTGTGTGTGTGTGTGTGTGTGTGTGTGTCCATGCTGCTGCTCCTCCTCCTCCTCTTCCTCCTTCTCAGTTAGTAAAAAGATTTCAATTCCACATAATATAATATAATGTATCCTTGTCTTACAATTTCAGAGTAATACAAGATAATAATGCGCAAGTAAATGAAGGCCGTAAGTGATATTTAGGTGATACCTTTTTTTCATATTAAAACTCAAGGTTGCTCTCCCCGTCTTCGTATTCCAATTTTCTTCCCCTGCCAGCCTCGACCTTGCCTTGCGTTCATATCTTTCCCATCTTTTCCCATTCTTCCTCCTCCCCCGCCCTGACCCTGATGGGTTCGCGGTAGCCCCGTTTGGTTCGTTGTGAACCCGCGAAGATAGGTCAGAAAGGAACAGTAAAGCCTCCTCCCTACATGCTTTGTCAGGGATTAATTGTGGAATCTTTTTCTGTGGCCGTTCCGTCCCGTAACGAGTGTGTCAGTAATAAAGTTTGTCGCTAATCGTCTGAGAGCGCATCCGCTCCTCTCTCTGGTGCTTCAGAGGACCTTTGTGTCCATTTCGATGAGTGTGGCAGCGAGCAGTTCCTCCGCCTAGAAGTGAACAAATCCCTGATAACTCTTCCCATAAACTGGAAAAAAATAATTCTCACCCTAAATGAAGAGATAGATCCCTATCTTATTTAGTAGTTTCATTTTCAGTTTGAGTCGTACGGTATTTACAAGGCTCTATCTAAAACGACATTAAATTTTCGTATAAAGTGTTTTTGCATTATATTTTCAACCTCGCATACTTTAAGCGTATCACATTCGCCCTATCCGACGGCTATTTATATTCTATGATTATCAGGAAGGGAGCCACAGGCCTGATGTAATAACTAACTTTCATTATTAATTAACATCCATCCGCTCATGCCTCAACCAACCCCGCTTGGCATCCGCCTTACAGCCAGTCAGCCAGCCAGTTAATCAAGTAGTCTGTGTAACATTCCAGCCATATACATTTCTTAAAGACGTATTGAAATTATCCAGTTATCTTCCATTTTTTCTTGAACTGAATCTATTTTATCTTTTCTTCTCTTCACCGTCCATTTCCTTCTTCATTTTATTCATATGAGACTCCCTTTCCTTCTCATCCATTCTTCCTCATTCCCTTTTTCCCTTCTTTCTCTTTATATCTTCCCTAACCTTTTCCTTCTTATTCTTTCATGCCTCCCTTCATCCCTCAATCCCTTTCCACCTCTAACCTTCACCTTCTCCTTCGTGCCTCCATCTTTCTACCTTCTCCCACTTGTCAACCACACACTCCGTCCACCATCCCATCCCGGTCTCCTAATCCCCCACTGGGTCCCATCTGGCGGGGTTCTGGCCGAGCATGAAAAAAGTCGTGCAGTGATTTCTTCCACGAGGCGAGCACCGAGAAAAGAGCTGGAAACCCGTACCACCGCCCCAAGACAGCCGTTGTTGCAGATTTAACCTGTGCTCCGCCTTGTGCATGGGACTTACAATGTATGATGTAGGCTGTCCTCATTTACCGCTCCTTATTACCAGGCTTCCTCGTTTTTCTTTCTTATATATTTGCTGGTAACCAACAGCAATAACACATGACAGGTGCTTTTCATGGGAATCTTATGGACTGATAGTTACGTTACGCTGTAGCGGTTCTGTCTACGAGACTTGACACCGGCCAGGTCTACTCGCCGATAGTATTTCTATTATTGTTATTATTATTATTATTATTATTATTATTATTATTATTATTATTATTATTATTATTATTATTATTATTATTATTATTATTATTATTATTATTATTATTATTATTATTATTATTATTATTATTATTATTATTATTATTATTATTCCTATTATTATTATTATTACCACCAGTCCCGATCCGGATACTGTTGCTCTCTCTCCACCTCCATCGTTCTTCCTCTTGACTCTTTTGCTTCCCTCACACCATCCTTCCTGGGTCATCCTGTTGGTCCTTTAGCTTGAGCCTGCCATCTGTAGTATCTGGCTTGGTACTGTTGTCTGTTTATTCCCATGACGTGGCCAAACCATCTTAATTGACTTCTTTCTACAAACTCCAATATGGGCTCTCTTGCCAACTCTCTTCTAATTACTTCATTTAGTATTCTATCACATTTTGTTACACCTTTTATTAATCTTAACACTCTCATCTCTGCTGCTTGTATCTTGCTCTTCAGATTTTTAGTCAATGTCCAGGTTTCGGATCCGTAGGTTAACACTGGTCTTAATATGGTTTGGTAAATTGTAGTTTTTACCTTCTTCGGTATTACTTTCTCTCTCATCAGTGGATATAATATTCTTAAGTTATTTGTGTACATTTGTATCCTATTTGTAATTTCTTTTTCCATTTGGCACTCTTCATCTACCTTGACTTCCAGCTATTTAAATTCTTCCACTAGTTTTAGTATTTCACCATCTAGCCGTATTTCTATCTCTTCTTTTCGTCTTGCTACCATCATTACTTCAGTTTTGCTAACATTAATTTTAATTTTTGCTGCCTTTAGCGCTTTGTTCCACGTACTCAATGCGTCTTGAAGTTCATTTGGCTTGTATGCAACCAGCGCGATAATGTCCGCGTAAGCCAGTGTGGTGACTCCTCCTAACCTTAATCCTTTCATACATCGATCCATAAACAGTACAAAAAGCAGTGGGGATATTACCCCACCTTGTCTTACTCCCACATTAACATCAAACCAGTTGTCTTCTCTTGTTTGTGTTCTTACAGCACTGACACATTTTCTGTACAGACTCTCGATTGCTTTTTTTAGAGTTCTATCCACACCATATGCTGGGTCTTCTAATGTTTCCCATATCATCGTTCTTGGTAATCTATCAAAAGCCTTTTCTAAATCAACAAATGCTATGTATATTGGTTGGTCCCATTCCCAGCACTTTTCCATTAGTATTTTCAAGGTGAAAATTGCATCTGTTGTGCCTCGTTCTGGTCTGAACCCATATTGTACTTCCTCTAATTTCTCTTCAACAACTACTCTTAGCCTTTTTTCAAGTATTCTTTCATAAATCTTCTCCACATGTGATAATAAGGATAGCCCTCTCCAGTTCTTTCATTCTGCTCTATCGCCTTTCTTGGGTACTTTACATATTATAGCTTTCCCCCAATACTCAGGAACTCTGCCTTCATACCAGGCTATGTTAAGGATTTCTGTCACCAGGCCAATGCATTTACGTTTCCTTCAAGCAGTTCTATAGATATACCATCACTTCCAGGGCTTTTTCCTTTTTTCATTATTTTAATAGCCTTTTCGTTTCTTCTACCGATATTTCATGGCGAAAATTCAGCCTTGGGGTAATATTTTCGCGTTTATCTTCCACTTCCTCTGGGTTTAATAGTTCAGAAAAATACTCTTTCCATCTCTCATCTATTTCATTTTCTTCTGTTAGTAATATACCTTCTTTATTCTTAACTCAATTTACTACGTTATCTTCACTTTTCTTGTAGCTCTTTGCTATGCTCTATATGAGTTTTCTAGTTCCCTGCATATCTTCCTCAAGCTCTTTTCCCATTTCTCCCATGAATCTTTCTTGGCTCTTATTTTAATCCTCTCGGCTTCATTTCTTGCCGCCTCATATTCCAATTTTTTTTTCAGGTGTGCGTCTTTTCATCCATCTTCTAAATGCTTGGTTCTTCTTTTTCACAGCATCTTTAACTTCATCCGTGCACCATGTGGTCCTCTTTTTTCACCACAACTTATCTTCTTAGTTTCCAATACTTCTTTTGCTATTTGTGTAATATTCTCTTTCATTTTTGTCCATTCCTGTTCAATGTCTCTTATTTCTTGCTCATGTGGACTAACCTCAGAAAGTTTGTCCTTGTATTTTCTGGCTTTTTCTGGTTCTTTCAAATTTTCTACCTTTATTCTTTCTCTGACTATTGTTTTCATTGGTTTTGGTTTTCTACTATGAAGGGTCGCCAAAACTAAGCGATGATCTGAATCGAGTGACACCGATGGTATGCATTTGACATTTTTAAATATTTTGTTGTTTGTCATTAAGAGATCAATCATTGACTTTTCGGTATAGTTCCAATAGCACTATTCCAACGATACCAACTCCATTTTTGATTTTCTCTATGTTGGTAAAAAATATTCATCACTGCCATGGTGTTACCTACGCAAATATCTATTAGTCTCTCTCCTTCGTCATTCCTCTCACCGATGCCATATGCTCTTAGGACATTTTTTATGTTGTTCCTTTGCCTTCCGACGTGTGCATTTAGATCTCCCATCACAATTTTATCAGTATTTCCTCATCTATCTAAGGTATCTTGCGGCTTAAGAGAGAATTCAGCCTTTTCTTCTTGGCACCTTCCCTGGTTAGGTGCGTATACCTGTGCTAATGTTACTTTTCCCGCATTTACCTTCATAGTTGTTGCTAATATTCTTTCATTGACGTAAAATATTTTTTCAACTTGATCAGCAAATGTTGGTGTTAAGATGAAAGCTACACCATATGTTCTTTCTCTGTCCATTCCTTCAAAAACTAGCATGTAGTTGTTATATATAATTTCAGTTTCTTCGCCAACTTGTCTGGTCTCACACACTCCCATTATTTCAATTTTTCTCTCCGTCATTAGATCAACCACTTCTTCCAATTTGTCATTCATTGTTGAGGCATTAATGGTGGCTATACGTATATTCCTTAAGTCTGGTCCATTGTCGTTCCGGGATCGTTGCCGATTGGTCCGTCCGTTCCGAGGCATAACCTGTGTTTCATGAGCTGTGTCTTGAGACCACCGGCTAGCTAGGCCTGTCGTGGTCTACCGCTGTCGTTGGCGTTACCCAGGAGGCACTACGTGGAAGTGACAGTCGGATTTTGCCCCCTAGTATCATCATTGTCATTCTTATTACCAATATTATTATTTCATTATTTTTTTTTTTTACTATTAAAGTGATATAGGTAGATGGAAGATTTCAACTACTAGAAGTTACAAGTATGCAATCACGACACTCCCTAAACATAGAGACTTGACAATAAAGAGAATACAGTAGAAAATGGACGATGAAAGAATAAGTTTTTAGGAATTAAGAGAATTATACAACAAAAATTAGGTATAGAAAAATAGATATATTCAGTCAGGTGAAGAGTTAACCATGCGTATATTACGTTACTGCAGCATGTAATATTAACTCAGTTTCCTCTAATCACATTATCTAAATGCATAAAATCTCAGACACGAACATTCCTTCCGAGAATCACATCAATAACTGGAATGTACGCGTCTCCCTGGCCGCAGCGTGTGGCCGGTAAAGTTTTAATGGAGAGGAGGAGAACCTACGATGCGTCGAATGGGATTGCTAAGGCTTTCAGACGACATCTGGTTTATTCAACTCTACAAATAATAATATGTATTGAAAAAGAGAGAGAAAGAGAAGGGAGAGATACACCTTTTTCCACTGTAAAAAAGCAGGAGGCGTGGACGATGAGGGCAGTTATGATTTTGTGTGCGGCATTGAACTTTCCTTTCATTTATGGAAATGGCAAAGTCCTTGGAAGAATACAAAATAGAAGGCTTTCGTCACCTGAGTTTGACTGTAAAAACGATGAAATAATGCAAATATATTTGATTTTCCCGTCTGGAAAATGGACTGAATGGCCGCCTTACGTCAGTGGAATCCTGTGGCTCGATGCACGAGGAGGCAGTGGGCGGGGAAAGTAAAATGAGTGACGGTAGCCTCCCCGTTAATACATTGTCATAAAAAGAAACATTGAACGCACAAGAATATGAGAAACATAGCGAATCAGAGATATAGAACGGTGCTTGATAAGACTACAGCCTTTGCTTGTTGCGGGATTCACCACATCGACGCAGCGGAGTGAGTTGGTGTAGGAAATGGTGGAGGGGAGGGAATGGTGAGGGAAATGGTGGAGGGGAGGGAATGGTGAGGGAAATGGTGGAGGGGAGGGAATGGTGAGGGAAATGGTGGAGGGGAGGGAATGGTGAGGGAAATGGTGGAAGGGAGGGAATGGTGAGGGAAATGGTGGAGGGGAGGGAATGGTGAGGGAAATGGTAGAGGGGAGGGAATGGTGAGGGAAATGGTGGAGGGGAGGGAATGGTGAGGGAAATGGTGGAGGGGAGGGAATGGTGAGGGAAATGGTGGAGGGGAGGGAATGGTGAGGGAAATGGTGGACGGTTTGGAAGAAAGAGATCAGTTATGGACGGCACATTCCTTCTGCAAAGTTTGGAACTGTGTGTACAGAATGGAGAGATGGAGGAACAGCGGGGAAGGATAAAAATAAAGATAAAAATGTCAGCTAGTCGTTACACATGAATTGAAACTGAATTTGTCAAAGATAATACTGCGTGGAATCTCGAGCTGAGTTATTTTTCATATATCATAGAGCGAGAGTGTCCATTCTGAAGCAATGAACGGAGATATCTGGGTGTTCTTTGACGTGGAATGGCCACCGGAGAAGTTACGACTCCCTAATGTGCAAAGGAATTTCGTTTTTCTGGATCTCAGTGTCATAATATTCGAGATTTTCATGTCATGCAGTATCTGTGATGGGAATTCATGTTCCCATTGGTGATAAATCTAGACAAAATGCCTCAGAAACATGTAACGAAGAAATCAGACCTCAATTTTCATTCAAAAATCCGGTACGTCTGTATTTTTTTCATTTTCCTGATCTAGTCTGTCACCGTACACGAATATACCTGTTCGTCTCTCTCTCTCTCTCTCTCTCTCTCTCTCTCTCTCTCTCTCTCTCTCTCTCTCTCTCTCTCTCATCCCACCCCCACCCCTCACCCCGCACCTGATGTACCTCCTAGCTCCACTCGCTCAACGTTTTCGCCTCCAACAGACTTTGTCAAGGAGGCAAATCTTATATGACTGAATAATTCATCTAAGAGGCTTTTCTAAAGTCCTTTCACGGAAGAGTCTTTGCAGAATAGCTGAGGGAGGAAGGAATTTCTACCATCCCAGTCTTTTGCTAAATTTCCAAGTATTAAGAAAAGTGGAAGGAAGGAATATTGATTAAACGTCCCGCTCTGAGGAATAACTTTTCGTAAACACGGCACTCATTCTTCTAGAACTTGAGTTATCTGACAATGTTTGTGTGGAGAGGAAAGAGAGGAATGTGTGCGTACGGAGTTTTTCACACTACTCAAGACAATGTCATTCCGTTTGTCGATTGGAGAATAAATAATGATTTGAAAACACCCCTTCTTTTCTTAAGTATCCTCTTCTTTCTTCTTTCTGCCTCTTAAATATTTAACATTGTTTAACAGGATTTAAACAAACAGGAGTCACTTAAGATACAGCGTACGTGTCAACTCTTCTCCTATTTGCTTTCATATCTTTCCCCTCCTTTTCTCTATTCCTCAAGATTTCGCTCCCACACAAGATCAAAGTGCAAATTAATCTCGTCGCTCTCTAGGTAAACGCAGGTAGCTCTTGAGTGACACATCGGTGCATCAGAGCGTGTTGTAGCCTCGTCAGGTGAGCAAGAAGGGGTGATACAGTGACTACCTTTGAAAAGTTACAATTAATAACATACACTCTTTCTCTCCACCTACCTCTTGTATAAACACCTGCCGTTAAGAGCTTAGCAACAAAAGTTTAATTAGCTCCTCTCGGTGTGTTTGAGTTAGAGGGCGCGCCATGTCTGCTGGAGCCTCCTTGTTAATGGTGAAGGGAGCGGAGGGGTGTAGCAAGTGGTGCCGCAAAGGGATATTGTCCGTGTGGTGATGGATCGGACGGTGGGTTGAGTGTTGGTCAGCGAGATGGGATGGGTATGGGTATTGAGTGGTGTGTGTGTGTGTGTGTGTGTGTGTGTGTGTGTGTGTGTGTGTATGATGCTGCGGACTGGTGTTGTGGGGTGATGGGGAGGATTCAATGTTGTACGAAGAAATGAAAGATAAAGTTTCGATATTTCTGCGTAGGTTGGGGAAAGCAGAAGAGTGAAGTAGTTAAGGATGAAGAAGTGGTGGTGATGGATAGAGTGGTGCAAGCAGGAGAGCAAGTTACAGACGAAGAAGGAATACTAAATGCTGTTATTGTGAGACGTGACGCTAAGCTGGATGTCGCGCGGCTAATATTTTTGGCTGTTTGGTGCATGAGTAGCTTGCTCTCTGAATGATATGGGAATTTTCGTTGTGTAACATGTACAACTGGTTTGTACTAGGCTATATTGTATGGACCGTAGATTATAGGACAAGCTTCCCATGATGAGACACCCCTAGGATAAAACATTTGTCTGAGCTGCAGAAAGTTGATGTATATTTAAGTGAAGCAATAAATAAGTGATGCAAGCCATAAAACGTCCAATCAAACATTTTTCCGTGAACTTCTCGTTTCTCCACATTTTTTTTCGTATATGTACGTTTTATAGGTCCAGAACAGAGGCAATATGCCACGTACGCTATTGCAACAACCGTGCACACACACACACACACACACACACACACACACACACACACACAACAAACATATCATTTTTGTTTCCCAAGGATCCTCGACATCACAACTCTTAGCTACGCAATTTTTCATCGACCAAAGTGTCCATTTTTTCGTTCTCTTTCTAAGCGGAATTTCAAAACGATTCAAGGCTGTTGCACCGAACCTGGGGCACACGTCTGCTGGTGGACAACACTATGATATTATCCTTTATTGTCCAGTCACTTTATTCCGCCTCATCCCCTCACCCGCAATTTATACAAACACGTATCTCCCTTAGCCATTTCATAGTTTATTTCGTACATACTGTTTTTCGTTTCTTATTTGTCTTATTTTATTTTTGTTCATAGTGCCATCACATCATATATTTCCATCATCATCATAAACACTACCACCACTACCACCACCACCACCACCATCTCCAAGAGTATCCAATATTATGTTTTTCCCACCATGATAAAATTTTCTATAAACCTCCAAATTGCCGGCGGACTTAGCCTCTGTATGGCCATTCACGGTAGTACGGAAAATCGAATAATGTAAAATATATCAGGAAAAGTGGCGGACCTTCTTTACAATGATACCAGACTCCGGCGTAAGTGTCTTGACCAGGAAACGAGCTAAAGACAATCTCTCTCAGCAGGCCTATTTATTTTGTTGATATTACTTGATTTACTGCTGAGTTTTTACTGACGTTTTTTTGCAAAGGATAAAGGAGGAGGAGGAGGAGGAGGAGGAAGAGAAAACAAAAGAAGAAAAACAAGATGAAAATTGAACGAAGAAGAAGAAGAAGAAGAAGAAGAAGAAGAAGAAGAAGAAGAAGAAGAAGAAGAAGAAGAAAAAAAAAAGAAGAAGAAGGAGAAAAAGAAGAAGAAAAAAAGAGAAAAAGTAAAAAAAAGAGGAAAAAGAAGAAATTTATACTTTTCCTGCTTCAAATATTTAAGGTTTTGCTTTTTCTGCTCTAATACTTCTTTTTTCGGCGATGAGAGTGCTTTGGTGTTTGGGGGAGGAATAGTGGATAAGTGCGGGGAGGCTGTGATTATGCAGACGATGTGCTTAAGATATATGAAGAAAAGGAGGAAGGAGGAAGAATACAAAAGTGGTTAAATATGACCTGAGGGTTAAGGTAAAGATTGAAGAGTAGGAAAAGAAGACAGGGGGATTAGAGTGAAGAGAATAATATAAACAGAGGTAGATGTGAAGGAGAAGGCTTAGGAATGGAGGACGAGTTGTAAATGAATAATCCTCGGAATAGAGAGAAAATAAACAAAGAGAAAGAGGAAATAGGACAAAAGGATGAGCAAGTAATAAAAGAGGGGGAATATAATTGTGGATAGAAGGAAAGTGCAATAATATGATGAAGCAGGAGGAGGATGTAGAGCAGGAAGGGGAATGAGAGGGATTACTGTAGGCCACCAGAAGGGAGAGAGGAAAGAGAAAATATTAGATAAATAGGAAAAGAAAGGATCACGCAAACGAAAATATTTCCCAGACAAGCCAGAGAAGAAGGAGGAGGAGGAGGAGGACGAGGGGGAGATGGAGGAGGAGGAGGAAACATGGAAACATGGACTAGCAGGCAGCAGAAAGCCTGTTGGCTCATTACTAGGCTGCCTGCGTTCAGTGATTTAATAAATCCGTTTGCCACAGGAGTGGCTTGCAGGGAAGGATTAAAGCACTTGTGTACCTTCTCTTGGGAACGTTCAGTTCACACCCGTTGCAGCAAAGTGGTGATCAATGCGTTTCTTGAAGGAGTTGATGGTCTCTGCGCTAACCACTTCTGCAGGAAGGCTGTTCCAGTGGAGAACAACTCCTGCCGATGTCGGTATTGCATCGCTTTGCTTGAATTGTTTTTCCGTTGTTTCTTGTTCTCAGGTTAGTTTGTAGCGTGAAGAGTTTGGAGTGATCAACGTTGCTGTGTGTGTATGTGCGCTTTCTGTTCGTTCGACACTCCCTGCCCGGTCGGGTTCTGGAGGCCATTCTGTTCTCAATCCCAGAGGTGACGAAAGCGGTTTTCTGCCACAAAACCGTAATTCTTTTTAATTTCATAACGTCACAATCGCCAATTATGAAGCTCTTCGTAGTGTGGACGCTGGTCTTGGTGCTGGGAAATTTGGGAGCCGGCAGGCAGTCACTAGCCGACGGAGGGGGCTCCAAGGGGCTCCCGCAGGACGGGGCGGCCTCCCTTTCCCTGGAAAAGACCGATTTGGACCCATGCCGAAAACAAGACGAGGGGGGACTCAAAGAGTTACCCAAAGTGTATGATCTAACGAGCATGAAGCCAAGCTTGGAAAATGGCACTCATGACACCATCAAGACCGTGGAAAGAAGAGTCATTAACAATACAGACGAGGCGGGGCATTTAACAGGAAACAAGACAGTCGTTGAAAAGACGACAGAGACTGACGTACAGCCCAACCGAAATGTATCAAAGACTACGGAAGCACAAGTCGTTGTTGATGAGAAAGGTAAAGAAAGTGGCGAAAAACATGTCACAGAGAGCGAAACGGTGACGCAAAGCACTCCAGACAACGGAACCTTAACACAGACGGTGGACGTGAAAACTGTAACGGACGAAAAGGGCAATGAAATAAACGAGGAGGTTGTTATAAAGAAGGAAGCAACAGTACTTACTAATGACACTAAAGAAAAGCCGAAGGACGATAAAGCTGCAACTCTTCTTCTTCCGAAGGATGACCAAGGTAAAAACAAAACAGAAACTACAGAAATAACAGAGGAAAGAAAGGAGACTCTGCCCGACAATACAACGCATGAAGTCTTAGTAAAAGAGAAAGAAGAAATATTGCCTTCACAGAACAGCACTAAAGTGACATCTGTGGAGACGAAGAATATTACAGAGAAGGGTGATGGACTTCAGAAGACAGAAATAACAGAGGAAAGAAAAGAGATTCTGCCCAGCAATATAACGAATGAAGATGTATTGAAAGAAGAAATATTGCTTTCACAGAACAGCACTAAAGTGACATCTGTGGAGACGAAGAATATTACAGAGAAAGGTGATGGGCTTCAGAAGACAGAAATAACAGAGGAAAGAAAAGAGATTCTGCCCAGCAATATAACGAATGAAGATGTATTGAAAGAAGAAATATTGCCTTCACAGAACAGCACTAAAGTGACATCTGTGGAGACGAAGAATATTACAGAGATGGGTGATGGGCTTCTGAAGACAGAAATAACAGAGGAAAGAAAAGAGATTCTGCCCAGCAATATAACGAATGAAGATGTATTGAAAGAAGAAATATTGCCTTCACAGAACAGCACTACAGTGACATCTGTGGAGACGAAGAATATTACAGAGAAGGGTGATGGGCTTCTGAGGGCAGAACAAACAAAGGAAAGAAAGGAGACTCTGCCCGACAATACAACGCATGAAATTGTAGTTAAAGAGAAAGAAGAAAAATTACCTTCACAGGATAGCACTAACGAGACATCCGTGGAAAGTAAGAATGTTACATATAAGGGCGATGGAAAAGATGTCGAGAAAGAAACTGTAATTCAAAAAGAAGTCGAAAAGAATGTGTGTAATGGCGACATCAAGGAGGTTCGTGACGAAGGACATCTTAACGAAACAGTTGAAGACCTGAAGCACCAAGTTAGCGACGTGAAGAACAAGATTGAGGAAGAAAAGGCAAAGGCTGAGGAAACAAGTCCTACGCCGACCCAATGGATAGAACAAAAACCAGTTGCCGCCCCTGTCATCCAAGAAGGCAAGGTCGTTAGAAAGGTAGTCCCTGCTATGAGGCCAATGAAGGTCGTTAGAAAGGTAGTCCCTGTTATGAGGCCAATGAGGGTCGTTAGAAAGGTAGTCCCTGCTGTGAGGCCAATGAGGGTCGTTAGAAAGGTAGTCCCTGTTATGAGGCCAATGAGGGTCGTTAGAAAGGTAGTCCCTGTTATGAGGCCAATGAGGGTCGTTAGAAAGGTAGTCCCTGCTGTGAGGCCAATAAAGGTCGTTAGAAAGGTAGTCCCTGTTATGAGGCCAATGAGGGTCGTTAGAAAGGTAGTCCCTGCTGTGAGGCCAATAAAGGTCGTTAGAAAGGTAGTCCCTGTTATGAGGCCAATGAAGGTCGTTAGAAAGGTAGTCCCTGTTATGAGGCCAATGAAGGTCGTTAGAAAGGTAGTCCCTGCTGTGAGGCCAATGAAGGTCGTTAGAAAGGTAGTCCCTGCTGTGAGGCCAATGAAGGTCGTTAGAAAGGTAGTCCCTGCTGTGAGGCCAATGAAGGTCGTTAGAAAGGTAGTCCCTGTTATGAGGCCAATGAAGGTCGTTAGAAAGGTAGTCCCTGTTATGAGGCCAATGAAGGTCGTTAGAAAGGGTGTGCCCTCGGTGAGACAAGGAAAAGTCTTCGTTGTGCATCGAGTTGTTGAATACGTCACCCCTTCGGTGGTAACAAAAAGATTCCCCGTTGTGACACAGAAGAAGGTTCTTGCAAAGGTTCCCCCTACGGTGACAGAAGGAAACATCCCCGTTGTTACAGAAAAGAAAGTTACTGAGAATCTTATCCCCTCTGTGACAGAAGGAAAAGTGCCGGTTGTGACAACTGAGAAGGTTGCTGAGCAGGTTGCCCCTTCGGCAACAGAAGAGATCGTCAGTGTCCCCAAGGAGCAAGAAAATGTCCCTGTCATGACAGAAAAAGAGGTTGAGAATCTTATCCCCTCTGTGACAGAAGGAAAAGTACCGGTAGTCCCTCAACAGGAGATTGTTGACAAGGTTGCCCCTTCGGCGACAGAAGAGATCGTCAGTGTCCCCAAGATGCAAGAAAATGTCCCTGTCGTAACAGAAGAAAAGGCTGAGAATCTTATCCCCTCTGTGACAGAAGGAAAAGTTCCGGTTGCGACAACAGAGAAGGTTGCTGAGCAGGCTGCCCCTTCGGCAACAGAAGAGATCGTCAGTGTCCCCAAGATGCAAGAAAATGTCCCTGTCGTAACAGAAGAAAAGGCTGAGAATCTTATCCCCTCTGTGACAGAAGGAAAAGTTCTGTGACAGAAGGAAAAAGTGCCGGTAGTCCCTCAACAGGAGATTGTTGACAAGGTTGCCCCTTCGGCAACAGAAGAAAAAGTTCCTGTTGTGGTAAAAGAGAAAGTCATTGAACAGGCTGCCCCACAAGAAAGGGTTATTGAAAAGGTTCCCCCTGCGGCGACAGAAGAAAAAGTTCCTGTCGCGGTCAAAGAGAAAGTTAGTGAACAGGCAGCCCCTTCGGGGACAGAAGAGATTGTCACTGTTCCCAAAGAGCAAGAACAAGTCCCTGTTGTAACAGAGGAAAAGGTCGTTGAAGAGGTTGCCCCCTCCGTAACAGAGGAAAAAGCTCCCGTTGTGACAAATCAGACGGTTGTCGAAAAGATTACTCCTACCGCAACAGAGGAAGAAGTTGTCACTCAACGGAAGCTCGTTGAGAAGGTTGCCCCCTCTGTCGAGGAAAATGTAGTTGACATTCCAAAGAGGGAGGAAGTGTAGTTGACACAATTGCTCCTGTTGTAAAGAAGGCAAGTACAACAGAGTAGTGATACCGTGTTGCTGTTTCTATTATCAATTTCGTTACATTATCGCCATCCCACACATACTGTTTATTCGTATTACCATGACAAATTAATTCAAAGTTAAAGAAATGGAGATGGAGGAGGAAGAGGAGGAAGAGAAAGAAAAAGAAGGCGAAGTGAAAAGAAAAGCAGAGAAAGCGTAAGACCTTGAAGAGAGAGAGAGAGAGAGAGAGAGAGAGAGTATTTTTTTTTCTTTCTTCTCAGTATCCCTTCCGTCCATTACTAAAATCCCTCTTTATCCTCCCCATCATTCTGTCTCAAGGATAATCAATTCATTCGTTGTTTCCTTCCTGCTTCCGTCTCCTCCCACGCCCCTTTTATTTTTTCTCCTATTCTTTTTCTTTTACATTGCATTTCCCTTTCCATCTCTCTCTCTCTCTCTCTCTCTCTCTCTCTCTCTCTCTCTCTCTCTCTCTCTCTCTCTCTCTCACTGAACCCTCTGTCTTCCATTTTTATTCTCTTTCCTTCATTTTCCAATCTTCCTTTTATCCTTTCCTGTTTCTTTTTCCTCAGGCTCACGACGTAACCAACAACACTTCAGAAAAGTCAATGAGAAGATTCGACTAAAATCCTTTAAATGATTTTTTTTTTTTTTGTCTTGCTTTGTATAGGATTGTTGCAGCTTAGTCCGTGGCGAAGAGACACTTACCTACTACCCACCCACAACACCCACCTACTGCACCTTCCCAAGACCCATTGACGTTCGCTCTCTCAACGCATACTCTCAGCGTCGGACTCACCTTCGTTCTGGCCCATTTACCAACCCTCTTATACGACCCTACCACATCATGCTCAGCTTCCACTGTTCATTCCTTCACTGCGGGACACTTTCGTAGTTTTGATTACGGTCTTATGTCTCCCATTGTAGTCTTGTTTATGGGGCTGTTTGTTTGACCGACTTTTTGTGGCGAGATATACGAGCGAAGTGTGTTTGTGGCGTCTTTCTTTTGCGGTGGAGAAAGTTGTCTTCCATCTTAGGGAAACGCTGTCGTGTCGTAGGGTCCTGTTGTTATGTTTTTGTTTTCTCTGTGTGTACGAGGATTACAGTAACCCGGGCGAAACGTGTTTCTGGATTTTGGGTTCTTTTGCGTTGGACAGAGTTGTCTTGTAAGTTAAAAATTGTCGTCTCACTCGGTACTGTTGTTTTGCTTTGTTTTGTGCGTATTTGTACGAAGGCGACAGTAAATCCCCATTGCTGATGCGAGGAGAGTTGCTGGATGGTTTTGAAAGAAAAAGCAATTATTATAATTGTATCATATTATAAAAACCGATATTTTAAATTACAGCTCGGTCAAACTTAGATTTTTCGGTAATGTAATTGAATTACTTCAATAAGACAACATAAAGAGTATCCTGAGCGCATACTAGCAAAAGTAGTATTGTAATAATGCACCCATACATTTATAAAGAGGACGTCATACCGGTAACACTCACGTATAACCAGGGCCGGCCCGACGCATAACATAAGGCTTAAGTGGCTTAGGGCCCCGAGGGGGCCAAGGGGCCCAAAAAAAAAATAATATAAGAACACACATTGTCTACCTGTTTATTTACTTAGGGGGCCCCCAAATACAATTTCGCTTAGGGCCCCATGGAGGCTTGGGCCGGCCCTGCGTATAACATTCATCCGCCGGGCAGACAGCAAGGAAGGGAGGATAAAATCATAATTAACTGAAAGTATAACACTTAAAAGTAATTGGAAATAGCTACTACATGTTCACGTATTTTGTGTCTCCAGACCAAATCAAGACTGTGTTTAGGGTCGCAACCAGAAAAGTTTGGAAACCATTGATCTAGGGCGAGGAGCCTGCAAGGAGGGGAGAAAACAGTGTTTGGATCCAGGAAAATTTGAGTCTCAGCACGCCAGCTCCTCATCGTGCCTCACCACCCGCCGCTTCGTCGGGCAAGGTCCCGGCGGTGTGGCGGCCTGAAGACACGGATTTCATTTCCCGAACAAGAAACCCGTAAAATAGAATGTTGCACCGCCCTGCCGGCTGTGATGGATAGAGTCGTGAAATATGAAATTTGCACTAGTGTGTGTGTGTGTGTGTGTGTGTGTGTGTGTGTGTGTGTGTGTGTGTGTGTGTGTGTGTGTGTGTGTGTGTGTGTGTGTGTGTGTGTGTGTGTCTATCTATATATATATATCTATATATATATATATATATATATATATATATATATATATATATATATATATATATATATATATATAATTATAGTTGTAGTCTTTTAAAAGAGTAATGTTAACCTGGCTTTCTGTATCCGTAGACTTTTCCTCTTCCTTTCTCCGCCTGTAATAAAGGGTTGAGAGATGGTTAAGGCACCGAATGGCATGGGGAAGAGAGAAAGAGCGAGAGAGAGAGAGAGAGAGAGAGAGAGAGAGAGAGAGAGAGAGAGAGAAAATTGTTGTTCTCTTTGAAGGGGAATAACGTTATTGTGATTGGTTTCAGCTCTGCGATCAAAGTGACGTAACGATGATCTACTTCCTGAACGTAGGACGGAGCCTTCCCTGAACCACCCTGAAAAATTAAGGTGGAGGCTGAGAGGGAACACACATGGTCAGTAAGATACTTCCATTTTCATGGTCGTGGTGTCATCAGTAGAGCACAGTATGTGTGCTACTTACAATAAGAATGCCTTTGTCAGTCAGTCAATGGAAGTAAGATTTATTACGGGAATCACGCTCAGACAGCCTTGCCGGTAGGGTCACAAGGGCAGGGTTCGGGCTGCTGTTTCTCCCCGCGGCAGACAGTTTCTCGTATCTCCACTTCTGGCGTAATCGAGGCGCTTTTTTCCCGGCTGTGTTGCTGCGGCTGAGTGGCAGCAGGTAAAGCAATATTGTCCGGTATCGACTTTCCTGGTTGTTTTGTGTTATTTGGCATCGAAACGTATTTTAAGAGCGTGTTCGTAGTCAGAGGCCGATAAATGTGTGTTTGTTTGTGTGTGTGTGTGTGTGTGTATGTGTGTGTGTGTGTGTGTGTGTGTGTGTGTGTGTGTGTGTGTGTATGTTTGGACGAATAAACATTCCACTTCAACTGAAGCGCAAATTTTAAACAGTGAGGTGAATATCATGTCCTGCGTCGTCCAGGTGAGGTCACTTTGCGCCGTTGTATAGGTAAAAATCGTTGTGCATATGCAAAACTAAATTACCGTAACAGTCGCCGTCGAATTCTTGTTCAGTTACGTGCATATTGTGTTTGTTGTGCAACGCAAATAAAGCTGTGCGCGCGGCTGTTTTTTTCCAATTACCCGCAACATGAAAAAAAAATCAAAACCGACATATGAATGAAGGTTTAGGTGGCCGTAAATGGAGGGAACTGTTTCACCTGTGCGTGTCCTTCAAACAGACATACGTGCGAGTAAAAAACGCTAAATATTTATGTGGATGAGCAACAAATGGTAAATCACAGTATTAAAAAAAAATGTCAGGAGTAATATTTCACCGTGATTAAAAGGAACATCCAAATTACAGCAATTAACATTACAGTACAAAACTATAAAAAAAGGAATCCCGCTCAATAAACATTACCTCTAAATTAAAAGGTGCGTTTCATTAGAAGGTTGTGCTGGTTGTGTCCATGGTTGTGATGGCGGGAGTGGTTGCTGTTATTCCCATGGTGGTTGTGATGCTGCTGGTGATAGTGCTGATAGTGTTGATAGTAGTAGTAGTAGTGGTGGTAGTGGTGGTAGTGGTGCTTGCTGATAGTGTTATTGTTGTTAGTGGTGGTGGTGTTGGTGTGGGTGGTGGTTGTGATGCCAGTGGTGGTAGTGGTGATCGTTGTGCTTGTTGATAGTGTTATTGTTGTTGGTGGTGTTGTTGGTGGTGTTGGTGGTGGTGGTGGTTGTGGTGATGGGTCCCTCTACCTCGGTCTCCCGTGTCATGGTGTGGGGTGAGTCAGCGGTCTGCTCCTGTCGTGACCTTCCCTGCGTGCGGACTCTACCTTTTAATCTATTTATATCGTGGATTATTTTCGTCATCATTCTCCGTCAGTCCCTCTGCCTGGAGTGTACCAAAACAAAGGTGGGGAGACTTGTTAACCCTGCTCTCTCTCTCTCTCTCTCTCTCTCTCTCTCTCTCTCTCTCTCTCTCTCTCTCTCTCTCTCTCTCTCTCTCTCGAACAACCTAAATAGAGGCCGGCATAAACAGAAAACAACACAAACAAGGAAACAACACAAACAGGGAAGAACACAAACAGGAACAACACAAAAAACAACAACATCAAGGCCCACCAAACCCCAGATAGGACGAAAACGCTCAGCCGTCTAACTTCCTCCTTCCTGTAGATCCCATTTCCAAACTTCCCCAAGCTTTTCAAACTATATTCAGGACAAACATTCTCAAGTAGCCGCCAGCCTGCCTATTTTCGTATTTACCTTCCCACATTCCTTTCTTTCTTTATTTATTTCTCTTCTTCCTTCTTCCGTCCTATATTAGCTTTGTATTTCTTCTTCTATTTTTTTCGCTTACTTTCCTTAGGCATATCTAACCTATTACCCCACCAACCTAACATAGATATAAAAAAGGTTATTGATTTATATTGGCCTGCTGTTCTTCATACATTTTTTTTTCTATTTACCCAATTGAATAGTCTATCTCCTTTCTTTTCGAGTACCTTTTATCACTCCCTTCCCCCCTACACACACATTCATAAACTATTCCCTACCTCCCCCCCGTCACACACACACACACACACACACACACACACACACACACACTGCGACACGTTACCATGAGCACAACACATCATCGCCAGCAAACAAATGACAATTCTGCACATGCCTCGTTAACACATTCCATATTAAAGTTAATTGAGACAACGAATAAACTGGGACACACATTTGCATTACTTAATCGCATTTCACATTATAAATCAAAGTTAAATGAGCAAGTAAGCGACTCTATTAAGCACAGTCATATATATTATTTTGCTAGCGATTGTGCATTAGACTCATTTATGTCGACACGTCTTGTCAAGATGTGTAGGAAGAGAAAAGGAGAACAGAGGAAAAGAGAGGTGAGGAGAGGAGAGGAGAGGAGAGGGGACAAGAAGAATGTTGTTGAGTGAAGAGAGGAAAGACACATCGCCAAGACACGTGCGGGCGAGCTGAAATTAGTATCAGAAAGGATTTAAGGTGTTGGCGGAGTGATGTACGAGGGAAGTTATATGGGGCGGCGGAGCGAGGGGTGAGGCGGGGCAAGGGGTACCCAAGAGGATGCAGATGGCGGGAAGGCGGGGGGGTGTGCGTGAGGTCAGCTAATCGTGGAAAGAAACTAATGTCTCTCTTCGTAATCACACTCACACAAAAAAAGGTAGTAAGTAGCTAGAGAGAGAGAGAGGGAGAGAGGGAAGGATGGAAGGAGGGAGGGAGAGAATCGTAATGTTGTTCGTTTTTTCCCTTTCCTCTCCAGAGTGAATGAGTGTTACCCAAAGTGATGGCATTAGAAAGAAGAGTGAGCCGGTGTATCACAGAGCCTTCTACAATCGGGGCGGCCACGCGTGCTGAGTGATGAGATAAGAGCCGGAAGTGGAACGATTTGCGTGCGTTTAATTAGAGAGTCGGTGGTGTGTTTCTGGCTGCGTGTGTTGTGCATGGTCCGGGATCTGCGAACTTGAAAATGTAATAGTGGTGCAGGGTATGGCGGTGGCTGTGAGATTAGTTTCGAAGTGCTGGTGAAGGGTTTAAGGTGTTTGTGATGGCTGTGATTTTGATGGTTCATTGTAGTGTAGGTGTATTGCGGTGCTTGTAGGTTTTAATTGTGGTAGCTTAGATATTAGATGTGTGTTGTTTTGGTAGTGGTATTGTTATATTAGAGCAAGTGAAAGGATAATTAATCTCGACGTCTTGTACAGAGATGGTGAAAGGGACGAGGATGCGCCATAATAGACTGCCTAAGTGAGAGGCAGGCGTCTGTAGGCGAACGAAGGAGAGGAGGTAAGCTATTTTTGCAATGTGATGCGTGGGAGGGAAAAAATGGGTGGATTCGAAATTTGTGTATATTAGAAGAAGCAATTTCAAGGATTTCCTTCTGCCCAATTAAATGGTTTATACTTCTCGTAACTAGGTTTTAGGGTTGTGTTTACGATTCATGCAGGAGGAAACAGCATTATCAGTTTCTTAGCTTTGTTTTATAAAATACACGTATGATATGATATTATGAGTGGTGCATATCATTTTACAAACGTGAAATATTAAATGTTGCAGTGCTCTACCTTATTCATGATATCGTAATACCGCGCAGCGAGGGCACAGATATATTACATGTTGCATACTACCTCACGCAACGATGAATGTGAGAATATTACTTACAACACCCTGACCGTCATTTTGTCTTTACTGTATACGAGGGTGGTTTTTAATAACCACGGATGAGTAAAATTTAGAACAGACTCCCCCAAAAATAGACTTAAGAGTAGGCGAGGCAAGTAGGAACGGAAAAGATGAGGAATAGAGGGTGGGAGCGTTTGCTGGCTACGGTCTTTGTTACGTTTAGTGCACGCATAATGGCATGCATTTATTCATGAATCCCGAGCATTGCAGGAAACATTATGCGGAGATTGGCTAATCCTGTGATCTTCGTATCACTCACACTCTTTAGTTGAGAGAATCTATGACAAACTGATCTATCCATAAACATCGCAGAAAGTTTGCCAGTTTACAAGACGTGAGTAAATCATTGGTCTGGGGCAACATTACAGCATCTCTTACCTCGACCAAGCTGTCCGTCTTGCTCTAACTCGGTCTTCGTGACAGGGAAGCGGACCTCGCCTGAAATTGAGATTTGAGTATCTCAATAAAACTGCAGGAAATTGCAGATCTCTGTTATAGGGTGTGTTTGGGTGATAGACGTTTAAACATAATATATGTACTTTTTCCGTCTCTATTGTACTTCTTTAGTATTCATATATATATATATATATATATATAAATATATATATATATATATATATATATATATATATATATATATATTTGTGTATATATATATATATATATATATATATATATATATATATATATATATATATATATATATATATACACATATATATATATACACACACACACACACACACACACACACACACACACACACACACACACACACACATATATAGATATATATATATATATATATATATATATATATATATATATATATATATATATATATATGTATATATATATATATATCACCTTTCTTCCTTTTACAGCTTTCCTCCTCCCCAATCCTGTTTCTCCTTCTAATACTTTTTTTTTATCTTCCTCCTCCTTTCGCTTCCTCCTTCCTTCTTCTCCTACTTCCTGGTCGTCTCCTGAATTTTCCCTCTTCCCTTTTGCTCCTTCAACCATTATTTTTTTTCAGCGACGCACCAAAACCCTTCCCTAATCGCCTCGTCGCCCGCTCCCTCCTCCGTCGCTTCCCTTCTTTCTCGTCTTCTTTTCCCTACCCGTAACCATTTTTCTCCACTTCTTCCTTCCTCTTCTTCTCCTCCTCTTCGCCTCTTACCGCCATCGTTGATTTTTTTTCTCTTTCCTTTCATTTTCCTTTACAGATACGGTCGTGTGCATCGATATCATGTTATTTTCTTTCCGTTTATCTCCTCTTTTGCTGTTTCCTTCAGTATTCCTCGGCGCTTTTTGTTAGTTAAGCAATGACGTGAACTTACCCGTCGCGTTCTTTGATGTAGAGTGTTCAAAGGAAAGGAAGAAGAGGAAGAGGAGAGGTAAGACGGAGTAGACTGATACTAGAAAGAAAGAAAGGAAGAGGACTAAGAAGAGTAGTAAGGAGGAGTAGACGCACAATAGAAGGAAGGGAAAGATAAACCAGGGAGACGTATTGATAGGAAGCGATAAGATGGCTGAAACGATTGATGGAGTGAAGGTCAAGTGGTAAAATAAAATGAAAGTAATGATGGTAGAGGTTTTGGAAGAATATAAAGTAAAGTAAATAAGAGAAAGGACAGGGAAGAAACCAAAGGGAAGTGTATAAGTAAAAAAAGAGTATAAAAATATCAAATAAAGGAGATAAAGAATAAGGAAGGAACCAATGAGAAGAGACCTTGAATTATATTATGAATGGGTGATATAGGAAGAAATGTTAGTGAGAAGAGTAAAGTGAAAGAAAGATTGACGAGATAAACTATACAAGAGTGAAAAGCAACATAGGTAAGAATGGGAATAGAAAGAAGGAATGGAGGAGAGAGTAAAAAGGAGAAAGAAGGGAGAGGAAGGAGTCAAGGGAGAAAGAGAGGCGTCTTTGGGTCATAATTTCCGTTCTTTTTGATGATGATACTGAAAACTTGTGAATAAAGAAATAAAATGGGAATAAATGAAAGGAAGGAGGGAGTAAAAATGAGAAAGATCTGAGAGGAAGGAGAGAAGGGGGCAGGAGAGGCGTCTTTAGGTCATAATTTCCGCTCCTTTTCGGAAAACTTTGGATTGATCGCCTCTCATCCCCCGACCCTGATTGATGGCGGCGGCAGGAAACGGACGAGAAAAAGGAGGGAAACTCAAATAATCACAAAATATATACGAATAGAGAAAAGTAAGTGATTGCAAATTAAGAGGAGCAGTAAGCAGCGGGCTTTTTTTTTTTCATTATTGTTTTTTTTTTTTTTACGCCCTTGAACTGGCTCCTCTGCTGTAAAAAAAAAAAAAAAAAGAAGGAAAATTGAACAATCACAAAATATACACGAGTAGATAAAAAGCGAATAGGTTCTTGCAAAAAAAAAAAGGTTGATAGTCACAAAATATATATGCGCAGAAAAATGAATTGGCGATGGTAAGATTATACTGAAAACTTGTAAAGAATGGAAGAATAAATGAATAAATACGAAGGAAAAGAATACAAGAAAATGATTGCAAGTAAAAAAGGGGAAAAAATGAGTATGAGATTACTGGAAACATGTAAATAAAGAAAGAAAATGGGAATTAATGAAAGGAATAAGAATACAAAAAAATACAGAAGTCTAGGAGCTCCGTCCTGCCGGAGAGAGAGAGAGAGAGAGAGAGAGAGAGAGAGAGAGAGAGAGAGAGAGAGAGAGAGAGAGAGGAACCGAAAAAAAATGTACGGTATATAGGAAGTCTAAATTCCTCAACTTGTACAAAGGAGCCACTAGTCGCCACCACCACCACCACAACAACAACAACAACAACAACAACAACAGTAACAACAACAACAACATCACTACTGCAGAACGAACAAAGGGGACCTCCAAATCACAATTTCAATAGAGCAAGTTTAGTGCATGGAGGAATAAGAAATAACTTAACATTCTCTTTTTTCCTTCCCCATTTTTTTGTTATTTTTTGCCGTAAACTTCACCCTTTCAAAGCTTTTCCTTCCCTTTTATTTCTTTTCCAAATAATTTCCTCTCAATTCCTTTTTCGCCTTTATCTTCTCTCTCCCTCTTTTCCCTTTGCTATTCTTCTTTCGTTTCAAGCTAGTCTTTCAAGAACATTTTTACATTCTTCTCCTGTCCCTTCCTGTGATTTTCCCCTCTTTTTCGTTTTGATTTTTCTTATTTTTGATTTTTTTTTTCCTACGCCCTTTCCCTCTTCTCTTTCCATACCTGCCCGCCAGTTTTTTGTTCACTTTTCATCACAGTCTCCCTGTCACAGTTCCTTATACACACCCATTTTCTCTTTTCTTTCGTCGCCCATTATCATTTTTCTCCCTCGTCTCTCCAGCGTGGGAGAAGAGTTCATAAGCTTAATTAGCTTCACATCACATACACGTGCTTGTTTCTCCGACGCCATGGGGTTAGTATGTGTGTGTGTGTGTGTGTGTGTGTGTGTGTGTGTGTGTGTGTGTGTGTGTGTGTGTGTGTGTGTGTGTGTGTGTGTGTGTGTGTGTGTGTTTGTTTGTTTGTGTGTGTGTGCGTGTGTGTGTGTGCGTGTGTGTGTGTGTAAGATTTTTCTCTTCTTTATGGCAGTATCTTAAATATGCAGCGAGACATTGATTTGACACCGTTTCGTTATACAAGTGATGGAGGCTGCTACCACCCACCGTTACCAATATTTAGATGTAAGGTAAAACATAGTCTTTGGAGGGTGGCACAAGTATTTGTCAGGTCTTTGTCGTGTCCTGCATCGATTTTTACGGTTCACCTTCTTTGCCGCGCTGCATGAATATCGGAAAAGTCATTATCGGCCCTGTTAATGGAACAAGGGCGAGGTCACCTTGCCATGCATAAGACCGCGCCTCCGATCCATCCCTTAGGAAGAAACTGTCTCGAAGTCGATTATTTTACATAATTATAAATGCAAAAGTACGTACAAATAAAAATACACACACACACACACACACACACACACACACACACACACACACACACACACACACACACGAAAACAATAAGTTTCTCTCACTTATATATACGCCGCACCACCCCACCACCCCCCGCATTCACGAACATCAGATAATTAAATAAACTCTCCCGATGAAAATTTTAGGCTCATTAAACCGACGAGAGAGAGAGAGAGAGAGAGAGACTGTAGAAAATTAACACGATAAAGTTGCTGAAAAAATAAGGTCCCAACGGTGAAAGATATTTATTTGTTTCTACTTTTGCTCGGCATTTTCCCAAAGGACGCACGTGTTTACTTTTTTATCGTTCATTCTCTTTATTAGGGTCCCTTACCATACATCCACACGGTCGCCACACACATCGCATACACCCGTACATACGTATTGCTGCTGCTGTTTATGTTGTTTCCTTTAAATATATATGTGCTTGTGTTTGTATATGTACGAATGGAATGTGTAAATTTCCATGTGTGTGTGTGTGTGTGTGTGTGTGTGTGTGTGTGTGTGTGTGTGTGTGTGTGGACAATATTGTGTTTGTGTGAACGATACTGTATCTTGCTCTTTACCCCCTCAAGTGTTATCGAAAAACATGAGTCAAGATGCATGAAAATAAGGAGTTAAAGCTATAGGCAAAGGAAAATAGTTTAAAACGGAGATTGATTGGGCATAAAAGGAGGGAGATGTAAAGAATCAGATGGTATCAGAAGTAGATCATTGAAAAAAAAAGGAAATATGTGGCAGAGAAGAAACAAAGTAAAAAGCGAGGGAAAGACAAGATTGTTAAGAAGGGAAGAAGATGTAGCACAGAGGAAGGAAGACGCACAGAGCTGGTGACAAAGACGTGCTAGTTGAGGGAAGGAAGGAAGCGACTCGGCGACATATTTACGATCCCCACTTTGTTACCGAGGCTCTGAGGCGAGACTGCCAGGAAAGCCGCACCCCGACACACACACACACACACACACACACACACACACACACACACACACACACACACACACACACACACACACACACACACACACACCCCCCCACACACACACACACCAGCTATTCAGAAGGATGAGTAAGAAATTGTAGTTGTTAATGAGATCGCCGTGATGGATCTCACTTCATATTTTTGTTGTTGCCGTTTGCTGATGTCACGTTCTGATAAGTTCTGATAACATATCAAGAAAAGAAATATTATGTTCTGAACTTGATAAGGTAGCGTGTAGATGCGGGAATACATCATGCAAAAAGGGAGAAAAAATAAACAAAAATAATCGTGTGTCCTCATTCGTCCCGTGTGATCGGTGTGGAGGTGAATTTGCGGGTTTCCATTTTTAGCAACGATGGGAACGATAAGACAATGGTTCTGAATGTTCTGACGGGGGTGCCCTGCTGTGCTGAGGTGGCCCTCCGTCAGGCGTCCTGGAGCGGTGCCAAAGTTATTAAAACATGCATGTGGGTCTTCAGGCGTTGTTTTATATCAACGAAAACCTTTGCGCAGCTTCCATTTCTCTTGTATGGAGGGACACCGTTAAAAAGAGTGATTTTCGGTCTGATGCAAAAGGTTATGTTGAGTGGAAACTTTCATTATTTTTTCTTTCTTTTATTATGCGCAAACCATAGCTGTAGTAGGCTTTCCATAGCTTCGGTAGGCTTTCTTGAACGACAATGGTGTTCAGCGTCATCTTATCAGTAGTACGAGGTAGGAGCAAATTGGATTTCTAGTGGCTGCAGAGACATATTACTTTTAATATATGATTCTTGATTGACTAATGATAACCCCCGATGCAATTCTTGGCCGAAGTTGCTGAAGTTAGGAAGGATTGATTCTATCTGGACAGTGGGTCAGAAGCGACCAGTGAAAGAGAGTGCATGGGAGGAAGAACGCCAGTACGCTGAGGTAGTTTATAGTGCTGATTATCTCCGACAGACAGGTGTTGTCCGTCTCGGCGAATAAACTCTTACATCAGGCGCACACTCACGAAAACTTGCAGCCCTGCCAGCCGGTGCCCGTGAGATAGTGAGGGTATTTCTTTGCCTGACCTGTTTGCCGGACGTTTGCCTGTTTGCTGGAGAATCGTAAAAAGTCCCTCGTGCGTTCCACAGTTTTGGAGTGTGTTTGAGGAAAGCTAAATCATTTGCACCTAAGTACCTCACAAAAAAATTCTTCGTTACTGTTTATTATTTTCGCGTCCCCTTCACCTCTGACAAACGCTAATCCATCGTCACCAGGGACAATATTTTCCGCCATCATCGTCGTTACCTACACTTTTTGAACGTTCCTCGCCACTTTGTAGGTAATATCGTCTACTTAGTTATGCCCTTGGAACCTTCCCTCTAATTACAAGCCATTGTGAAAATGTAATTAGGCTTTCTCCCTTTTTTTTTCCCGGAAAGAAATCAGCGTGTTTTGGGGAGCCGCGGAAAATAAGAGCATGAAGTACGGATATGTAGAGGAGGGCAAGGAGGGGGGATGTTGATGAAGCCTAATTAGGAGGTAAGGGAAGTATGAGAACAGGTGGTTTGGCATGTGGAGGGTCAGGTAAAGGTGAAATATAGCAGCAGAGGTATGTGAATTTTCCTCTGTGTGTGTGTGTGTACGTACGCGCTTCCTAGCTTACCTGCTTGAGGGATGCTTGTGATCATGGCGGGTTGTCTGATACTGGAGGCGCTGCGTTCAGTAACCAATCACAACATGCACGGTGACAGGTGGAACTGGTGTGTTTGCATATTAATTGGTAAGCGTACAGGTGTGATTGTTCAGTAGTGTGTGTGTGTCGTTTATCAAGTGATTATCATGCATGTACACTCACGCGTGCACACAAACACATATTGCATTCCACCCCACCCCCCTACACCTCCATCAAACCTACCATCCCACTTTTATCTCAGACCAATCAACACCCAATCTCCTCTATTTTCTGTGTGCGTTTTTATCTAATTGAAGAAGGCGATGTTTCAGCTGCAAATAGAGAGAGATAAAATGCATAATATAAGGATTGACATAATAATGACATTTGCAGTGGAGAGAGAGAGAGAGAGAGACGAATACACATTCCCTGAGATTTTGATTACATTTCTCATCTACTCTAATGGACTCGTGAAAATCATAAAGGATATTGGCAGCGGGTTGGGGAAAGGCAAGTAGGGAAGGGAAGGGAAGGGAATGGAAGAGAAGGGGAAGGGAAGGGAAGGGAAGGGAAGAGAAGAGAAGGGAGAGGAAGGGTCTACAGAATGACAAGATATTATAGTTGGGTGAATGTTGATGATGGTAATCACGGCGAGGGAGAGTTCAGTGTAATAAGCAGAGAGTTGTTTCCTGTGGGCGGAGCAGAAGGGGCGACAGTTGGCAGGGTTGTGTGGTGTTGTGTTGGGATGGGGTGTTGGACGTCTGTGTGTTATTGGGTTGTGGCGGGTTTGTGTATGGGCGTGGGTAGTTGTTTCCTGCGGGCGGAGTAGAGTCTGAAGGGGCGACATTTGGCAGGGATGTGTTGTGCTGTGCTGCGATGGGGTGTGGAACGTCTGTGTGGCATTGGGTTGTGGCGGGTTAGTGTATGGGTTTGGGTTGAAAGAGATGTGTATGTGGATGTGCGGTTGAAGGCGTATTAGTGTGACGTTTCAAGACACAAATTTACTTCTCTGATGGATGTTTTTAGACAGTAGTTGAGAATTTACAGCCTGAATTGTTGTTATTAGTGTTCCTGTTAATATTTTTTTTCAATTTATTATTTTATTTTATTATTTTCGTAGTTAATAATCATTGTACTTTTCATTGATATAGATAGGAGTAGTAATAGTCGTAGTCGTTGTAGTAGTGGTAGTAGTAGTAGTAGTAGTAGTAGTAGAAGTAGTAGTAGTAGCTTTTTATTTTACCTTTTATATTTATATTAGTATTAGAGGAGAAAAAAGTAGATCGTGTCGTTTGTTAATGTTAATGTAATTATATTCCGTTTCATACAACTGTGTTTTTTTTTTAGATAATTTTCCAATAGTAATGCATTTGTATGTTAATTTCATCAGTGTCATGGGTCTAGTACACATATATTTTGATAATGTATGCTCGTATTTTTGTCTGTGTAACAATGCTTTTTTTCAACAAACCATTACAAAAATTGGCAGTAATTGATACAAAATACTCTTACGCTGTCCTTGTGAGGCAATTCGAATGTTTATATTTTTCCATTTGATTTGTAGGATTGTTTTGGCAAAGGGCATTAAGTAGCTACTAATGCAAAGGAAATCGGGTTGAAAATCGGGAATTGTATGTTATTCGTCTTGCTTCTCTTTTTCCTCTCCACCTTCTCCGCCTCCGCCTCCACTTCCTCCTCCACCTCCTCTTCCTCTTCCTCATCCTCCTGCTCTATTCCTCCGTCGTAGGTCTCGTCAGTCAGTCCTCTAAGCTCCCTGCCGCCGTAAAGGAAAACGTTTGCATGAAGATGGATGGATGAAGTCAGGAAGGGCCTTCACTGGACCCTTTCTCGTGTTTTTTTTCCACCACTACTTCGTTCCGTTCCGTTCACGGGCGCAAAGGGAACGGGTACAGGAGCGACTGGGAAAGTGAGATGAATCGGACAGAGGATGGATAAAAGGAATGGTCAAGGCGTGAAAAGATGGGAAACGTGAAGGAATAATGCCAAAAAGGAATGGGTAAGGGAAATTAGCACTGAAACAAGGGTTAGAATGAGTGAAAAGGTGAGAATGGGGGAAGGTTCATTTAGAAGAGTGACAAGACAGGAGGGTTAGGTGAAGGCAAACGTGCTAGATAAAACAGTAAGGATGAAAGTCGGAGAATGAAAAAGAGCTTGAGAGAAGAGAAACCATGAACAATCAATGAAAACAAAAGGGAGTATGGCGAGGAAGGACATGCGGGAACAGTGTCAAGAGAGGCAATTAAGGTCAGGGCAAGGCAAGTTCGATAAAGCAAGATTGAAAGTAGAAGAGAGAAAAAGGCAGTTAAGGTGAAGGCAAGGCAAGCTCGATAAAGCAAGGTTGAAAGTAGAAGAGGGAAAAAGGAAGTTAAGGTCAAGGCAAGGCAAGTTCGATAAAGCAAGGTTGAAAGTAGAAGAGGAAAAAAAGCCAGTTAAGGTGAAGGCAAGGCAAGTTCGATAAAGTAAGGTTGAAAGTAGAAGAGGAAAAAAAGCCAGTTAAGGTGAAGGCAAGGCAAGTTCGATAAAGTAAGGTTGAAAGTCGAGGAGGGAAAAAAGAGCTTGAAAGAAGGGAATGAGTGACGATGAGTGAGAAAAAGAGGAAGAATGTGAGAGAATGTAAGTTCGATGAAGTAAGGTTGAACGTAGGAGAGGGAAAAAAGAGCTTGAAAGAGGGAACGAATGACCACGAATGAGAAAAACCGGATGAATGTGAGGGAATGCCGGATCAAGAAAGCAGGAGAGTGATATGAAAGGGACGGTGAGCGACAGTGCATGGATGAAGGGAGCACGTGAGGGGGTACTGTGGTGAAGGGTTGAGGAGCCTTTGAGGGGAAGTGAGAGCAAGGAGGCACGAGAGGGTGTAATGGAAGGGTGAGCAACAGCGCGTGAGAGATGGGGCTAGATGAGGGGGTTGTAATGAGCGGAGGTGAGCGCTTTAGGGAAATTTAAGGGAAGGAAGGCTATATGATTTTTTTTCCCTTTTTTTTCCCTTGCTCTTACTAATCGTACCTCCTGTTTTGTGCCTTAATTTTTATTGTGCTTGTTTCCTCCTCAGTATTTTTTTTTATTTACGGCTGAACAACCCTCCTCCCACACACACAAACACACACACACACATGAAGTATTATGCAGTAAATCCTTATCGTTCGTTTTTAATAGCTTACCTCTCACCCAGAAGCTTACAGTCACGTTCTATACTGGAATACTGAAGGAAATTATGCTACTCCTCTTTCTATCCATCACTTCGAGTTTTATCTTATTTTCCTCACCTAACGTTTCTTTCTTCTCTTATTGCTTCCTCTCCTCTCATTCATGTTCCATTCCGTTTCATTCTATTTCATTTACTTAATCATAATCCATTTCACTGTATTCTGTTCTACCTCAGTCAGCTACATCCCACCTTTTAGATGGATTTGCTTTCGCCTTAATTATCGCATTTACCTTACTTTTCTTTTCTTATGGCTCTTATTACTAAACCTTTCATTACTTCGGATAGTCTCTTTACTTTCCTCTCCTTTTCCCCCATCTCTTCTCCTCTCATTTAATCTCTCTTCTCTCTGTGTCCTGTCTATGTTCTCAATCTCTCATCTGCCCCCTTCTTATTCCTGAATATTCATTGCTTGATGATGAAGAGGGGATAAATGAGGAAGAGGAGGACGAGGAGCAGGAGGGAAGCATTTCTATGGTATATTTTGTGTGTAAACGTTCTGGTCATAATTGCCATCGCCACAAGATCACTTATCTCCTCTCTCATATTTTTCGTTCAGTTGTGCTCCTATTCTCGCCACCTAAAGGGATGTTCGAATAACTTGTACTTGCAAGCATTCATTTCCATGAAGAGTGTTTGAGAAATGTTAGAATTTCGCTTAACTTTTCATCCCTTGAGGAGACTGAGATTCTAGTATTTGGAGGTTTTAGCTTTTTCGTTTTTTGTGTGTGTTTTTGGAGTGGAAGGGATGTTAAGGGACGAAGGGAGCGTGGTTCATCTTTTTTAATATTGTACCACGGCAAAGAGCGACGAGGAGGGCGTTAGTGAGGGAGGAGAGAAAGGTGAGGGAGACACCGTGTCATGAACAGGGTAGGGAAAACGCGTGGGATGAGCGATGGAGAGGCTGGCAGGGGAGAGGCGTGGTGGACGATAGGGAGCCAAGTGTGAATAACGAAAATCAGGGCAGAGGCGTCCATCCAATAATCTGGCTCAGCGGGCGGCCAGGCTGGGCGAAGGGGAGGGAACATGAAGGTACAGGTAGGGTCAACGACCTGCCTCCCACATATGAGGTTGTTCTGATTGATACATTGCCAGGAATTAGGGGATAGCTGTTTGTATTCCAATGAAAGATTTGTTTGCCTGTCTGCTTGTCTTAACCTCCCCCCCCCCTTTCTCTCTCTCTCTCTCTCTCTCTCTCTCTCTCTCTCTCTCTCTCTCTCTCTCTCTCTCTCTCTCTCTCTCTCTCTCTCTCTCTCTCTCTCTCTCTCTCTCTCTCTCTCTCTCTCTCTCTCTCTCTCTCTCTCAATCACACACACACACACACACACACACACACACACATGAACACGTAAGACACAAATCCAAGTCTAGACGCATGAAACCACAAAATTCGCACGCATGTAATTCTTACCGCGAAGTCCTTTCTTACGTGACCGAAAAAGAATGAAAGGAAACCGCATTTATTCGCATCTCACATAAACTCCAGGAACCTTCTTTTTTCTGCCATCCCTCACCTCGTTCAGCACATTCCGTCTTTTCTTCTATATCTCTTTTTACTTCCTTCCAATTTTGCTTCTTTCTTTCATTTTTTTATTCCTTCCATCCTTTTTAGTTTGATTTTTTTACGTTTTTTTTACTGTATTTCTTTTCCTTCTGTCTCTCCTTCAGTTGTTTCTCAGCCCTTCCTGAATTGTATCTTTCTTTCCTTCTTTTCTTCATTCCTTTCTTCCTTTTTTTGATTGTCGCTTATTTCTTTCTTCCATAATTCCTTCCATCATTAATATATACACTATTTTTTTTGTTTTCCTCCATGTCTTACTTTTTCATTCTTCCTTCCTTTCTTCTTTCCTTTTTCACTTGCTTGTTTTCTCTTACTCCTAATTCTTTTCTCTCCTTCCCTTTTTAGTCACTCCTTTACTCGCGTATTAATTCTTGCTTTCAAAATTTTCTTCTGTTTCCATCTTCAAACTGTTTTCTCGCCTATTAAGGATTAAGAATGTAAGCAGATGAACCAGGTATGCAAGAACGAAGCGGACGTGTGCATTGGTGGAAGGGCGAGATATTTTCCTTTCTTCATCTCTCATTCGTGCGGCCGCGGGGCTGTGGGTGTCGAGGGGCTGGTGGCCGTGTTTTCATTACCAGCGAGTTAGGGGCCACGCAGCTGCCCTCCTCGGGGGAATAAAGAGTGTGGGAACCGTAACCTTGAGAGAGAGAGAGAGAGAGAGAGAGAGAGAGAGAGAGAGAGAGAGAGAGAGAGAGAGAGAGAGAGAGAGAGAGAGAGAGAGAGAGAGAGAGAGAGAGAGCACTGCAATCATTAAATTCCACCAGATTAGCGAGAAAAATTCCACTAAAGAAAGTTGTTAACGTAGCAAAGTGACGCAATACCTTCAATTTTCTCGTCGTGTAAATAAAAAAGTCACGGACCCGCTAATCACCGAACTCGGGAACCCCAACTCCGAAGTGAAGAGGATGTGTTCAATCGCTCCTTCCTTCCTCCTCCTCCCTTTCGTACATACTGCATCGCCTACTCCCTTGCCCCATCCAGCTCCGCCTCCTTCCGCCGCTGTAATGTTATTGGTCCTGACTGGCTTGTTCCTTTCTAACTAACTAGCGGTGCTGGGACCAGTCATCTCCCTAACGACTTGATCACCCATGTTTCGGTGCCCCCCGCGAGTCCCCGCCACGGTGTTCCTCCTGAGTTACATCCGCCGGGGCCGCCCTCTCCGGCACTCCTCTCTCCATACTAATACCTCTCGCCGCTGTTTTCTCTCAATCCGTTTCCTCGCCTGGGTGCTTCCACGCTTTATTATCGCCTAATCATGGTCTTCTTCGATTATTGCCTTTGTTCCTCTATGTCAACTCACCTACTCACCCCACTCATTCACTCACGCACTCACTCTCTGCTTTATCGTCGCCTACTGTTTCTGCTGTTCTGTCCGCCTCCACCATCGTGCCTTTCGTAGTGTAATATCTCCTTTATTACGCTCTTGGCGTGTTTTTAAACTTTTTTCAAGAGAGGGAATGTGTTTAAGTCGTTGTGCTGACACCTGAATATTTTGCCTGATGCAGCGTGACGAAAGCTTCAAATATTTTGCCGGTTCACTAAGGTAAAGAGAATCTTATACGTTTATTAGTTTAAACTAATTATTTCATACGAAATTTTTAAAGCATAGTAAAGAGTTTTCTTTTTTCTTTTTAATCTACGTCTTTGGTTTGACCTTTCTTTTATGGTTATATGTAGAAATTATACTTATTTGTGTGTCAAGTAATTTTCCTGTAAAGAAGAACGTGTCACAGTAAGATCTTGGGGTCTTTTGCTGCTATTCTGGCGTCCCCAAAAGTGGCTGTATAATTTCGCTCGGGTGACGTATGTCACGTCCGGTCGCCAACGCCGCGGGTGGGAGAGTAGGATGGCGTCATGGGGGGGTAATGGCCGTGCGTGGGACTGCCAATACCCGCTAATGAGTTTCAGTTCACTATTTACCGGGGATCGCCCAGAACCACCTTACTGATGACGCACCTGGGAAAAGTGAATCACTTCTTTTTTCCTAAAATCTTGTTTGTTTGGCTGCGATCGACACACTTTGTTTGCCTGCTTATCCGCCCTTTGGCGACAGGTTACTGATGCTCTGGAGCGGGTCCCCCTTACTTGGGTTTTCTTGATGGATGTTTTGTGTCATACTTCTTAGTCTTCTTGAACGTAACAAAAGCAGCAAACAGAGGAACCAGCTCAAATACCGAATTTTAGGTTTAAAGGTTAGCTAAAATAACCCCAAGCGTGATATCTGCAAAATCTAAATATGAATTTATTGAATCACTGGCAAAACTTTGTGCTGTACTCTCGGATCCGGAAGAAAGTTGTTTGTATATTTGCATACTGATGTCTGAAGTCTGGCCGTAATGAGTCTGGTGTAGCAGCGACGGCAGCTCAGACTCAGCACTCCGCCGCGAACTTTCTCCTTCACCCCCACCCGCCTCCCTGTCTTTCTGGTTCCTATTCTCTTTTCTCATCCCAAACTCAGCACACTAATATTCCTGCCACCCATCCAACTCGCTTCCTGTCCTCTCTGACCCTGATCCCCTTTCTTAATCTTCCGTTCTGGCCTTCAAACTCACAGTCCCACTCCACGTTGTCCTCCTTACCCCTGATTCCTGTTGCCTCCCTCAGGATCCAACCCTAAACCGAATATCTAAGTTCTACATTATACATATACACTTTCTGCATGTGTCTCGATTGCAATTACGAGTTACTAAACCAATTTCCGATCCAGAATTTCTACCCATCCGTAAACCCCTTAATCGATCCCCAAGTCCTTTGAATTCCCTCACTTCTACTTCGATTCTAGTGCTCTTATCTGTAGGCGAGCTTCGAAAGTGATGGCGTATTTTGCTAAGCACATCTTTCATAAACCTCAGAAAAAAGTGTTAACTCGAGGTCTTCACAAAGCTAAATATAATGATGTAATGTATCCCTGAACAATGTTATGATGCACTCACTTTGAAGAGGTGAATCATTATATATAAAATTTCAGAAAAGATACTCCTGGTGCCCCCGAGTCGCAGGATGCTGAATTCTGGTCTAGTAAATCTTCGCTGATGAAAATATGAAAAACAATAATAATGGTGTCTTTTTCTCTCATCAGCAATTTGGAGTTTCATCTGTTTGCGTCCCAACATGTAACAACCCAGCGCGTTCCTCGGATACGCGAAGGGAAGGAAGTAAAGGCGAGGAACTGCACCTAATATATTTTCTTAACAAGATCTCAAGGCCTTCAAAGTGAATTACGCGTCTCTCGATGGCTTCCAGGTGTGTGTGTGTGTGTGTGTGTGTATACAATTCACTAACAGTCTAAACAAGTGCTGAACTCGTATTTTCAAACCAGTACCGTCCCGGAGAGAGTTTTGGAGCCTCTCGCATCCTTCGCACGCCGATCACCTCTTCGTGTCCCCGATGGCGTTTCTGGCATATCGAATTGCCGGTAGAGAATCTGATACGTCTCGAGTATCTCAAGTGTTGCCGTGGGGAGGAAAAATGCGTGGCCGAAAAACGGAGTGCGAGAGTAGGTTGAAGAGGAGTAAAGTGAGAAGGAGGAGCTTGAGTAGAAAGGTGAGGAGAAAGATAAAGAAAAAGGTTGAGGAGGAGAAGGAGGAAGGAGAAGGAGGAGGAGGAGGAGGTGGTGGTGATCGACATTATTTAATCAACGTGTGCGAGTATTTATTAGTACATATAAGAAAATCAATCGAAAAATGTAAATACGTGTATAAAATAAAATTGCGTAAGGAGGCTATGTGATTCCGAAGAACGTAGAAACGAATGAAAATAGCTAATATGATGTCTTTGGGATCTCGAATGGGTTGATTATAGAACGCAATAAAAAAAGTACTCAAAGGAAGTCGTCAGCTAAGGTTTCACGGTGTACGACAGAAGGATTTGAGGGGAAGTTTGGAGAGGAGGTGAACAAAGGCCTTGGGTACGTAGATGATAAAGGACAGTAAAGGGATTAAAGGGGCTGAGGCGTGGACAAAGGCTCTGAGGATGGGAGAGAGGAAGGGCAATGATAAGGGAAGGAGGCACAGAGAGGCGAGGTACGCGAGGACTCGGGATGGAGGGGAGAAAATAAGACGGAGGAGACCAGTGGAGAGATATGAAGGAGAAGGGTTAAGTGGCGTGAAGATGTGAGAGCCTTGCGCTTATTACTTTTGACGTCGTGGTAGCGGGTACGAAGTCGCGCCCCGGGAAGACTGGTTATCTCGGAAGCATCAACAAACGGCTCCATCACTCACAGGCAAGGGCGGGGCGTGGGGTACGATCAGCGCCAGTACGTTATGATGAGACTGGTCATGGCTACAAGCTTTTGCGTTTCTATACTGTTTTGTGCATAGAAGGTTCAGTCCTCTCATCTTACATTTAACCGAAGGAAAGTACATTGAGAAGATGCAGTAGGTGAGTGTTTTTGATGATCAGAGCTTTCCTCAAGTCCTTTTCCCATTATTCCCAGATCAGATAGTTTCCTTCGGCATCGTTGTTTAGTCACTACATTAAGGAGCTTGTGAATTCTCGCACTTTTCCTCGCTAAGTTCCCATTCACAAACAAGGTAAAGGTATACGTAAACAGGACAAAAGCATGCAAATATTTTTCTTATGTGAGAGAGAGAGAGAGAGAGAGACAAAGAGACAGACAGACGGACAAATAGACAGAGACCCAGACAGACAGATAGAGCGTGCACGTGTTGTATGAGGAGAGTGGAGGACCCGCCACCCGCACTGCTCATTATTGTTATTCACGGCAATGTTTCGGCCGGGCCTGTTTTATCGTTACACGGCCATGGGAGCGTGTAGTGTTGTGAGCAGCGAGCTCGATAGATTTGCGATTTATTTTATTAATTAATACGAAATCTATGCGCAGAGGAATAAAAGATAACCATGCTTTTCTACATACAAACACGGCTAAGTCAGGCATACATACGTTTTCATTTATGCAAGTAGATACAGAACGACTTGCAGACTATATCACTGAGTCCCAATCCAATAAACACAAACAAAGCACACGAACAGTTATGCACTAAAGAAAGCCACACACACAAATATACATTCATATAAAAAGACGAAGAGGCAGTGATTTAGGCAGACGTAAAGGCTAAAAATAAGTTTCCGCCGCACATCACGATCTACGAAGCACCTTTTACTACATTGTTGAGAGTAAGGACCTCACCGTGTGGACTCTATAAGGGGAATACCTGTAGCAGAAAAAAACATATAAAAAATAATAAAGGGAAATAAAAGCCTGACGGGATGCTTCTTTAGAGATGTCCGTCGTAGAAGTGTGAAGTATAAAACATGTCCTAACGGGCTGTGAAATCTAAAGCTGTGTCGAAAACTGTGAGCCATGTCTTCTCGGCTCCGTGGGTCCTGGTCTCCTGCGTTTCCCTTCCTCTGTCCTCACATTTTCGTCCTCACGCCTCCACGACTCCTTGTTCCGCCCGGCATTTTTAGCCACACCATTTTTGGGCTGTGTCATAATGTTGCCTCGCGTATATTTTTGTTTTATTTTTATTCTCCATTAGTAATTTCATTTTTTTCTGTGTGTGTGTGTGGGGATGGGGCATGGGAGGTATTGGAGAGCGTTTAAAGAGGGGAGAGAGAGGAAGTTAAAAAGTAGAGAACATACGTTGGGGAAAATAAGAGAGAAAATGATATAAATAGAGGCGAAAGACCACTAACACCTCTCGGCCACCTCCCCATCACACCTCTCCTTACCATAAATGATTTCAGTGTCCAATTTTAACCTTTTTTTTGTTCCAACTCCACCAACATACCAACATCACCACATACTTGCCATTGTTCTATACTCTCACAACACTCCTTTCCATCACAGCCTGACTCCACTGTTCCCACGACTAGGCTCACACACCTCCCTAAGCTGCTCCTTCAACAGATGTTCTTCGTGGTTTTCTTTTCGGTATTCCTTTCGAGGCTCTTGTCGGTGCCTCCCTGTAGCTTCCTCTTCGGGATTTCTTTACGCCGAGGCCTTTTGGAGCACACTTAACGAGACGAAGCCTAACTTTCTCTCTCTCTCTCTCTCTCTCTCTCTCTCTCTCTCTCTCTCTCTCTCTCTCTCTCTCTCTCTCTCTCTCTCTCTCTCTCTCTCTCTCTCTCTCTCTCTCGTTCTCGCTCTATCTCTCTCATTTAGGCTCATAATAATGCCATATGTTGAAATATTTGGGTATGAACGTGATAGTAAGATGGTAAGAATAAATTTGAAAGAAGAGTCAAAAGAGGAGAAGGAGGAGGAGGAGGAGGAGGAGGAGGAGGAAGAGGAGGAGGAGGAGGGAGAGGAAGAAAGTGTGAATGGGATATAAAAAGAAAATCCGTAAGAAAAGAATTCAGATATATATAGGCAGTAGACTCAGGGGAAGAGAGAAAGGCAAAGGAGGAGAATATAATAAAGTTGAGAATGAAGGAGACAGGAATTGGAGGTGTAGGAGGAGGGAGAATAAGAATAGAAGGAGAAAGGGAAAGAAAGTGTAGGACAGCCAGAGCGTGAAAAGATTAAAACGAGGAGAGAAATAATGATAAAGGTAAGAAAAGAGACAAGAACTGGCTGAAGAGGAAAAGATGAGAATGAAAAGGAGGAGAAGGAGGACGACGACGACAACAACAAAGACAGGAATCAAAACAAAAAAATAGGAAAACTTTCATCTTGCCGTTCTGGACAAGTTTTCTTTCCCTTGCACATTTTATTTTTCTCATGTTGACGGAATGACACATATAGCAAAAGGTCGTGATTTTCTAGACGCTGCAGGTACACTGAGACACACACTGGATCTCTGGCAAGGGGAGGCGTGTTTGCTGCTTATGCTTGTCAAGAAGAGTTGGAGGAAGAGTGATTGTAAAGATAGAAAACGAATTATCTTTAAACCAGGAGAATTTGTGGGTATTGATTATTTTTTCTGTCAAATACACCCTCAACCACTTAAGTACAAGAGAGCACCGGAGAGGAATCATGATCCAAGCAAAAATAAAATAATTGTGACGCTATAACAGAGAAAATATGGGTATCACCTAAATTCTGGCCTTACCACGAGACTCGGTGGTAAGTAAATGTATACAGAGACGGGTGAGCCAGGTCAGTGAATGGTAAAGAGGGTTAGAAAATGGCAGCATGTGTGAGGTGCAGCTTTTCGTTCTCGTGCTGACTCCTGGCGTAAATGACAATCAGGCCCGGCCGGAGATGAGTAATCACCGTAATTGGATAAATAGTGATGTTTGCCGTGAGCTCATGTAATCAGATGTAAAGCCGCTTGTTCGTTGCTCTGAATATGTGAATTACACGTCTGCTTAAACGTTGAAGCCCGATGTGCCCGGAAACATTAAGTGACATGAATTGATCTTTACAATGTAAATGCTGTACTTACGTACCAAAAAACATAAATTTTCGGTCTGACTTTTCTCTGCTTTCCGCGGCACGGTAATGACAGCAATAAATCTTGTTAGGAATGGATTTTTAGCGTCAGCAGAGCGATACCGGGGAATGTACGAGCCATTTCCTTCTGTTTACGAACTCGTGTACTGAATTAGAATACCTCAGCATAAATAGGATAACATTTTCATTCATAGATATTCTTTTGAGTCGGGGTAGCCGAACATTGAATTAAGAGTAAATGATACTATACTAAAATCCATCAGTGTTCTTATTTGAGGCATTTGACTATCAGAACTAATTTCAGTCTGAATAAATATATAGTCATGCAAACGTTATTTTGTTATAACTAACAGTAACCGTTTACAAGTTTAAGAAAGGTACTGAAAAAAATTAGTCAGTAGAAAATTGAAAATCACAGAGGTTGATCTACCTGAACTCGCCCTTCTGTCTTTATACTATTGGATCCTCCAAAAGCAACTCCTCAAACATGAATTTTCAGTTAACGAAGGACTGGAGGATAAAGTTGATGTGGAATCTTGTGTTCCGGGGAAGACATTTTCCTTTGTCGATAATTTTTTATTCTTTGAGTTGTTTCTCGCCAGGGAGTAAGAAGATGGATTCAAGGGCTTAGCGTGCTCTCTGTGGCCCTTAGGTTTATTGAAGTTACCTTGCTGTGGGACGCGTGGCGGCCGCCTTGGGAACGTGAATGTTAAAGTTGTCAGGGCATGAGACAATACGAAACAGAAGAGGATGAGGAGTATTGAAACGGTTTAGACCTAACAGAACATACACATTATGTCTTTAGTACTTAATGTATATTTTTACTTTCTATAGACAGTGATCGATTGTCGATGTCTAAGAAACTTATTTGTCTTTTTTTTATTATTTTGGTTTTTCTAAGAAACCGATTTCCAAGTGCCGAATAATGCACTGTATAGTTCTTACGTGTGAGTTTAATTAAAGTAAATAAAAATTGAGCAAGGGTTCCTAACAACTCGTGCCCCAGAGTCCCTTAAAGGTATTATATATTAATGTCATATTAACACATTTTTGGAAGAAAATGCTTTTTTCTACCAGCTGAGCGACGCACTGACAGGTGTTTGACAGGTGCCAAGCCCAGTCAGGTACGTCGTAAGTACTGGCTGACCGGGACTAAATGCAGAAAGAGGTGGCCTTAACTATTTCCGGTGCCATGAGAGCCAGCTATGGTCAGGCCCAGTAACCAGGAGGCGAGTGGAGAGGAAGGGGGGAATGTTTGCAGGTGGGTAAGGAAAAATGGTGGTTTAAAAGTTAGGGATGGAAGAGGTGCGAGGTGTCAGGGGCGGGGAAATGGAGTTAGGGGGGGACAAAATACGTGCATTGTTTTAGTGGAAAGAGATATAGGGAGTTAGATAGAGGAGAGGTAGCACTGTGTTATGCGATGGGAGCGGCAGCTTACTTCTCTCTCTCTCTCTCTCTCTCTCTCTCTCTCTCTCTCTCTCTCTCTCTCTCTCTCTCTCTCTCTCTCTCTCTCTCTCTCTCTCTCTCTCTCTCTCTCTCTCTCTCTCTCTCTCTCTCTCTCTCTCTCTCTCTCTCTCTCTCTCTCTCTCTCTCTCTCTCTCTCTCACCACACACACACACACACACACACACACACACGCTCTCTTATTAAATTCCACTCTGAGAGAGGTTAACGAGTCGCCTCGGCTGAGCTATCATCACGGCGCAGTTTCAGGAAAAGTTTTGAGCATAACAGACGGCATCACAAACATTTATGTAACTTTGCCTTCGTAAAAGTGTTGGGCGGCAGGGCAGAGGGGGCGGGTCAGGGGGGGACGAGCTGCCTTCATCCTCCCTGCAGCCTCTCAGATAGTTTAGGAAGAAGAGAGAATAATAAACTTTGTTTAGCCTTGACCTTTAAAGAGGACCAGCTTGATCATTTGTCTGTATTGTTATTCTGTTTCTAATGACATCGTGAGTGTGAAGCCACAAGGGCAACAAAAAAAATGTGTACAAAAAAAAGCCCGCTAATCGCTGTTCCCACAATGACAAAAGTAATAAGTGGCCAAAAGAGAGTTTATATTTTGTGTTGATTCATTATTTCATTTATTTTGTCTTTCGTATCAACATCTCGGAAGCACAGACTCAGCGAAAGTGTATTTTGACACCTCTCGCGTCCGAATTGACTCCATGCACTGTCCTTATCCCTCTCAGACCCTCATTATCTCATGTTTATTTACCTCACACAAATCTGCCATGCCATCACATTTTCCAGGATGTTGATTTTCTTTTTTCCTCCTTAAAATGATACATAACCCCTAATTTCTTCTACAAGTTGAGGCAAGTCGAGCAAAGAACAAATGACACACGAACCAAACTCAGATTGTCACCATTGCAGCATGAGGATATGGAGATAATATTAGTGGCCACTCTTCTCTATAGCTTCTTTATAGGAGTTCCATTTAATCATATACGTTTAAATGCACACTACACACCACTCACAGCTTAGTAAGGCTGCGGGGTATCTCTAGCACCTCGCCCTCCCTGACTGTCTCCAGGTTAACCAGAGCCAGTTCATTTTTTTCACATTCTCTCCTCTTTATCTCCGAATAGACTAAATAAAATTCCTATAGTGGGGAGCATTTCCGATGTACATGAATTTAAACTTTCTTAAGATATGAAGTAGGCGTGATTTAATTTACCTAGGCGAGGATGGAGCATTCATTCATTTACCTATGAATTCACGCATACACATACTACACACACAAAGAAAAATATCTGCATGTACAGTTTTGCTTTATTCCTGCTTTTTGAACGGTATGTTATTACTTCCGTTGGTATGGGCGTCAGATTGCACGTATGGCATCTCCGTAGTCCAGGACCTTTTGTGTGACCCTTATAGTTGCAGGAAGCAGTCATTTTCCATGTCCTCTTTTTTCTATATAAATGCATGCTTGTGTGTGTGTGTGTGTGTGTGTGTGTGTGTGTGTGTGTGTGTGTGTGTGTGTGTGTGTGTGTAGGTGTGTGTGTGTGTGTGTGTGTGTGTGTGTGTGTGTGATCGGATCCAGGTGCATGACATACCCACACTCAGCTGTAGGTCTGACAGAGGCTGATAAGGGTGGTTTTCTATTACTTTCGTTCCCTTCCCCCCAGGCGCTTCCTCCGTGTCAGTATACATGAGTACCCCACTGCATACGTCCTCCTCCCCATTCCTCTTTTTCTCTCACACACGCGCTTGACTCCTCCCTTTTTCCTACACCAGCCAAATTTTACCTAATATATCTCGCGATGGTTCTTTCTATTTCACTTCCCTTCAGTCCGTTCAGTTTGCTCCAAAGTCCTTTCACTTTCCTCTTCTTTTTGTTGCTTCCTTTTTTACTTCTTCTTTAAGTTTTCCCAACTCTTATTGCCTCAGTTTCATTCTCTCTCTGCCATTTTCCTTCGTTTACTTTCCGCCGACGTTCACTGAGCTCTTTCCTTGCCACTTTTCTTCTCCTTCCCACTGTTTTCTGTTTCTCTTGCAGCCCTCCTCGTTTCCTTATTCGTTGCCTTGCTTTTTCGACCCATATACGCTTTTTCTAAAAACGGCTTTGTGTGCTTGTGTGGCGTTTGTACGTGTGTGTGTGTGTGTGTGTGTGTGTGTGTGTGTGTGTGTGTGTGTGTTCGTGGATATATGCGCCTGTAGTTATATGTATGCGTGTGTATATGTGTATTCGTGTGTGTGTGTGTGTGTGTGTGTGTGTGTGTGTGTGTGTGTGTGTTCGTGTGTACACACACACACACACACACACACACACACACACACACACACACACACACACACACACACACACACACACACACACACAAAATTTTAATGCAATGTGTTTACAATATAACTAATATTTTTATAATAAATAAAAATTTCTTACGTTTAGTTTTTCGCACGACTGCATAGCCACCTCCTTCTTATCCCCTGAACTGCCTACCGTTTGCATGTATTCAACGGCTCCCCTGTGAGCGGAAGGGACATTAAAGGCGCCTACGGTATGCATACGCCATTTATTCAGCTATAAAAGTATGTTGTTTATCTTTAAAATTCCAGTTTCTGTCGATTGTTATAAATGTGCATTACGCTTTAATGTTTTTTTTTTCTAGAATCTCTTTAATCTTTATCCTCACACAAATAATTAAGTTTGAAATTAATATATCTTCTCAACATCTAAATGTTGATATTATAAGCAGTCTACGAAAATTAATGTGATATTCAGTCCATAGCGTAGTTACGTGTCCTACTGACAATATCTTGCGTAATGCTCTCTCTCTCTCTCTCTCTCTCTCTCTCTCTCTCTCTCTCTCTCTCTCTCTCTCTCTCTCTCTCTCTCTCTCTCTCTCTCTCTCTCTCTCTCTCTCTCTCTCTCTCTCTCTCTCTCTCTCTCTCTCTCTCTCTCTCTCTCTCTCTCTCTCTCTCTCTCTCTCTCTCTCTCTCTCTCTCTCTCTCTCTCTTCCTCTCTCTCTCTCTCTCTCTCTCTCTCTGGCTGACGTAAATATCATTGTTTCTCTCCCTCCCTCCCTCCCTTTCTCTCTCCCCTCCCATACTTTTACCTACTTTATTTCTCCATTATTTTTTTTTTTATCCCTCGTTCCATCTCTCCTTCCTCAGCGCCACTGGTTTTGTAGTCATACATTTTCCTCTCCCTTTTTTTATCTCCCGTTTGCAGGATTTATATTGCATGTGCCCTGTCTGTGTTTTTTTTTTTTTCATTCTTTTTTAGTGTTTTTTTATAGAGGCATGAAATGTAACTCGCCGGGCCAGTCGATTTCTTTGGTCTTTTTTTTTCTTTCCCTGTCCATACACGGTCCCTTGATAACATTTTTTTCTCCGTTAAGATATAAGATAAAGGAATATGAGATTTATTTTTGCTGGTTAATATTTCCTTCCCCTCAAAACATCGATAAATATGTCTTTTACATTTTTCACAAATATCTCAGGTTTTTAGGCAAGTGTTTCCTTATATATTTATTGTTCTCCTTTTCCTTTAATAGGGTAACGTATTACATGTATACACTACCGGCGCCACCACCGCCACCATTACCATCTTTCCTTTTCTTTTTTTTACCGTTTTTTTTCCTCCCAGCTTTCAGTAGCTGTTATTATTCCAAAGATCTTGTTTCGAGTTTTACTTAACCCGCTGACAATTTTCTACCATTTCTTAGCAGCCGATAATAACTCATATGCCGTTCAAATGCCCATCAGCGACTTTAATGAAGGGATGCTTAGGGAGGCGGCACACGTCAAGCAAGAATCATCTCTCGGTAGCCACACTAATTAAAATTTTCCGGCGTCATTACCGATTAGAACCGACAACTACAGCCCTTCAAGGAAACCTAACGACACTGCAGGCTGTACGTAAAGACCAACATATATATTGATATTTTTATTTTATTTCTCATGTATACATTGAGGGAGGGAAGTGTACTTAGATGGGTCGCCCACAAAGCCGGATTTGATGAAGCTACGGTAGAAAGCATATTTGCAACTCCACGTCAATCTACTAACCGTTTGTCCATCTCTCTCCGGTAACTTTTCCGACCCTTGAAGACTCACTATGCAATATATACCCTCCTATTTCTCCCCCTTCCTTCTGTATCCATTGGTATCTCCCTCCTCATTTCTCTTAACTCATTATTTACTGCCTGCGTCTTACAATTTTCAATAACATCTCATTCTTCCCTCAGTTTCCATCTCCTTGTTCCTTCCCTTACGCTTTTCCTTTCTGTAGTTTTGTCCCACTCTCGTTTCTTCACTTATTTTCTTAATTCTCCTTCTTTTCCTTCCCTTCTCTTCTCCTCTCATTTGTTCCGTCCGTTCCCTTTCCTTTCCTTTTGCAGCCTTTCTCATTTTTATTATTAATTCCTCTACCTTCCTCTTCTTTATACATCTGTGCCAGAAGCCTGCACCTACAGCTATCCCGGCAAGCTAGCTCCACCTCTTCACCCACGGCCCAGTACTCTTACCTCCCCGGCCTATCCCATCACGCCTCCCCTCCAAACCGTACTTCTCAGACCCCACAGCTCCGGAGTGCTCCACATGCCTTCCAGACACTACGACACAAGTTACAACACAGCTCACCCTCCTCTCCTTCCGGCTTCATTAATTCCAACTTGTTTACTTGTCCCGTTCCTCTTCCTCCTCCTTCTTCTCCTTCTCCCCTTCTCCTCGGATTCAGATTTCTCGTCCTTCTTCACCCGGACTCTTCATCTGTCTGACCCTTACTCACGTTCTATCCCTTCCTTCTTCCCTCTTGGCTCTTTCAGTCTTCCTTTCTCTTCCTCTCTCGTTCCCGTTTTTCGTTCACCGTTCTCCGCGTCCCACATATTACCGCTTTACATGTTTTTCCTTTTTTTGTTGTTGTTGTTGAGATGGTGGCCGGATTGTTGGAATAGCCGCATATACGGTGAACGAACTGATTTTTTTTTTCTTTTTGGCTTTTACTTCTGATTTTACCTGTTTGGTCGATAAGAATATATATATATATATATAGACTTATATATATACTTTTATATATATCTATATATATATATATATATATATATATATATATATATATATATATATATATATATATATATATATATATATATATATATATATATATATATATATATATATATATATATATATATATATATATATATATATATATATATATATATATATATATATATATATATATATATATATATATATATATATATATATATATATATATATATATATATATATATATATATATATATATATATATATATATATATATATATATATATATATATATATATATATATACACACACACACACACACACACACACACACACACACACACACACACACACACACACTCGCGCGCGCGCGCACATGCGCCTCACATACGTGTAAGGTTCAAAAAATGCAAGGACAAACATACCTTCAGTTCACAGAGCAGTAATTAGCTTTACTTTTCTTTCTTAACCTCACTTCGGAGGGAAAATGAGTTGTAGGTAATCTCTAAGGTAGACTAAGGTATTGACTTTGTATTCTTTTGTCTTCTTTCTTTTTCTTTCTCTCTTGAGGGTCCTCAGCGCAACACAGCCGCCCCACCCGAGCCGCCCATGCTGCCTCGGGATCGACCGTCCTCATAAGTCTCAGACGTGAGTGAACCCTTGAAACATTTATATTATATATGTGTGTGTTGGGGGTGCCTCTATATGTCTACTGCTTCTCACAACTTGCAGTCTCTCCGCCTTGCCGCTTCCTCCTCGCCGCGGGGAAGCGTCCAGTGATACTGATGTGTAGTGATACACGCACTGTAGTACATACTCGAGTTGTTTGTGTGTGCCATGTGCGCATCTATTACGTAAGAATGTTTGTTTGCTTGATTTTGATTTCATATACTTTTAATAGAATCATTGTTGTAGTCTTTCAAACGAGTAATGTTAACTTGGCATTCTGTATCCGTAGACATCTCCTCGTCATTTCTCCACTTGCAATAAAGAGTTGAGAGATGGTTAAGGCAACGAATGGCATGAGGAAGAGAGAGAGAGAGAGAGAGAGAGAGAGAGAGAGAGAGAGAGAGAATGACGTTATTTGTGCCTTGGCTACTTTGAGCCTCACACACACCTTCATTAACAAGGTTTTATAAGAGTGTAAATTTCATACAAGTTAATATATTATCCAATGGTGCATTTCAAAACTTTTTCACATAATTTTCTCCGCAGGGCAGCTAATGAAAAAAAGGAAATTATTGCATCCTTGTCTTCTGTTAAACATCCCATCTTTACCAGAAGGAGAAACGAGGACCATTAATTTCCAGCTGTTAGTTTTCATCTGTTACTGATCTTGTTATTGTTTTAAAATTTGAATGCAAAACTAGCTAACAATCCTCTTCCTTTTATGTTCTTTTTTCCTCATTTCATTCATTTCTTAGCAAAATGCTGGTCTGCTAAATATTATGTAACCATTAGTATTCATATAAGAATTTGCATTCATATTATCTTTTCCTTCCCTCTGTTCCTTTTTCCATCCACTCCTTCCCTTCACTAATCCAACGAGTGAAGTTATCTCTTAACTTACTGACATAAGTACGCATTGAATCGCAGGCCAGGGCTTCAGAGCCTTGTCAGGAACGCCAAACGGGAGATGCTGCAGTTTACTCTGACTTAAGTTTTGATTAATATCATGCAATTTGTCGCCACACCTAACTCTTATACAAACATCTGGCGTTAAGAACTTTTGGTATCAAAGTTTAATTGGCTTCTCGCGGTGTGTTTACCCGAGAGGCTGCGGCAAAGTCTCTGGAGCTGGTGGCCACTCCTTGATGTTGTAAGACATGAGGGGAAGAGTATGGCAGAGTAAAGCAAAAGGATGATGGGTGGGGATAAGATTTATGTCGGGTTGATGTTTATTGAGATGTGTCGGGTATTTTGTTTAATGCTCCTGGCTGATCCTGTTTGTCGAGTAAGTGCGTAGGACTGAAGATTTTATAAGAATATGATTAATGTAGCGAGGTTAATGTTGGGTAGGGTGTGACTAGAGTGAAAAGGTTGTTAAGTTGTTCTTAGTTTCAGTAGTATTAGTAGAAGTAGTAGTAGTAGTAGTAGTAATAGTAGTAGTAGTAGTAGTAGTAGTAGTTTATGTTTATTCTGTCGTAGGAGCTCTAGTAAAAGTATTAGTACCAGTAGTAGCAGTAGTAGTAGTAGTAGCAGTAGTAGTAGTGGTAGTAGTAGTAGTGGTAGTAGTGGTAGCAGGCTACAATCCCCACCAACAACAGCACTGCCACCACCACATGCTAGCATAAAAATCACCACGAATATCTTTATCATTACCACCAAAAAATCATCACACCTTTTACCACTATTTATTCAGCTATCTATTTGCAGTCTTGATCCAAGAAGTGCTATAGTTTATGTCTCTCCGACGTCACACCGTCTCTAAACCTTCACACTTTTAACGCACACGTGCCCATCGTTCTCTCGCTGTATATTTCCGCCATCCGCAGCAAGACACAAAGGGCCTCTGCGCCACAATGAAGGGGACCCTGCAGTATTTCAAAACCACAGAAGTAGAGTCGGGACCGTAATGCAAGATGGAGGTGACGGGGAGGTGCAAAGGATCCTCATTACTCAGCACCCATTGTTCTGCGACAGTTTTGAGTAGCCAAACCTCTCTGGCGAAGGGAGTAACTGAAGGAGGAACGAGGGAGCAGGGAGGGGAGGAGGTGATCTCAGTGTTCTTATGGCCAACGAGCGAGAAAGGAAAGAAGCTGCACTAAGGTTTCCTCCTCAAGCGTCAGTGTGGCCTTGTATGTTCCATGAATTGTTGGTCGAGGTGCATCGAAGTGTTATCGCTTCACGGTGTTTTCTTCCGTCGTTGATAAATTTATTGAATCAGTTACAAAATGAGAATGTCCTTTCTGCAGACATCTCTACATTTAAGTCTCGTGTGAATGTCGTTTTGAAACAGTATTTTTTTTCTCTCCTTATGGCTTTGACTGGCCAGTTTCTTACTTTTTCGTTGCCTTTGCTTCTCTCCAGTATCTTTTGGTATTTTGTGTGGTTCAACTTGTTGTATCTGCACCCTGGAGGGAGGCTTTGGTTGCTTATCATAATAATAATAATAATAATAATAATAATAATAATAATAATAATAATAAAACTTGTAGAATTTTTTTTTTTTTTTTTTTTTATAAATGCAGCATTTTGGTTAAATTCATGTTCATTGTCACATCCATCGTAGTAGAGCTTGATTTTTTTTTTACAACCTGATTTTTTTTCTCTTAATAAGTTGGACGATCCTCCAAAGGCAAAATACACAACTCGTCTTACCACAACATTTTTCTCCTTATTTTTGTATTTGGAAAACAGTATCGCACTTGAAATACTGTAGGAGTATTATCTCGCCTTGGATTAGTTGTCACATGAGGGTGTATTTGGGTTTACTGATGATAGACTGCTTAGCGTTGGACGAATCTGCTGCCTTTCTGGAATGGAAAGGTAACAGTACTTATTGATATTGAGTGTTTAACCTTTTTCCTTCTCCTTCTTTTAAGTGAGTTGTATATTTGAACGTGCTGATGATGGCTACTCTGCTTCTCGCCAGGTGCTTCTGCTTTATCACTTCATGGATGGAAGAGCAACATTATTCATGATAGGGATATTAATTATTTATTTTTATTTTTTACTTTCAAAATAACGTGTGTATCAGAATGTAATAACGATACTCTCCTTCTCGCTGGGCGCCATTGCTTCACCACTTCATGAACGGAGGAGTAACAGTATTTCCTTGCCGTCATCAGCGTTATTTTTAGGCGAGGCGCGGCGCTGCTCTCCCGGGTTCAGTGCGCCTGGTAAATTGGAACACGGAGAAAACGGTATTTCGGGAATGTGATGGCGGGAATGTGATGTGGGAATGTGGTGCTTTCAATGTGTTGCAGGCGCGGGCTCGGGACGGGAGTGCGTTGAAGTGACGAGTGGGCAAAGAAAGTAATTTAATGTACTTTTTTCAGCATTAAGTGAAAAACAGGCCTAAGAGGATGGGGAGACTACGGGAAAGGGGGATTGGTAGATTATAAAAAAAATGAAACCTCTAAGGGAGATGGAGATGTTAGGAAAAAAAAATATGAAACAAATCTATAACAAGAATACAATTGGCTTTCCTTTAAGTTGCTAGTACATTTCTTTTTTCAATACTTTAGATGAGGGTACAATAATTTGAAACAATAATATATTAAAATGGATTGTGAAAGAAAGGGGATCTTGATAATTCACCTCGTGATATATTTGGAAAACTAAACACTCGATTTTGAGGGGATTAAAATTCCATGACGTTTTGGCAAAGTCGAAGAGATATTTGGTGCGAATCTCCTACATAAGAGTTTGTATTAGATAATGATTAACAGATGCTCGTCTGTCTTCTGCCTCGCTTTGCCCTCGCCTCTCCCGTTATCCCCTCCGCTTACCTGAAACGTGCAAGATTTTACACCCAAGGGAAAGCGCCATTCTCTCTCTCTCTCTCTCTCTCTCTCTCTCTCTCTCTCTCTCTCTCTCTCTCTCTCTCTCTCTCTCTCTCTCTCTCTCTCTCTCTCTCTCTCTCTCTCTCTCTCTCTCTCTCTCTCTCTCTCTCTCTCTCTCTCTCTCTCTCTCTCTCTCTATCTATCTCTCTCTCTCT
>NC_066535.1:11251616-11381616 GCF_024679095.1 Eriocheir sinensis | reverse complement strand
ACCAGCAGCCGTGAAGCGCAAGACACAAAAGCGTAATCAGCCAGCGTGAGGGATGATCACTATCACGGGAGGAGACAGAGGCAGCAGCAGCAGTCCCTCGTTTCCCTGGTAGGACACGCGAGACAATGAAGCGTTTGATTGTACTCAGTTTGTCCCTGCTGCCTGGCAGGTGATATGTGAGGAGAACGACCCGGCATACATGAAGTTACGTCACAACAAGCTATATGCTTACGTGTTTCAATCTCGTTATCATAGCTTATAGTTTTTTTTTTTTATCTGATGTAAATTTTAAGATTCAGATGATTATACCTCTTTTCTTCCGTCTTCTGGTAATATATTTCACTGTCACTATACATGCATATAATCAAGTAAAATAGATGTATAAGTAACCAAAAGAAAATAGAGGGGTACACGAGGCGGATCAAAGCTACTCCTGACGGGAAACAGAACGGGTCCACAGGAATCAGGACATTATATAGAAATCATTGTGTATTATTTTAATATAGGCTAAAAATACGTTATATTTATTAATAACATACAGTATGTGGCTTTTTTTTTGTATTTAAATGTATGATATCGTATGGAAAAGTTTTTTTTTTTTAAACGCATTTCACCTTTCGACCGTAGATGATTAATCACTTCCCTACAGCCCTCCCGTCACCCACCAGCCGTCAACCCAAACCATTTATTGGCCACATATTGATCACTTACCCATGCATAGACCCCTGAATGTTTCCATCAACTCACAGTGGTCTGAAATTCACTTTAAAACCCCCCCGGTATAGATAAAAATATAGAATCTGAATACATAAGTACTTAGAAACTTCAGTTGACTTAACTTGACTCGCCTGCTCAGCCTATTCAACTTTTTGTCATTCTTCGACAGTCTGTAGCACCGTTGATATAATTATAATCTTATCGTTGTCTTGTTTCTGTCATCACTGTCTTCGTCATCGGTATCGCCGCTGACCATCGCCATCGTCCCCTTCCTTACCAAGATCATGCATCATATAATGTCATGGTTTTTCGCATTCGTCACCGCCGTTATGATCGTCATTGTCCCTGTTTTCAATAATATCATAATTTCATCTATTGGCATCGCTGGATTAACCATTGTCATCGATATTGCTATCATTATCGTATTATCAGTGCTACCATTGTTATCACCGATTTTGCAACCATCATCGCCAATGCTACCAATGCCTTACTCCTGATCCTATGTACTTGTGCCAAGATTTTCTCTGTTATCGTTATCAGCATGAGCAGATGTAGAGGTAACTGGATGTAAATGTATCATTCCCATTCCCATGCTATCGTTCGAACACTTGCACACCCTCCTCCACTTCCTTATCCTCTTTGAAACACTTGTATGGAATCTGCATACGGGAAAAATGTGTAGAAGCTATGTGCGTGTCGGCTATGAACAGGTCCGAGGTGAATGACACGTGAGAGGAGCGTGTGAGCACAAGGAAAGGAACACCCCCACCCTCACTGTCACGCTATGGGTACAAACACCTGAACACCGTGTGTGTGTGTGTGTGTGTGTGTGTGTGTGTGTGTGTGTGTGTGTGTTTTCGGGCGTGCACTTGATACTAGATTTTGATTAATTCAAAATAATAATTCTACTTTGACACACCTTCATATAAACATTTTCCGTTATAGAAACGATTATTTAAAATATTAAATGTTTTCTTATATCTAGTTTCAATCAATCAGCGATACTTGTAATTCTGTCGAAGATGATGTTGATATATATATATATATATATATATATATATATATATATATATATATATATATATATATATATATATATATATATATATATATATATATATATATATATATATATATATATATATATATATATATATATATAGTGCTGTCGTTGCAAATATATGTATTGGGCACATCCTCTTTAATATATAGAAAATGAAATTGAAACAGTTCTTGAGTAAGAATACATGTCATCAGCACAATCGTCATCTTATGCCAGTCATAGGCCCCTGCAAGCAGAATCCTTTCCCAACGTTCTCCGACTCTTGTCTGAAATTAGTGTGATTTGTCCTGCTCCGGCAAATGCTCTCATTTAATTTCCCTACTACATTTTTTTTTGTCTGCCCGGCTTCCATATTTTTTTTTGTTTTGCCACTCAATTACTTTAACAACTTGATATGGCTTAGCCAAGTCCATGTGTTATTGTAAGTAGTATTTAAAGTATTTTTAATCATTGTCTGTTCTCTAATCCTTGTTCTCTAATTCCTGTTATATCTAGCGTTTATCCCCTTTCTTCTTTGTACGCTTCCTAGCTTTTTAAAATTTTGTGTGCCTCCGCTTTTCTGAACCGTTAGTTAAGACTAAGCGTCAAAAAGTTCTTTGTCTCACTCCTACATCTCTGATTTACTTCTCATTACTCTGAGGTATTTGGTAAACTGCGTCAGCAACTTACTGGATTATTCGTATAATTTACCAAACACCCGGTGCAATATCTCACTACCATAGTTTATTCGAAATACTATCCCTTTAGCTTTATTATCCTTTAATTGTCAGTTCTTTATGGGTTTTTTTCGATAAACAGAGCGCTGATGTTTGATTCCTTAATTGATTCACTGTTTAGATGTTCCAAATTAGACTGCAGCGTGAGGCGGCAGGCGGGCCGGGCTCCGTGATGCTCTCTCCCCTGTTTGGAGCTGCTCTTCGGCTCTTGTCTGTACCTAGTCCGATTACTAGACAATATAGTTCAGTAATGCGCACGTGTACTTGTTTTTATATTACAGACCAAAAAAAAGGTAGTTCACTGATACATGCGTTTACTTGTTAATCTTACTCACGCACAACTAAATGAGAACATTGTTAAGTGTACTCTTCGAATACAATACGTTCGGGAAATGAAAGTATGCATTTAGCCGTAAAAGCAAAGTCGGGGAAGCCATAAATCTATAAGGTTAATTCTATAGTGGAACAGGTGGGCAATGGGGGAAAGGAGTATAGATTGCCAGAAGTTAAGTGGAACATGCCAGCAGCAGCAGATTGGAACCGCTCGGAGAATGGCAACACTCAGTCCATCGGGAAATCTGTAAAGAATTTGATGCTTGAAAAGGGATCATTTGCCTCCCGAACCGTACATTAAAAAGCTGTTTTGATTTTCGTCGCCAGTGGAAATGTTTGAACATTTTTATCTTTTGCAATCAAATCCCCTCCGTCTTCCTCACATTATTCACAGATATTCTTCTCACCCCTGCTCGTCCTTCCTTGTTCTTGTTTCACTTCACTCAGCTCATTTCCTTTTGTCTCGTTATCCTCCTCGCCATGTTCTTCCTTTTTTTGTCTCCATCGCTGCCCTTGGTCCTCCTCCTCACCTTGCCTTGGTCTCACTCTCTCTCTCCCTGGCTGGGGCGCGCACGAGGCTGAGTGGAGGTATCTATCTATCCCGACACACAGGTAATTAAACCAACACATCCATCACTGTCCAGTAAATCACGACTTTTCAAGTTTTCTGGCATTAAAAGACAAGGCAAAAATTGCAATATTTCCGACAGACGTGTCTCAGGCTGCGCTCTATAACGAGGCGGGAATATTGTTGGAATTGGATAAGGTTGTAATCAAATATACATCTCTGATAATAACGCTACGTACCTGCGTTTTGAGCTGGTAAAATCATCCAGTTCGTCCCCTTTTTTTTAAACTCACTTGTAGCTTGAAACACTTCTTCAACAATCGCTTTGAATCAAATTGCAATGGAAGTCCGTAACCATTGAGTGAATGCTGTGTGTGCCTCCTTGCCCGTGCTTGAGGCGTCTAGGTGGAGGAGGAGGAGGCTTACTAATGCAAGATGGAAAGACAGAAAGGTAAGGGGCTGAGGAGAGTGAGGGGGTGACGGGATGGGAGAAGACAGTGAAAGAGTAGGAGAGGTTGCCAAGTCACATAAAGTATAAAGGAGTTCAGAAATGTTTGAGTTACAATTACATAGATAAGTTTAAGGGTATTTCAAACGCATGATAAGCCGCAAATTATTGCAAAAAACAACAACATAGAAATAGCTAATGTTGTTAGATGGGGTTGCACATTGTAGTAATTAGATAGTAATTGTTGACGTTTTAGCTCGGTAAGGTTAAAAGTATCTTCACACACATGACAGGCAGAACATTATAGCGAAAACCAAGAAAGTCACTTTGTTAGAAATGTTTTTATTACTAAGGAGTCATGTTTCAGTTTGATTGATAAACACAAATGATAACTGTTAGGGTTTTGGTGTGGCTAGGCAAAGTTTATTGTATCCTCAAAAATGTGACAGGCTGCAACGTATAGGAAAAATTAACAAATGAAGATCCAACTTATCTGTTAAGTCTCTTGAATTTACTGGTTAAACACTCATGATAACCATTTCGGTTTTTATTATGTAAGATTATCTTTAGCAGTTTGGTTTCGTCTTCTTTAATATTAGATAATTTTTAAACAATAACTTCATTCTATAAAGGCGGTCCATACACAGTTAGTTACTGCCACATCCTCCCGGCACAAATTCCTTCTCCTTGGTCAGATTCTCACAAAAGATCACGTCTCTTTTTGCCTTGTCGGATTCGGGATATTTTTCCAAGAAAGGTCTCCACAGAGGCGACGGCAGGAAGGGAGGAAGAAAGAAGGAAAGGGAGGGAAGAAGAAAGGGAGTAAGAAATAAGGAAAGGAAGGGGAGAAGAAAGGGAGGAAGAATAAGAAAAGGAAGGGAGGAAGGAAGCAAGAGATGAGGGCGACGCGAGGTCCTGACCATTGTGTGAATGACGACTGTATCACGAGGGACCTTTTGTAGGGAAGGAGCGAAGCTGTCGCCGTGAATTCAAACTTATGCAGCCTTTGAGGGGCCGGGAGGAGCCACCAGCACCGAAAGGGGGAAGAGTGCATCTTGTGTTCCAGGCGCATGAGAGTCGCGTTGTACTCATTAGAAAATTTTGAGTTAAAACTAGAGAAATGGCACAAGGAGACCAAAATTGACGCCTTACACTGACTCTCCTTTGTAAATATTTTATATCTTTCCTTAAAAGCGGAAGAAATGTTTAGCCATTACCGCGAAATGCGATACGCTCGAAATGCGGCGCACCTCAAAGCGAATAAAATCTTTACATCAAAGAAATTATCGAAAGGATCATCATTTTTTTTTGTAAAATGCTGCATTTGAACTAGTGTTAAAAAAGTAACAAATTCACTGTAAATTAGTAAAAGAACTAATAATGAACATTCTCTAAACCACACACCGTGCACGACTGACACGACTGACGAAAGCAAGGAAGCACTGAAAAGTATGTAAAGATTGATAGAAAAGTGGGTTCGCAGAATGAAAATGTAAGGATTCATGTAAGGAATTTTTAAAGGAATTCCAAGAAAGTGTTTATCCAGAGTTGGATGTGTATTCCGAGTATTTCGAAAAGGCTTAAAATCTAGATATGCAAGAATGAAAGAACCCCACGTTGGAAGCATCGTCAAGCACACAATTATTTTTAGAGACGATTACGGTCTATATTTTTTTTTCAATAGTTATGTATTTTAATTGTCCATTACCAATGCCATATATAAATTAGTTTCTAGAAAGAGGAAGTAAAGTTTAACGAGTCTCAAGATATGCATTTGCAAAGGAATAGGAGATGCAGATTGTTTCTATTAACTTTTTAAACAATGATGTGAGGGTAACAGGCGGAATAATGAGGGGGGGCAGCATAGTGGAATGCCCCGTCAAATATACACTAAAACAGTTCGTTACGCTGTTCACAATATTTTTTTTTTCTTTTTTTTCTTGTCTGTCCCGATGTGTGTGAAGCGTATGCCAATGTCTTTTTATTGATCATTCCATTGATTTGTATCATAAATGTAGACATGAAAGGCTGCAATTGCTTCTCCTTATGTAGATAATATACACTTAATGAAACAGCAAACATTCGGGAGCTAACAAAAAAAAATCAAGCAAAAAGAATACTGTAATTTTACTTTTTCGGTCAAATTTATGACAAGCTTTTGTCCCGCTGCGATATTCTTTGGTGGAATTTTGTCTTCTTTCGCTTTCCCGACCTTCCTAAATTGGCGAAACAAATCGTTAACCTCCTCCAGGGATCCAGCTCCTAACTTCTCCTTTACTGAAATATATTTTAGCTCCGTCTCCTTACTCTTCCTCAGTGTCTTCCTCGCCGAGATCACCGCAAAAGCTTTCTCGGCCGTGCGCCTTATGAAGACCATTATTTTCTTTACCGCCAAGAGTTCGTTTCAGTAAACTCTGGATTTCTCTCACTTCCTGCATGTTCCTCTTTCTTAGTATCACCATGTTGTCGGCATATGTATGTTTGCTCCAGAGTGTTTATTTTTGTTAAATGCTGCAGTGTTTATACGAAAAAGGAGACTATTAAGTACAAAAATATGAGTTACACATCTTCTTGGTAAATATAAGTGCCGTAACGATAATGATATACCCTCCCCTGAGGCTAAGAAACACCAGATAAAGAAGTATCAATAATGTTCAGTCTCCTGTCGATAACCCTCAGTCAAGCAGTACATCGAGGCCGAGCCCTGGTCTACCATGTGATTGAAAAACGATGATGTGGCAGAGGTGAGAGTAAAGTTTGACATTTACTGGGAAGTTTTGATCATTAAGTAGGAACGGAAGAGCTCTCCCTAGTTCTCCTTCACTAATTGTTGTTTTTGTTCTTTCTATGTTGGATGAAAATTATTTGTTACACTATAATTGCCGGTTGTGTGGGGGTGGGGGAGAATCTTGTGTATGTATGTTTGAGTGTGTGTGTGTGTGTGTGTGTGTGTGTGTGTGTGTGTGTGTGTAGGGAAACAGTCAGGTTGTCCATGTTGTTAGTATATTGCTGCGATGTGTCTCCATGATGTCGCCGCCGGTGGTTGATTACCAATGTGTAGCCGTGTGTGAGAGCGCGCGCACACACACACACACACACACACACACCGTCTTATATGTGGCAGGCAAAATCCCTCTCTCCATTCCATTCCTCCTCCTTCCCAGCATCACCACCCCTCCCCCTCCCTGCTCCTGGTATTTCCCCTGACTGGCCTCGCCCCTCTCCTCCACCCCTTTCGGCCACTTCTTTCCTGATCCCTGCCGCCGCCACTTCCTGACTCCTTTCTTTCTCTACCTCTTCCTCCTCCCCTGCCCCTGCACCCTCCTCATCCCTCACTTTCCCTTCCTCGAAATATGGAACTTGCACCCAAACTCTATTCGAACCTTTCCGATTAAATTTGATAAAACAACATGGATTTTATTTGCAGTAAAGTAAGCAGCTCAAGGGCAAAAATAGATAAAAACAAAAAGGTCTGCTGTAATGGACATCGTCAATAAAGAAAATACCAAGCTGCAATAGATAACGAAAATCTATCGAGATCTAAGTGCGAATCGATCATCTTTAATTGACTGAAGCGAGATATCATTGAGCTTAGTTTTCATCCTGTGTGTCAAACCAAGTGTTTTCCTTACAGCCTGAGATTGCATGCAGTTCTCTTTTCTGAGTAAGAGAACTGAGGGAGCATGACAGGCTGTTACAGAAACAAGAGGAAAGAATAAAGAAAAAGACTTGACAAATGGAAGAAACAGATAGAAATATACAGAGAAGGTAAAAAATGGAGCAATGGAGGCAGGCAGCGTGCATGGAGAAGACTGAGAAAGATGTGGAAACGGAGCAGGTGAAAGAAACTTGAGAGAGGGTGAGAGCACGGCAGGAAGAGAGATAGTACAAATAAAGAGAGAGAGAGAGAGAGAGAGAGAGAGAGAGAGAGAGTAGAATAAAGTTAAAAGATGGGAAGTCGAGAGACCGAGAGTTCCAACAACATGTGCACAACGTAAACACAAGTGAGTTATTGAGGAAGCCCCGCCGGCAGACTTAACTTTCAGGAGACGCGGAGTGAGAAGTGTAAAGTGGCTGTGGCTGCGGGGGGAGAGAGCGAAGACTGCCAAGACGCCCAAACTAAGCAGATCAAGGGACATTAGACTTGTAGAATTGCGAATAAAACCTTAGGAATGGGAGAGGGGAGGAGAGAGTGAACTGTCCTTGACTTCTCAGCTTTTGTTTTCTTCTCGGTTAGTAAATAAAGTAAATAGGATCGAAATGTAGATAGAGATAGATAGATAGATAGAGTTGGGGAGTTATCAGAGAGGAAACGGAGAGATAAATGACAACGTGAAGTACCTTGACTTCTCAGCTTTTGTTTTCTTCTCGTTCAGTAAATAAAGTAAATCGGATCGAAAGATAGATAGATAGATAGATAGATAGATAGAGGTGGGGAGTTATCAGCGAGGAAACGGAGAGATAAATGACAGACCGTGAACTATCAGGAACAGTATCTCTCGGTAAGAAATATTGACTGAGAATTTTCCTGACACTGAAGCTCAGGGCGGGAAGGAAATAAGAATATATCATTCACGCCGGATGAAAAATGCAGATCAATCACTGAAGATTTTTTTTTTTTATTCCATCTGGTGTGTTTTTTTAGTCACCCTTTGTCGGCATCGCTTTCAGAGAGGATATAAACATCAGTTGTTCAATGATAAATACCGGTAAAGTATTAAGTGAAAGTAGAATATCTTTTTAATGGATATATATCTATGAAAACAATCACTCCAATAAAAAGTTAAAAATAGCTGTATATTTATATAAGCCTGACAGCAAAGTGCTCGCCTTATTTCATCTGTTTGAACGAGATACCGAGACCTTTCCTCTGATGTGCTCGGGACACTTTCATTCATACTTTTTCAGGGAAGTGAAAAGAAAAAACAACAGATGGAAAATGACAAAGCTAGAATTCTGATTATCGGGATTAGGAAAAATGAAGTTGAATGATGTTTGTGTTGCGGTAAAACCTGAAAGACGAAGAGTGACAGTAGTGAAAAGAAAAGGAAAACCGGAAAGGAAGACATGAAAAAAATGAAAGAAAAAACAGGATTGGAAGAAGAAGGAAAAACATAGGAAAGGAAGGACGAAGGGAAGAAGGAAGGTAAACGAGGAGGAAAGGAGGACAAACAAGATAGAGGGAAGAAGGGTGGAAAATAAAGAAGAAAAGTAAAAAGGGGAGGAAAAAGCGAGACACAGTTGAGTAGGAATGAAGAATATTGGGGTGTGTAGATTAGAAAAGAACGCGTGTGAAAGGAAAGTTAGCGGGAAATGGAGATGAAAGAGCTATAATAAGTTATGGACGTTTAAAGGAAACTAAATGTGAGGTTGATTATGCGATAGTGGATGTTCAGGATGGAAGTGAACTGAAATGTGCGAGGAGTTAGCGTCGCGGCGGAGGCTGCATCTGTAAAAGGAACTTGATCTCCATTAAAAAGATATTCTACTTTCATTTAATACTTTATCAGTATTTATTATTGTACAACTGATGTGTATATCCTCTCTGAAGGCGATGCCGACAAAGAGTGACAAAAAAACACACATAGGGAATACAAAAAAAATCTTCAGTGATTGATCTGCATTTTTCATCCGGCGTGAATGAGATATTCTTAAAAACAAAAATTTAAAGAGCATCCCTTGTCAGTTATCGCGCCTTCTCTGACACTAAAATAATAAATCAACACCTGAATAAAAAAAAACTATATGGCGATAAGTTTATAAAAAATACGTATATAAAACAGGCATATATAACCTAGTTCTGCATTGTTGCTTTCCTCCATATGTTAACGTGACAAACAGTTGGGAATTTATAAGACATTCTAATGAGACAGCATTATTCAGATATATGCCAGCAGCGAGGCCTTCACATTCTCTCTCTCTCTCTCTCTCTCTCTCTCTCTCTCTCTCTCTCTCTCTCTCTCTCTCTCTCTCTCTCTCTCTCTCTCTCTCTCTCTCTCTCTCTCTCTCTCTCTCTCTCTCTCTCTCTCTCTCTCTCTCTCTCTCTCTCTCTCTCTCTCTCTCTCTCTCTCTCTCTCTCTCTCTCTCTCTCTCTCTCTCTCTCTCTCTCTCTCTCTCTCCACACATTTATACCTTCTCTCCCTCCACGTCTTTATTCAGAGAAGATAGCACAATAAATCGTCCCTACGAGTCTATTATGGAGCGGACAGGTGAGCAAAGAAACTGCGTGTGTAGCAGAAATAACATCAAGACTGTCAGAACACGTGTACATTATCCTGGGGCTTCCTTTGCACGCCTTTTAGCGGTGAATTGTGGCGCTGGTTTCATCCCCTCCTCGTAGAAAAAGAACAATGCAAGAACGTAAACCTCTTCGACTTTCAAGTACGTGCTTTCATTGTACGTATTCTTTGTATAGAAACGATATATTTTCTCTAAGATCGGGGTGACTCCGCATAAGTTTGTGATGTTTTTTTTACTCTTTCTATGCATTTCAGTTTTCCTCCCTCCACGATATCTTCCTCCTTGGTCAGAGAAGGCGGAGTGAGTCACTTTGTAGTCCTATCGGACAATGGCATGTCTATTATTCACCAGCAGCATCAGCAACAAAAGCAGTTGCCTGCGTCACGCTGCACCAGATAATGGTTCTCATCCCCTTTACTTCCACGCCGCAACGACGGTCCTGCCACGTCGTGCTATGCCTGACGGATCGATGTGTCGCGTTGTTGTGGCGGCGAGTCAGTGTCTGCGCCTCGCCAGTACAATGTGTCGCCCTGAATATTGATCACTGTCAACATACGCAACGGAAGGTTTCTCAGAAAGAAGGTGTATGCGTGTCGCCCCCTGACACACATTTTCTTCGTATGCACTCACGAAACGAAGTCCTTCTGACGTCCCTCGCACAATGATTTAATGCTCTGTTGAGTGCCCTCGCTCCCACTTCTTCTCACACGTCTCCTTCCCTGTCTCCCTCCCTTACCCTTTCTTCAGGGCTCGACAACCATAATAATAATGATGATATTTATAATGAAAATATCCATAATAATCATTATGGTAATCACAAAAGTAGTTATCCTTATAATGGTTCTAATGATAATGATAATAATAAAAATATATTATGATAACTCCATATTTAATGCGCTGATTTATTTCTCAGGTTTAGGTTCCTGGTAAGCTGAATATTTTGTTTGCCTGGGAGTGTTTTTATCGCTCTTCAGTGCTCAAAGAGAGCACCATTATACGTTTTTAATATTCTGGCTCGTTTCTTTTTATTCTTAGTCGACTTGGACAATTGCAACTTTAACAACCTCTAAAACTCTTTCTCTGCATAATGCCTCCGTGAAAAAGATTCTAAGAACGGCTATTTGAGCAAAACTATACAGTTTCCGAGTTGTTCATAGTTTCTGCATTATAGAAAGTCTTAAGAGTGTGGAAGGACAGACAGCTCTTGATGCCTCGGCCGACCTTATATCACGGTAAGGCAATAAGTGGAACTACTCTTTCTTACCATCTTGAGAACAGAGAATATTGCTCGTGCAGCAGTCAAGAGGTTGAAAGATGATCCCTTAGTTATGTACAGAACCTGAACCTGCCGTTGAACTCCATTTTTTTCTCATTTGTATATGTCACGAAAGGCAAATGTAGAAACAAACTATTTGTAATTTCAGTAGCTGCTCGTTTTGGCTGAAGAAGTAGTAATATGTTTTTGGCGTGTCATGCTGCGGTTATAGATCATGAAAACTCTGTCTTTTATACTCACTCATTTCTTCCATTTGTAATTGTTCCTCATTATTGTACATTTTGAGTATATGTTGCATACTTTTACTTTTTATGAGTCCATATAGTAACTCAAAATTATCCTAAAACTCCCAACATCATATTCAATTATAGTACGAGTATATGCGTTTACTTTATTTATTTATTCAGTTTTATAGTTTACTCATTATTTAAACTCGCGCTTTACCAAATAAAACTCACCATTAGATAGTAACGATCAACAAACGCCTATATATGCAACGTGATCTTTACTTGCTTATTGTGTAAATTTATTCAGCATTTATTTATTATTAATTCAGTTTATTTGTTTTTATATTATTATTTTCACATTAAACTACCGGTAGATTTTTCTGCATCTACGGTGATGAAGATGACTCATGGGTTGATGCACAGTCTAAAAATGATATGCATTCCTGGACAGCGGGTGGTGTGCGGCTGTCAGTAACTCATTGCCACCACCAAGGTAAAGGGAGGCAAGCATTCTACCATTGCCACCACTGTGTTCCCCCGGGGACCTCGAGACAGCAGGTCCTCCAAGCATGGCAATGGTCCCGCAGATTCTCATATCTTAGGGGACTGTCCGTTAATTGCACGCGTTTCTCTTATCTCGAGGCGCTGTTTTCCCCGAGCAATCTCCTGCTCTGAGTGGATGGCATCAAAGAGTATTCGATGACGATGGAGCGTATTTGTATGTAAGTGTATGTGAATGTGTGTGTGTGTGTGTGTGTGTGTGTGTGTGTGTGTGTTAGAGGGGGCTAGGTAGAGGTTAGGGATAGGTCTGTGAGGGATGCGAATGGGAAGAGAAAATAGGACGAATCAGGAGACACTGACATAAACCGTCGAGAGAGAGAGAGTATGTATGCTCGACTGTTGGGGCTCTAAACTCCCAAGTTATAATCGCTACCTGAACCAATTCCACCCCGTCAAGGGTTAGGAAGAAGGGATCAGCGCCCCCTTGCTGGGAATGTGTCAGCGGGCGATGATGAACTGGAGAGGCTCAAGAAGATCTCCTCTTCGCGGCTTAAAAAATCAAGGGTGGTTAGGATTAGGAATTAGGGGAGAGAGAATTAGAGGAGATGACAGTGATGATTGTAGAATGCTTAAAGTTATACTGAATGCTCTTTATTAGTTTAACTTTGGTGGGGGAGGAGGAGGGCAAAGTGTGTAGAATGCCGTAGGAAATGCCTGAATGGAAGGGAGGAAAGGCACTTGGCAGGGGATTACATTATACTGAGGATTATGAAACTACTATTGATGGCGAGCCTTATCAGTCAGATTGATAAAGTTTACAGAATGCGTTTGCGATGGCTGGAATTCTATCAAGATGTGTAAAAACATAATTTACGAACCCAAAAATCGATGGGATACTTTTTTTTTGGGGGGGATAGTAAACAGAAACAAATGATGAAAAAGAAAATGGAAGACAAGTTGAAAATGAACATGAAGGACGAGGAAGAGGGAGTGGTTTTGGTGGCTGTGGTTGTGATGGAGGGGTTGGAGTTTGGGGAGTAGCGGTATAAAGAATCAGCGTCTCCCCGCGAGGCCTATTTCAGCTACTACTCCGTCGGGGACCATAAGTATATCACGCTTGACTTGTAATGGCGCCAGGAAGAGGTCCTTATAGCATAACCCGGTCGTTGGCTCATCCTGACGCCCCTCCCGAGCCGCAGTAATGGGACGCGACCCGCAGGTAAATATATATGGATGAGGCTGCGTCCCGTTCTCCTCTTGCAGCGTGGATTAAAAGGGAACCGCCCGCACCTCTGATCCCCGCTACTGATCTAAAATTACAGCTTTTCTTGAGGTTTCGCTATCCTTAGAATTAGTGCGGCGACGGACGTGACACTTTTCCTTTGCATCAGTGAGTCCGCGGCCAAAGCACTGTGTTCTTTACAGCTAACGTGAAGCCGCGTATTCCAATCGATCTCATCTCACATCAGACATTCAGGTCCTAACGGCAATAAAAGAGGTAAAGTGATCTCGTGTTTGTTCAGTTTCCTACGTTTCCATTTCTGATGTGCTTAGGTTGTCCCTTCCTTTCTGCTTCTCCTTTTGCCAGTCTTCCAAATATTCCGTTTCCCTTCTCTGCTATACCGACGACCTCTATTGCTTTCTTGGGTTATTTTCTCTCTCTCTCTCTCTCTCTCTCTCTCTCTCTCTCTCTCTCTCTCTCTCTCTCTCTCTCTCTCTCTCTCTCTCTCTCTCTCTCTCTCTCTCTCTCTCTCTCTCTCTCTCTCTCTCTCTCCTTTTAATCAGAGCCTCAGAAACAAGTAAAAAAGAGTATTATAATGACCACTTTAACCAGACTAAAAATACAAGTCTTCCCTCATGTAACGCCTTCCCTTTTTACACCACGCATTGTTCCTCTCTCTTTGTGTCGTGTATGAGGGGGGTGTCGCGTCTTGTGGCCTTGTAAAAAATAAAGTCGTGCGAGGAAGCTTAATATCCTCCTCTCCTGCCCTTCCTCCCTCCCTCCCTCCCTTTCCCCTTTCTTCTTCCATCCTTGTTCCTCCTCCTCCTCCTCCTCCTCCGCCTCGTCGTCGTCCTTACACGGTGTTTTGGTATTCATGGCCAGGCGTCTCGGGGCGTCAATCAAGAGTGTCCCTTTCCATCTTCCCTTTCCCTTTCTCTCGCCCCTTCTTGTCTCATCTCTTTGCTCAGTTGTGGCTCACTTTCCATTACTTTATCCTCTCTTCTCCCCCGCTCCCCACCCCATGCCCCCTACTTGCCCTCCACCTCCTTCTCCTCCTCCTCCTCTTCTTCTTCTTTTTCTTCTTTCTCCACCTCGTCTTCGTCCTAATTTTCCTCCTCTTCCTCCTCGTCTTTCTTCTCCTCTTTATACTCATTCTCATACTCCTTTCCTTGTCCTCCCCTCCTCCTCCTCCTCCTCCTCTTCTTCTTTTTCTTCTTTCTCCACCTCGTCTTTGTCCTAATTTTCCTCCTCCTCCTCCTCCTCGTCTTTCTTCTCCTCTTCATACTCATTCTCATACTCCTTTCTTTGTCTTCCTTCGCGTTTGTCGTTTATCTTTCATCCTCCTTATATATATTTTTTTTAACATCCTCCCCTTATCTTCCTGTTCGTTACAACCCGTGTTTGTATGTGTGCGTGTGTGTGTGGGGGGAGGGGTGGGGAGGGGAAGGGGGAGGTCTCATTGCTCCTCCTTCCTCTACACACTCTTCGTCTTCTCGGCCCCTCTCGTGCCCCTTTCTTTCTGTACTCGCTATCCATTCCCTCGGCTCCCACTAACCCTCTCTACCAAGGTCAGCTGTCATCTTTGCTGGGACACTCTCGGCTTAAATATGTAACATGAATAAGGCAAGACTTCCCTGAATCCATCACGGGCTCGTCTTCTACCTCCTCATCTTCCCTTACTATCCCTTGCCGTACTATCCTCCTCCTCTGACGCCCTACCTCCTCCTTCATATCGTTACTCTCGAACCCTGGTTTTCTCTTTACTTTCCCTCCCTTTTCCTCTCCACCTCACACGCCTTTTGTTCTCCTCCTTGGAAGAGAAGCATACTCTCTGCTCTCTGGTTGTTGGTTCACTTTCATTTCGCCTCGTACTGAAATAAAAGCGGAAAGTGGTACAAGAAGGTTGAGTGGCATCTGTAGCCAAATAACGGGCTCGTGTTTCATATTAACTTCCGCCAGCGAGCAAAGTTAATGAAATACGATCGACGTAATAGAGAAAAGAAAGGAAAATGCCTCTCGATCAGGGTATAAAGCCATAAAAAAAAAGAGAAAAGTTCCTCCTCCGAATTTCAAATGCTCGGAGAAAAAGTGTTTGAAGTCTTCGTCGTATCGCAGGCTTTTCTCTTTCCTCCTCCTCCTCCTCCTCCTCCTCTGCTTCATGTTCGCAGCGTCTCCAACGTTTTCACAGCTCCTCTCCTTTTGTCATCATCGTCTTCTCCATCTCTTCTTTTTTTTTTCTCCATCTTTTCCTATCGTCCAACCTTTTCACTCGGCCACTTTCTTTTCCTCATTTTTTCTCCTCTGTTTTCTCTTCTTTTCTTCCACTTTTCTTCTATTGATTTTTATATTTTCTTTTTTCTCCTTCTTTTCCTTCTTCCTCTTCTTTTTCGTCTTTTTCTGCTTGTTGTTGTTGTTGTTGTTGTTGTTGTTGTTGTTGTTGTTGTTGTTGTTCTTCTTCTTCTTCTTCTTCTTCTTCTTCTTCTTCTTCTTCTTCTTTCAAAATTATACCATCACTGCAAAGGTATCAATGTATATGAATGGAAGTCGACCCGTAACATTTTTATAAAGATTTCTTGTAGTATTTGTAGTTTATATTTTTCATCATTATTTCTTCATGTATCATCTCTAAACTCATCTCTTACTTATTCTGTGATTTTCTTTGTCTGAGAAAGGAATAAGGACATTGGATATTCTTTTTTATAAACTCGTTTCCATCAAGTGCGCAAGGACAGTTTCGTAGGAGATTTTCCCCAATGGCGGAGCAATTAGCGTCGCGAGAGTTTTACGTAGTACACTTTGAGCCACTCCAGGGAGGCGCTTAGGCCGGCCAGGGAAAAAGTTCACAAGCTATTAAAAGAGCTTAATTTTCTTTTCTATTTTTCTCTTCCCACACATCCCAAGCGGCCAACGGCTTTGTGTTTTTTTTTTTTTTATCTGCTCTTAAAAGTTTTACGACAGTCTGTCTTCTTGTCATTCCCCAACCCTTGTATACCCTTTTATATGAAAGTAAATGTTATCTTTTATTATTACATTATGTTTCCTCTTATTCGTTTAAGTGTTTCCATAGAGTTCGCCCATTGTTTTCATCCCTTAATCACAGCATTCTATGTAGCGGGCTTTCTTTTATTATTGTTTCCTTTTTTTGTGCCCTTGAGCTGTCTCCTTTGTTGTAAAAAATAAAATAATATATATAAATATATATATATATATATATATATATATATATATATATATATATATATATATATATATATATATATATATATATATATATATATATATATATATATATATATATATTTTTTATCTTTGGACGTAGACCCCCCACACACACACACACAAACATACAAACACAAACGCACAATGAAAGTTTTGATCCCTATTTTCTCTCGCCATTTTAAAAAGAAAATTTTACGGCTGGGCTGATTTATATGAAAACAAAAAGAAATTTCCTGTTTCAAATTAAAAATTGACGATGCTTTCAGAAATTTCCGCAAGAATGCAGCGGAAATCTGTCAATATGTGGGATGAAAGCTTTTGTGTTATATTTGTCTCTTGCGTCTCAACCCTCTCATTGTTGTTTGTTTGGCAGTATTTCTTTGTTAAATATTATTGTCAAAACAAGGACAAATGTGCCATGCCTGTATTTCTTTATTCCCATATAGAAATAATATATATATATATATATATATATATATATATATATATATATATATATATATATATATATATATATATATATATACATATATATATATATATATATATATATATATATATATATATATATATATATATATATATATATATATATATATATATATATATTGTTATTGTTTAAAAGCCACGTAGCTCCCATTGCTGCCTCGCGGACGCGCTCTCGTCGGAATGGCCTGCACGTTAAATGTGTTTGATACTTCCGTCTTTCCTGGCTTTGCACACGCAGCATTCCCCTTCTTCTGAAATTTGTTCGTCTTTCGTATTTTGTTTTCTGAATTTTGTTTTTCTCTTCAGCATACAAGAAGCGGAAACATATTCGACCCACGTCCAGTCACGTTTTCTTTCACGACTCGTATATTTGTCACTTTCCTCTACTCCTTCCTCCACCTGGCCTCCCTCCTACATTCCCTCCATTGTTTTCCTGCCCTTTTTCCTTCCTTCCACCGTTCTTCTGGCCTGCTTTCTTCTCTTCCTTCCACGTTCTGTAGACGCGCCATTCCTCTCCCCACTCGGCACACCACCCACGCGTCGGGGCTCCCACACCTGCATCACGCTCATGCGCGTACCCGCTCACGCATCACTCTGCACCCGACACACCTGTCTCCTTGCCTTTCATTATCTACCTGTTGTGCATTGTTAAGGCTCTATTTAAAAGGCCTATATTAATGTTCGTTGGGATGATGGGTACGTAGCAGTAGGAGTGCTAATAGAGGTAGTTGTAGCAGCAGCAGTAGTAGTAGTAGTAGTACCTAGTAGTAGTAGTAGTAGTAGTAGTAGTAGTAGTAGTAGTAGTAGAAGTAGTAGTAGTTGTAGAAGTAGTAGTAGTAGTAGTACTATAGAGCCAGCAGTTGACGGAGCAGAAAACCTTTAAAATTTCTCATTTCTTAATAACAAACTCACGCCTGTCATTGCTTTTAGGTATGGTATATTAATAGGAGAGCCGCTGGAGGCCTTTTTACACTAAGTATAGGAGTTCTTTGTTTTTTTTCTGAACAGAAATAAATTATCTAGATATTTATGATCATTTTGAAAATGTAACATATACTACCATTACATATTTTCTGAAAAAGCAGGAAATTTATATGTCGTGCTATGAATGTTATTATGTTGCTGATTTTCAGTTATTTACTGCTCTTCGTATTAGTTTTCTTTACTAACGTTCTTTTGAAATACAAAACTCTCTCCCCTCCGTAACAGGTGCTGGCATCAAGGCAGCGCCGTCGCAGTGACTATTCAGCAGAAAATCTTCCCTCCGCCGCCCGGCAGCCCCGTCCATTAAGAGGTAATTGGGCGCCGCAGAAAGACTCATCCTCTTTACATAAGCCTTCCCATCTGACGAAACTTAACATTTTCTTCTCTCGTGTCCTCGCTGGGTACGAAGGAATGGTTTGGGTTTGGGTTTCTCCTTCTAAATGCAATCCCAATACCTATAATGCTAATGGGGATGGGTCTCTATATGGAAAAAAAATATTTTTTAAGTATGCCCATCATTGTAATGGTTGCGGTGGACGTATCGGGGGTGATGTCTGCTTGTTGTCACTGGAATTCAGGTTGGTCTTTATCACATGGTATTGCGCTATATTTTACACACACACACACACACACACACACACACACACACACTGCCATTACTCTTTCATTATAAAGCTTCCATTATTTGATTAGTTTTCCCAAGCACTTCTTATCAAGACTTTCATCACCACTCTCTCGCTATACAGTGCTCCACACGAAAAGAGTACTTATACGGTACTTATTTACCCCACCACACACCACCGCATTCTCAACGTGTATTCATTCTCACCACTAATCTTCTTACCCTTCTCCTCATTCAGCTCCCCTCCTCTGTCTCCATCGCCACAGCCTCCCACACAGTGTTACGACTTGTGTAATTTGCCATTGTTTCCACGGCGCTCCTCTAACCCCGATCCAGTCCGATAATTCTACGTTAAGTACTAAAAGCTTCCCTTTGTCCGTGTTTTTACCTTTTAGTGACGTCCGGTTGTAGTGGCGCTTTCGAGGTTTTCTCTTTTTGCGGTGTGCACTACCTTATTGTGTGTATGCAGTGTGCATGTGTGTGTATGTGTGTGTGTTGCTTCTCAGTTTCATTTTCCTTTACATCAACTTGCATTCATATCCTCCCACGCCCCCCCCCACTCTCTCTCTCTCTCTCTCTCTCTCTCTCTCTCTCTCTCTCTCTCTCTCTCTCTCTCTCTCTCTCTCTCTCTCTCTCTCTCTCTCTCTCTCTCTCTCTCTCTCTCTCTCTCTCTCTCTCTCTCTCTCTCTCTCTCTCTCTCCATAGTTTTTGTTCTTTCCTCACTTCGTTTTCCTGTTTTTTTCCTCCCCGGTGACTAAGTCGTCAGCCAGTCTTTGATTTCCTTCGACTCAACACTCTTACCAGGAATCTGGACACGACCCACGTTTTATCTGCTCGTTTTTCATTTTCTCTCGTTCTTTCTTTCCCTTCGGCCGACCTCGCCTCCGTCCATTTTCCACCCGATCTCCAAAATTTATTCTGAACAAAGATTTCGAGGCGGAGAGTAGAGCAGTCCGCCTCATCAGATCCCTCTCACGTGGATATAATATTTCTTCGGTAATGTTGTCTGTTGTTTCACTTTTTTTCCCTCGTACGGCTGAATCTCGTTCTTTATAAGTATATTTTTTTAGAAACACGAGATTGATCAATAACAACAAAGATCACATAGAGATTTGAAAGATTAGTTTCACCTTGTTTTCATAAATACTATGAAGCATGTATATTTTTCACTACGAATTTTTAAGTTTGTACATATTTTGAATCGTCTGGACATAAGTTGAAGGAAAAGAAACAGGGAAGAAAGAAGATTGGACAATAAAAGAGAAAAAGAGGGATGATTATGTGGAGAGAGAGAGAGAGAGAGAGAGAGAGAGAGGAAGAAAAGGCAGATAGCAATACGGAAGTCATGATAATATGTATGAAGTAGCTCCATATGTCTGCTGAGAGGCGGTGGATGAGCCGGGAAAGGAACAGAAACGGATGTGTGAATGGGGTCTAAGGAAGAAGTAAGGTCTGAACGGGGAGGGGACTGGGGCAGGGTAAGGTTGGGCAGGGCGGGTAAGAGGTGATGTGGGCCTCTACTCTGCAAGTCGCGTTATGGCCACTTGGCAGTACAACCATTCGGCGAGACTCGTGGCACCTCTGGCTAAACTTGGCTCCTTCACCTTCTTCATGTGGGTTGAAATCATGGAGGAGGGAGGCAAAAGGAGCGTTGGACTAGGAAGTGAAGAAATGCACAGTTTTGGAAGAAAAGAAAGGAATCATAGGAGAGGGAAGCAAAGAGGGCGTTGGACAAGGCAGAAAAGAAATGTGTAGTTAGGAAAGAAAAGAAAGGAGGTAATGAGAGAAGGACAGGGAGAGGAAGATGACATAGCTGTGTTATCGAGCTTCATTTTCTAGCTCATAAAACCATCTCTTTGAATTGTGTTTCCGCCTGCTATTTTTGGGGGTGTTGATTTCGATTGTTAACATCTTTTATTGGGAATATATGTTTTTAATGTTTTTTTTTTCTTTTTTACCTTGTTTCTTTTGGACGTGTGGCGTTGACTTCACAGCTTCCCGCGTGGTCCTTTACAACGCCAGACTGCCTTGTTTGTTAGCTTTGCATTGTAGGTGAGCGGAGACCAAAGTACTGTGGCACGGCTGATGGTTGTCCCGCCGAGAAGCAAACAGTAAGGCTAAGGTACGGCCGGAAGGAAAGGAGGGAAAAAAAATAAGAAAGTTGGGAAAGGAATAATTAAAATTTGTGGTTTAAGAAAGTTTAAGAAAAAGTGGAAAAATAGCGGCTTGGTCCATTATATCCTCTCTTTCATCTCAAAAGCCCGAGGGAGAACCATATGTCTTGAGGAGGAAGTGACGGTTATGCGCATGTGTAGCCAACTAAGCGCCGGGAAGTAACCACACATTCTCATTCCTTCACTCCATCATTCAAACACTACACATTACGTTACCAGTGACACATGGTAATAGTGTTACTCATTTAATACCGACGTTTCCTCATTTTCTTCGCCCTCCTCCCCAGACACCAGTATTTTTTAGTCTTGAGTCGTGGTTGTCACTTTTTTTGTTGTCATGGGTCGTCCATCACTCAGATAAGACTCGTGATCGCCGCTATCAAGACCCCACCACAAGCCATAAGTAGGTGGAGTCTGGTCAGGCATACAGAATGGGCATTAAATCACATCCTTCGCGTCAACACTTATATAAGGTTTTCGATACCCACTTTCTCACCCTCGCGGATCTTTTTTTATATCCTTAGCTAGTCCTGATCCTTCCCACATCCTGATTTTCTCGTCAATGTTGAAATGCCTTGTAATACTTTTCTTACACGGCTCCCAAACACGCCCTTCGTTTATTGTCGTTTAGTTTTGTTTCCCATGCGCTGCTTTCATGGCTGGAGGACGTCTTTCGAAACAGGGATATATTAAAAGACGTTAGGGACTCAGATATAACAGACTGATATAAAAAAAAAATTATTGACCCAGATAAAATAGATGAACATTAAAAAAAATTGACTCAGGTGAAACAGTTGAATATTAAAACAAAATTATTAACTCAAATAAAGCAAATGAATATTACAAGAACTTATTAACCCAGCCTACATTTTGCCCCCTCTCCCTCCCCCCCCCCCTCCTCCACTGGCCTAACTTAAGCACCGCCCGCCCTTCCCCTTGTCAGCTCCGGGCTTCAACATTAAACGAATTTTTGTCAACTAGGCCTAAAGGGATCACTCACCTTCCTCGCCTCGCCCTCCATCAGTTTTCCATCGCGTTCCTACCGGCGGCCTTTTCTTCCTTTTTTTCCCTTAACTTTTTTTCCCCTCCCGTTCCTCCGTTCCCTTCGCTCCCCGGTCACGCGCCCTTGTCTTCAGCTTCATCTTCCCTGATAGGCCTCGCGCCGCGGCCACTCACGCCCCGCTCAGTCGCTCACAGTACCGTTATTACGTGTTTTTATGATGTAACTCACCTCACTATTTATTTATCACCCTGCTCATTCGTTTTTAGTGGAGAAAGCTTTGGCGATGTCTTTCTGTTGTTGTTTTTCTTGTCATCATTGTTATTATTATTATTTTCATTATTATTGTTGTTATTATTGTTATTGTTTTCTCGTTGCTGTGTATTTGTGAACTCTGTTTGTTACGAGTGTCTAGCTGTCAGTGATGGAGTAGAAGTTTTCTTAAGCATTTTTAAAGTATTTTTTTTAATTATAGTATAGCAAAAATATATGAGACTTGGTATGACGCGTTGTCCGTTGCAGTCATGAGCGGAGAAGAGCAAACAAAATTACAGTGAAAAAAAACGAAAGAACAGTTAGTATACAAATATGATAACAAAGACAGCGACGCAGGCATGTAAATCCTTCCATGCTGAATGGCTTGAAATTTTCTTTTATCCCGAATTAGGATTACAGATCAGGCAGAGTTTTGATTCCATAGCAGCATATATTTTTTTTTAAAGTGCTGACTGGGTCCTAACATCTACACGAAATCCTTTACTTCCGTCTCGGGCGTCCGTCGCCTTGTTCCGACAGGCGAGCAGTGAGCACCGTAGCGGCGCCGGTGATTCAGCGGCCCAACTAACCTGACGTGATTGGTTTACTGATCACGGCGCGCCACTGCCAGGACAGGGAGAGAGTGATGGAAGGGGAACGGAATGGGGCCAGTAGGCTGAGAGAGAGAGAGAGAGAATGATAGATAAAGAATAGATGTAGATAGATAGCAAGGAGGTCTAACAAGCAACTGAGGGGGTCGGATGGGCAGTGGAGGGAAATAGAAGATAAATCATTAGAAACAGAAAGAAAGAGGAACGAACAAAGGCGTGGAGAAAGCAGGGATATGAAAAGTAAACTCATGAAATTATAAAAAAAAAATACACGGGAAACGAGTTATTGAAAAAGAAGAGATCCGTGAGGAAGAGGAAGGAGAGTCGCCCGAGCCATGAGAGGGAGAGGGTGAGAGGAAAAAAAAAACAAGGGAGGAAAAGGATAGACTTGGAGGATTTAAAAATGAGGTAGACGAAGGCGATTTTGAAGGTAACCAGCAAACCTTATAACCTGCAGTATTTTAATTATTTTCATTTCAAGTGAAATCATTTAAGATATATTTTATTTATTTACCTTCCATCCTTGGTCAAAATGATCCTAAGTATAATTTACACGACGTTACATTTTAGATTTTAGATGATTATTTAAGTATTAGAAAAAAAATAGAGTGAAAATCAGCGAATGTTTGAGTCTTAATTGCTGAGGCTGCGAGGAGCGACTGTCCCAGCTGCAAAGTTTCTTCCCTTTCAAGGAGGCAAGAAATGAAGAGACCGCTGAGATAATTTTCTCACAAATCAACAAAATCACCAAATATTACGGAAGCCTTCCCTAAATAGTTACACACTCTGCAGTCAGCTCAGGGCCGCGTAGGGCGAGAATGTCTTGTTTTCTTTCCGTGGTTTCTCGTGACTAGCAGTTGAGCAAATAAATATAGTTAAGAAAAGAAAGAAAGAAAAAACTAATAGTAAAGGATTGAATTGCGTACTTTGTTTTCTATGTGTTCATCTGTCTGTTTATCACTTTCTAACTATAGTTATTCCTTCTTCCTTTGCTGCTTTTCACTTTTTTGAATGATTTACACAAACTTATCTCATATTTTTGCATTGCCTCTTTTTTCGGTTAACGGGAACTCCTCTTTTCACTACTCTCTCCTCCTTCTGCCTGCTCTCCCTCCTTCTCCTTCTTCTCTTCCCGTATACCATCTTTATCCACCTCCTTCTACTCCTCCGCCTCCCCCTTCGCCTCTGCTTCCTCTTCCTCCTTTTCCTCCTCCTCCTCCTCCTCCTTGTCTGTCTTCTTCCGGGTGACTGAGGTGGTGCAGAAGGCCAAGGCGAGGTGTCGTGCCATTGTTTGTTGTGCTGTGTTCTTATTCCCGGCGAGTGGTGCTTTTATGCTAATTGTTGTGTGAGGCGAGCGGTGAGAGTGTGTCCCTGCGCCGAGGAGAGTGCTTGCCATGGGCGCTCGTGTCAAATGCATTCATGAAACGCTTCGAGAGAGGGAAAGGACGAGAAAGAACGGGAAGTGAACGATGAACTTGGCAAAGGGTAAGTTAAGGAATACTCGTGACTCTGTTTAACTCACAAATAGTTATTCGTTATCGTTACTTATGATCCGGTTTCTATCTATCTATCTATTTCTATCTATCCCCCCTAGCTATTTGTATGCGATGGATGCGACATTAGGGAGAAAAGTTCACTTAGTTTTCTCTTGTCAGGTTCCAATCTAGATTTTGAGGTGTCTTCTGCCTAACGCTTCCTCTCCTTCTGCTGTTACTTTTCTCCTCCTCCTCCTCCTCCTCCTCCTCCTCCTCCTCCTCCTCCTCTTCCTCCTCCTCCTCTTCCTCCTCCTCCTCCTCCCCGATCTCATCCTTTTCTTCCTCTTCCTCCTCTCCCCTTACCCCAGTAGAGGGTATTGTAGAGAGGCTGGGTTGGAGACAGGATTGAGGGAGTGGGAGAGACGTAGGAGGTGAGGGAGGTACAAGCAGGCGTTCCAGGGAGGGCGTAACGTCAGCAGCCCGAGGACCGTCTGTCAACAGAAGCCGCTGTCCTGCTGACACCAGAGGTTCTCGTGTAGGGCTGCGTCACCACCACCACCGCTTCTTTATTCCGCTACCATTACGACCACCACCACTCATCTTTCCAATTACTGTCACCATTTATATATTATTAATTTATTCCTACAAGCCTGCCTATGTCTCCCAATTGCCAGGGTCTGCCCGTTTCACTTTGCTTTTTTGTCATCCTCACGTCCTCTTCATTTTAGCCTCACACATTACCGTTCTTCATTGTTCTTGGCAGTGTGGAGGCCACTAGAGTTTCCATTATTGTATAACGACGAGAGAAACGTGCTGTGTTACAAGTTCCGTTGCCGCCCAAGGTTTCGACCACGATGGGGAAACGAGGCAGTCAGATGGCGGATATAGAAGACCTCGTTGTTCGGTTGAGCTTCTCTCATTTACCTTTTAGAATGTTTTAAGGCCTATTACTATTACGTCTTGAGAAAAGTGGTAGGCACTAAAAACAGTTATCAGCTAATGTATGTCTTTGCCATGCATTTCTGCGTTGTGCCTTTTAATAAAGCAGCTGGACGAAAACCTCTTGAGTGTTGTGCTTTTGAATAACAATACTGGCAAGAGACACATTGCTCGCTTCAACGGAGACACCCCTCCAGTATTAAGTACCGTGAGGGCCCCACAATGGTCTTGAATTGAACCAATTTAGGACCATAGAAAATAAATACATATATCAGTGACTTTATTTTTTTCACATGACTGACCTCCTCTGTGGCCTCTGTGATGACGTTCATGGATGGACGAGGCCGACGATTCCATTTATTGTATTACGACGCTGCCGCTGACCATAGAATTTATGACAACGTGACCATCGTCATTTTATGAAAGGACAATATCTTTTTTATTCGGACAGTAATGTTATCTCTCTTTATTTATCTTTCTGTCTATATCTAGACAGACCCAAAACAGATAGATAAAAAGATAGATATACACACACATTATATTTCAGCGTGTGTTTCATACGGCCGTACGGATTTTCTCAATGTATCCAAAATGAGCTACTTTGATTTATTATTATCGTTGCAGTAACGACGCGGTTTGGAAAATGAGTTTGGAAATGCATCCTAAGTTACCAATCAGGTGAACACAGAACTGCTTCAATACAAAGAGAAATTAATAACATACTCTATTGTCTTAATAATTACAGTGCCGACTAGTTTCAAACCATTATAATGAAAAGTTCCTTGAAATAACTTTCAGAATTACACAGAGGAATCACTAATAAAAAAAAATGTCTTCAGTCTTCAGCACTTAATAAAACTTATGCTTCTTTATATAAACCTTGAACAAAATTTAATTTACAATATTGATACCAAATTACACCTAATGGAAGCATAAAATTAATAAACAGTTTCAAAAGCAGCATTGCCCTACTCTATTTTTTTTATTTTTTTTATAGTGCTGAAGGGTCAGTGGTTGCGGAGAGCATGTTCTTGTAATTCTTCATTCCCTCCCAAGCTCAAGGTTCATTTCATTTCCATTCGCCACAGCCCGCCACCCGTCCACCGTCCTCCATCACCCCTGCCCAACCTTTTCCAACATTTTCCGGCCCATAAGGCGAGACGAACGAAGGGTGTTGGTGGAGGCTGGGGAAAGTGGTCGCCGGCTGGAAAATGATCCTGTATGACCCTTTTCTTTGGGCTGAAGGTAGGCCGAGAGATGATCAGCGGATGAAGCCGCCAGAAAATTGCAAGTAGCTTGATCCCCGCCGCCCACACGTCGCCTGAGATGAGGAGGAAAAGTGCGGCCCAGGGAGGCGCAGAGAGGCTTTCAGGGTATATCAGCCGCGCAGGCCCACGTGAATGCAAGGCGTGCAGCTCGTCCTGAAACATAAGGCGTGACGGCGAGGCGATGGTGGCCTTTCACTTCTCCGGGCATCTTGTGTATAGGACCCGCCGGCGCAGCACCTCAGACACGTACAATGACTGCTGGACACATTCTTGACGGGCACCCTCCTCGTGATGGACTCTTGTCTGTAAATGATAGATAGAAAGTATAAAGATAGTGATGCACTAGATTTATAAACGAATTTTACCTGTTCTTGCCGTAACAAATATCAGCTTTGTGCCACCGTCCCCTGCGTGTACATATTTTACGGAAGGAGGCCCACAAAATGGAAAACAAAAAAACAAAACTTGCATCTTGCTGTTTATAGGCACAAAACAAAAGGAAATGTTAAGCAAACAGATGTAGATGTTTTAAAATCTCACCTCCCGCTGGGTATTTAATGGAATTTTGCTCATCTTGCTTCCTTAACTTTTGAAACTCACCAACGTAATTTCTTTATGCGTTCAAGCAGTGCGAGGCGTCCTGGACGGTTGAAACACTAGCCCTTAGGAGGAAGCGCTGCCTCACACCTGCACGCACCTGACACACGACACGAGGAAACAAGATTATCGCGGTGAGTGGAGCAGAAGCAACAGTAATAACAGTAGGAGTGGGAGTCTGTGTTTATTGCCTCAGTGCTCCTCATCGCTTCGGTAAATGAACTCTCCGGCCGAATACACTCTCGGGGCGGCAGAGGAGGCAGGCAAGCGGCAGCTACACACCCACGACAAAGCAATTCTCGCTGGGACCCAGCCAGTCACCAATCCCGGCCGCATGCGTGTCTGCTGGGTACATGCCACCCCAGCCACGCCCACTGCTGGTCATCGTAGTTGTGGCTCTCCTGCACACACACACACACACCACACCACACCACACCACACCACACCACACCACACCACACCACACTACACTACACTACACTACACTACACACACACACACACACACACACACACACACACACACACACACACACACTTGATCAATTCTTTAATAGCAATGTTGATATGCCCCTCTCTAGTCCCATGAACGACGGACTCTAGATGGCATTTCCCTCCTCAAAACCGTCACGCTGCTCGACCAGGAGACAACCGCGGGGGCGTTCCCAAAGGCCCTCCCTTGCCGACCGTCCGGCGAACCCAAACAATGACCTCTATATAGGGAAACTTGATGACATTTCTGTAAAGGGATGTTACTGAAATGCAGCTGTCTCCATCTCCATTTTGAGGGAGACTTTTCAAAATATTCTCAGCATTGAATTGAGTAAACGGGTGTCTTACAGTCTTAAGTCGAAATAGTCCATTGTTACTACACTTAAGCTTCCTTTCCTTTTTCTTATTGCATCCTTTGGTACATATCAACCGAAGGGTGCCGTGAACATTTAGAATGTATCAAATATTTTTGTGCATCTGCGCTTTGAAATACAAAATCGATTTTACTCAACGAACTCAAAATTTATTTTCGATGGTATTTAATGGCTTATCAGTTATTGTTTCAAGATTCAGAATATAATAGATCTTTTGGCATTTAGTTGGGTAATGAGAAGACACATACGACTATTTTAAAGGCTGTTTTTTATAGTTGCCATGTACTGCCAGATGCACGAAGATTGCGACAACTGTGGCAACACTTCCTATCGTGTCTGTACTACATGTGATAGGTGGCTGTGGCTGTGGTTGTCTGTGTGCTGCTAGAGGCCGCTGTGCCCGGGGAGGGACGAGCGTGCTCCAGACTAAGTATTGATGGAGGCAGGGCAGAGTCTGCCGGTCTGCAGGCGTGGCGCGCGTCCTTTCCCAACCAGAGTCAGAGAGAAACTGGTTCTCGGCCTGGCACTGTGGCACACCGTGTCTACCCGCCCGCTGGCACTAGGGACTCTTAAGGTCACGCTTGGGTAGTATATCCAATATTTTACAGACTCACTGATGTTAAATGGCAATAGATCGGTTGATATATATAATATTCCCTTGGTGCCTCTTCTGATTAGTCACATTTTGTCATGGAACCCTCGCACTACCAGCCAGGGAAGGGTGAGGCGTGCGGGGCGGAGCATTGACGCTGGCACTACCGCCTTATGCCTTGCTGTCTAAGATACACATGACATCAGTTTATTCCTGTTGTTGTGAAAGTCATGTTTGCACTACGAACTAATATAACATTAATATGAGGATTTCTTAAACGCTCCATGGTACCACGTACTAATGAGTATGTTGTGCCAAATAACTTATATTCGGTAGTTACCTTGTCGTGTAGTTACTGTCTCCCTGTGAGATGCGAGATGCCCTTGTAGAGGAAACGAATACATTCCCTCTCTTCATATCTCTCTCTCTCTCTCTCTCTCTCTCTCTCTCTCTCTCTCTCTCTCTCTCTCTCTCTCTCTCTCTCTCTCTCTCTCTCTCTCTCTCTCTCTCTCTCTCTCTCTCTCTCTCTCTCTCTCTCTCTCTCTCTCTCTCTCTCTCTCTCTCTCTCTCTCTCTCTCTCTCTCTCTCTCTCTCTCTCTCTCTCTCTCTCTCTCTCTCGCTCGCGCTCTCGCTCGCTCGCCGAGGTAGAGGACACTAAAGGCAAATAGTTTGTATTTTCATCTACTAGACCACCTCCTCCCAGGAGGGGGCAGGATTGGTCTGTTGAATTTCTGTAGTCCTGGAGGTAATCCCTATGAAATGGAGACTCGTCAGTTGACTCCCAAGCATCTTGATATTGTACCATTTCGGTCCAAGGCGCTGACTGTTATTCATCTCGGTACCGTAACGGGAACTCCTCTAAGAAGAAAATATGTCTTCTTTTGTTCCAGTTATGAAGGGGTGGACCTGTTCATAGAAAGAGTCAAGTATCGTCATTAACATTTCGCATGCATAATCTTTTTCTCCATGAATTTTACTAATTGCTTTTTTCATTGTTAAACTTTTTCAGTATCAAAAATGCTAAATATGGAGAAGAGTTAGATTACTAAGGTGTATAGGTTGAGAGTAACTGCCAATCTTGCTTAGCAGATGAAGAGGGAAGTGCTGCCTTTCAACGAAGTGATAAGCTAGATGGCAGGATAATCTCATCTTTTAAGTTATGGAAGATGTAATACACAACTCACGTTTGGTTGTGAATAATACACAGGAAAACTCATTTGCACGGGACTACGATAAACTACACAATAAATAGGTTACGAAGAAAAGGGATTAAAGAGACACGGTTGGATATGTTAACGGTGGCACATGATATACTTGCATATGTATGTGTGTGTGTGTGTGTGTGTGTGTGTGTGTGTGTGTGTGTGTGTGTGTGTGTGTGTGTGTGTGTGTGTGTACGAGATGTTTCGAGACGTGCACTGTATTGCTAATTAAAATTGAAGATCGGCAGGGAGTGCACAATGAGGATTTGCAGAATGAAGTGGAAAATAAATAAATCTTCCAATCAGTGCAGCGGGCTTCAATGTATTTAAAGAGCATTAAAACCGCACCTCCCTCCCTGTCGCTTGAAGGCTCCCGGGACGCCATCGCGATCAGTGTTGTGGAGCTTAAGGTTGTCGTGTTCGTTCCAGGTGGACCCGCCCCCCTCACCCTGATCCTTCCCTCGCCGTGGTGAGATCCCCTGGAGGGTAGGAGAACCTTCTTGCCTCTGGATGTGTGACCTCTAACGATGATGACACTGCGAGCCTCCCATTTTGTTAAGGTTAGTCAACTCATATCTGACAGGTGTTACATAATACATGCAATTATACATATGAGGATATTTTAACTAAAGTGAATAGTTATCATCATTATGCTGATAGTTTGCCAGATAAAAGTAGTCATTGTACGGGCAATATAGTGTCATTATGATAATGTAGTGTAATCGCGTGGCATTCCTTTAAGTGATATCAATTGGCGTTCAGTGACGAGGTGAGGGAAAGACCCCCCCCCCTACACACACACACACACGCATCTCCTCCCGCACGCTGCCGCTTCATGCGTTGGCCAAACTCAAGCTTTAATTAAGAGACATTAAGGAGTCTCTTGATTATAATGGTTAAAGCGGTAAAACGACCGGGGCGAGAGAGGAGAGAAGAGGAGAGGACGAGAGGAGGGGAGAGGAAAGAGATCAAAAGAGTATTGAAGGGTGAGGGAGAGATGTGAAGACAAGAAAGGAGGGGAGAGAAAGGGAAGAGGAGAAGAGGGTAAGAAAATAAAAGAGATAAAAGGAGAAAGTGAGCAGAACAGTTGACTTGAGTGGGGTAGACGAGTTGATGAAGTACTGACAGATGTGAGCATTGAAAAGTTGTTGATACATGTAGATTGAGACCGATAAAGAAGGAGAATACGACGGAGCAGAGTCTTTATTAGGTCTCTCAGTGTCGTTGTACTTTCTTGTTTTCTTTCCAAGAGTGCTCGTCGAATTTGGAGTAAGATTGGGTTTATGCAAATGTAGCGATAGCTTTTACTTAATGTGTAATGTATTCAAAGACATGAACACACACACACACACACACACACACACACACACACACACACACACACACACACACACACACACTGCATCCCTCACCGCACAAAAATGGTACATACGCAATTCCTTCGCTAACCACTGAATATTTTACCGTTACGATCCGCGCCGCCTGCAATAATATGATTGAGCAAAACACTTGGGCAGCACACGTAAAAGTTTATCTCACAAACCAAAGAATACTCACACTCGCGCTGACATGCCTTCTTATACCAGTGTCTTCCTGGTCGACGCACATAATACCCGCTGCGTGCTTTCTGTTTTCCGTTTCATCATTGTTTACGTTGATTTACTGCACGTCGCTTGTTTTTACGCCTCTAATCCTCGCTTTTGTCTTTTCTTTGCATAAGCTGTCCAGAAATGCTTGGCAGGTTCGTTTCAATCTCTTCCATGTCCTTTGTAGTGCTAATATGATGTGCGTTTGTTTGTATCGTGAGAGGAAAACATTTATAGAAACTCTTGTCGTTCAAGCATCAAAGTTGTTGTTATTTGTTTTTTTTTTAAATTCTGAGTATCGTACTGCAACTCAATCTGTGGAAGTGTGAATGTTTGATGAAGGTGAAGCAATACGTTGAAGGAGTGAGGAACTGACACACACACACACACACACACACACACACACACCATGCAAAAGTCCTCCTCGTGACACATTCCTCCTCCTCTTCTTCCTCTATATCTTTTTTTTCATTGTCCCCTTTACAGATCGCTAGGCAACGTTTTTCACTAACTCGTCTCACTTCAAATGTTGCGAGAGAAAAAAAAGACAAAAGAGACTACACGGGAAAAAGTAGCAGCAGTTGGAGATGATGAAAGTGATGTCTCAATATATTTACACCATTCGCTCATATGCCTCAAAAGTATATGTATTAGGCAGTTTTGTGTAGGTGTAGTAATAGAAATAATAGTAGCAGTAGTAGTAGCAATAGTAGCAATAGTAGTTGTAGTATCACCATTACCATCACAATCATCATCACCATCAGCAGCATCATAGTTTGCCGGAAATCAGTAAGTAAAAACTGTAAAGAAGAACTGATCCTAAAAGCCGTGCCGATAACTTTGCAGCTACATACAACCAAGCTACAAGAGCAACCCATACACTCAATAGTTACATGGCAATACACTCACTCTACACTTTATTTTTCCGTTTTTATTTTCATCTCCAGCTTTTTTTATCTAAACCCTCTACACACTGACTCTAAAACCCTCTCCATAATTTTCTCTCGCGATGACTCTTCCCTCCCCACATTTTTTTTTCTCACCTCGTCTTTCCGTTCACCTACATCCTTCACTTCATATTTTGCCTCAGCTCCTCGTACACGTTTTTCCCTTCACGGGTAATCATGGGTCTCTTAGCCTTAAGCCTCCTCACTCTTCATTTCCATTCTCGTATTCCCCTTTCCCCTCGCCACCTTACCACATTTTACCAAGTGAAGAGGCCGGATTAGTGTGTGTGTGGGGAGGGAGGGAGGAAGAGCAAAACGCAAGGCAAGGTGGAGGGAGAAAGATGAAGGGAAATGTGGACAGGTGGATGGGTGCCTCGGAACCGGAGATAAGGAATAAATAAAGAGAAAAAAAAAGAACTACCTTGGAAAATGATGATGAAGGACAGATGTTTTGGTTGATGACAGTGAGGTGGGTTAATGAGAGAAGTAGAAACACATATAGGCGTAGTAGGTAGATAGGTAGACATTAAATGACTGAAGGAGAGAGAGAGAGTACAATATTATGGCGGGTAGTTGGTGGAGATGGGAGAACATGAGGGAAAGATATAGAAGACGTAGAGAGCAAGTGGAAAGATGAGTGATGGGTGATGTGGGCAAGGTATGGAGTCGTAGGAGGGCAAGGCTATGAATGATTTGTAGCGAGGAGAGGGAGACTAGGAGGAGGGAAAGCGATAAGGGGAGTAGTAGGAAAGTAGATGGGTGATGGGTGGCTGGGAGGTCGGTAGGAAGAGGAGAAGGGAAGGCGGGAGAGATACAGAATGATAACTAGCTTGATAGGTAATGGATGGATGGTAGAGGAGAGAGTGAAGGAAATAAACAAAAGGAAAATTATATGGGGAGGTGCTGAGTGGCTGCAATGAAAGAAGAATGACTATCAGTATTCGTATTTCGTGGATACTACTAGAACAGAAAGGAGATTGAGGCGCCTCAGATATCCTGGAGTCAGTGGTGGAGGGACCGAACCTTTAGCGGAGGAGTGAGTTAGTGGGAGAAGGGCGGCGAGGGAGGTTTTGATAGTGATGCTGAAGGTAATTACTAGTGAGGGTGAGGAAATATGGTAGCCGACGAGAATGTGGTGGTGGTGGTGGTGATGGCGATAAGGCGTGTGTGTGTGTGTGTGTGTGTGTGTGTGTGTGTGTGTGTGTGTGTGTGTGTGTGTGTTCACTTGATATGGGAATGGACGATGTAGGCTGTTGTGTTAGTGTGGTGTGAGTCGTTTCAGGCACACTCAAGATTTTCATTTCCATCAGACCAAATCATTTTATAATTCATGTGTCGTTGAAGACCAGCACACCTGATTATCCATGTGGTATGGTGGGTAGTTTAGGAGTCAGAAGTGTCAGTCAGGAGGAGTGAGGAGAGAAACGAGGAGAAAGGCCAAAGACAGATGAAAATGAGAAAAAAATAAGTAGCTAGAAAGTGGGCAGGAAAAGTGTGTGAAGCACCGTTAAGAAAAAAATTAGAATAAATGACAGGAATTGAGACGAGCGAGGGATTTAGATGTGCTTAATATATGAAAGGAGAGATGTATGGAGGTTAGGAGAAAAATTATGAAAATGAAATAGCAATGAGCAGTTGGGGGCAAAATTATGGCTGACAAGAGGCAGGAGGCTTGTCTCCCCATAGACTGAGATAATTATGTGAAGGGCAGGAAGGAGGAGGAGGGGGACACACATAACCTAGAGTCCCATTACTCGTGCCGGCCACACTGCCGCGCCGCCTCGCCTCAAGGAAGGTCGCGGGGCGTGTCTGGCACTGCTCCAGAGGCTGCGGGAGGAAGGCGTCGGCACCCTGTGGGACAGCCGTTCATCAGCTGCAAGGCCAAGTTTAACCTGGGGTTTTAAACTATTTAAGTTTCATCTGAGAAGAAAACCTTGCTGTTTATTCAAAGGTGCGCCAGAAGTGAAACAGCTATCCATATAGACTCACAGGGGAAATTAAACTATTCACAAACACACCCTGGAGATCGATAGAAACGCCATGAAAAAACAATATGTGCGTCTGTAATAGCAAGACATTCCGGCGGCAGGGAGCGAATATGATGCATCGGGGACGCTTTGATGGAGCGAGAGAGCGGAGGAAATTATCATAAAAGCACCTCAAGTCAATCTAAAAACCGAAATTGACTTCCCAAAGCCGGATGAAGAGCGGAGGTGAAGCGACACAAACTATTCATATGAAGGATCAGGCAGCAGCCGAGAGCCGCACAGCCAGCCGCCAGCCGCAATTATGGTGGTAGGGAGTGTCTCTTGCGGCCGTATTACCTCCTCTCCATTCTTAGGCCATTCCCTAGACAAGAGTCCCTACAGCGTCAGTGTACCAGAAGCCGTTCCATTGACTTTACATAAACCACTTTTCAGGATTGATGTCTACGTCCAACACTATTTTTTTCTTTTACGATTACTGCAGCTTAAGTATGACAAAATAAATACTAATTGAATGTGAATATCGTAGAAATCAACGTTGGTAAAAAACAGTATTGAAGCTTCAGTTGTAATTTGAGTTTAAAATAGGAAACATTTTATGGTATAGTAATGCTCGGAAAATGTCGATGGTGGCGATTATTATAACGTGATTTTGTTTTATTTATTATGTAGAATTTATTGTTACCGGATGAATCATGGGAATGGGAACTTAAATGGGTTTAGAGAGGTGTGTGTGTGTGTGTGTGTGTGTGTGTGTGTGTGTGTGTGTGTGTGTGTGTGTGTGTGTCGGATCCGTGCAAGGTATGCGTCTACCTGTGCGAGATTCTTATTCACTTGACAAAAGTTTTTCGATATTGAGCCGCAAAGATTATCGGGGTCATCATATTATTGGTTTATTGAGGCGCCTCGTGGTCTGTCATGCTGTTTATTATTATCGATTTTTTTCTTATTATTTTTTTTGTCATTATTATTATTATTATTATTATTATTATTATTATTATTATTATTATTATTATTATTATTATTATTATTATTATTATTATTATTATTATTATTATTATTATTATTATTATTATTATTATTATTATTATTATTATTATTATTATTATTATTATTATTATTATTATTATTATTATTATTATTATTATTATTATTATTATTATTATTATTATTATTATTATTATTATTATTATTATTATTATTATTATTATTATTATTATTATTATTATTATTATTATTATTATTATTATTATTATTATTATTATTATTATTATTATTATTATTATTATTATTATTATTATTATTATTATTATTATTATTATTATTATTATTATTATTATTATTATTATTATTATTATTATTATTATTATTATTATTATTATTATTACTCGCTCTCTTCATCATCATCATCGCACCATCCTTCTCCTCCTTCTTTATATTTTTCATCTTGTCATTGAAAACAGCAAACTAATCATTATGGTGTGTGTGTGTGTGTGTGTGTGTGTGTGTGTGTGTGTGTGTGTGTGTGTGTGTGTGTGTGTGTGTGTGTGTGTGTGTGTGTGTTTATATATATATATATATATATATATATATATATATATATATATATATATATATATATATATATATATATATATATATATATATATATATATATATATATATATATATATATATATATATATATATATATATATATATATATATATCATACAGACTGGTTGAGGGAAGGAATGATGAAGGGCAAGGGGCGCGGCTTTGATGGGAACAGTTTGCGAGTAACGAGAAGAGAAGTGTGTGGCGGTTATGGGCGGTGAGTGATGGGGAGGAGAACAACAGGAAATGCGTTATGGAAGGGGAGAAGGAAGAGCAGCAAGGGGCAAGGACTGCAGGAGGAGAGGACATATGATGGGAAAAGGGAATGTCTGGCTCTCTCATCCGCATGAGTGACCTTGGAACCAGGGTTGAGGGCACGACTGTTGGAAAGACGGAGGGGAGGCGAGAGGAGCTCCAGTGCTGCAGGAGGAGAGGAGACACGATGGAGGAAGGGAGCGTCGGGCTCTCTCTTCTGCCTGAGTGACGCAAAAATTTACCAACCAGGAAACTCTCAACTCTGGGGCTGCCTGGATGACGGGGCCGTGACAAGTTAAGGCGAAATTAAAGAGGCGAGTTGTCTGGCCGCCTCAAATTCATCACCATCTTCTTGGACATGGCTGGGTCTCATCAGACCTCGAGTTTCCGATATGATGCAAAGGACCAGGGAAGCTCGGGGCGTGGAAGAGCTCAAGGAGTGCGGGAGTTGAGGGAGAATATGCATATTGCACAAACATCCATCAAATGCTAGCTGCAAGGTCATGTTAAATGTTAGAGTCTCTTCCTTCACACGTGGGTCGCATGTCTTGGTGGTTAGTGGTGACTGCTGTGCTTGTGTGGACGTGCGTCGGCGCCCCGAGTCTCTATCGGGTGCGTCTTTACAGTGCTAGTGGAGGCTTTGATGTCCAAAGAACCGTTGCGACTTTCAGAAACAGTCGAGTAACAGATGAGACGGTTTGGATTTGTTGTTGACACATACGTAGTGGTGCAAACTTCATGTCTTCATGCTTATTTGGAATTTTTTCAAACCTTAATGTTTGTGGAGTAATCTTCAGCCAAAATAAATGTACGAGCTGCATGTAATGTTTTTTAAATTATATATGTTCCAAATGTTTTGATATAATCTATGAATACTTAAATAATGCAAAACCTCGAGAATCATAGCTTAATCATCCATTTTTGGGGTGTAATCTTTTACACAAAACACGCAACAAGACATATACAAAAAAAAAATTACTGCAGCAAACACAAGACCTAATTAAAGTCCATGGAACCAACAAAGTTAATATCCCGTGGCGGACGTCACTGCCTTGGGAACTCCAATGATGACCGGGTCACCAGGATATTGTCTTTCCGTGATCCTCCTCCTCCTGCTCCTGCTCCTCCTCCTCCACCTCCTCCTCGTCCTGCTCCTCTTCCTACTCCCGCTTCCTTCGGTCTGTCCTTCAAATATCACCCCCTTCAATATTTTTCACCGTTTTAGAAAGATATAGTAAAAGGTTTTCAGTAACCATCAAGAACATTTAGCTCAGTTCTAGAAAATAGAAAATGAGTTACCTACAAACACATGTCAACTGCCTACACATGTTTGTCACCTATCCACAGTTACCTGTCTTCCTTTCACGGATACGAGTACCTGTCATTCAGCCCACCCCCACACCTGTCACCTGTCCACACACCTGTCCGCCGCCTACATATATATGTCTGCCACCCATACACTCCATCATCCACTCACACACCTCTGCCAGCCCGCACGCATCCATCCACTCACACTTATCTACACACACTTGTCCGGCCCCCACAAACATCTATCCAGTCACCCACTCCTGTTACCCCCCCACACACTTGTTACACACTTATAAACCGTCACCCATCCCCCCCTCCAAACACTTGTCATCAATCCGCACGCTTGTCGCACACCCATTCGCAACTGTCGTCCACACTCATACTCGTCGGCTTCTCAAATGTCTTCCCTCCTCACCCCCACACCCGTCACCTCTTCACGCCCTCTGCATCTCACCCTCCGCAGTGCCAGCCTGAGTGGTGCCTGGCCGTGCCACGACTGCAGCACATGCACTGCAGTCGTGGCAGGTGTTTTTGCAGCCTCCTGACACCTCTTACCCCCCCACCGCCTCGCACACACTCCCTCCTGACATCCGCCGTAATATTGCCTCCCGTCGACGAGGACAAAATCTCTGGCGTTTCATATAATTCCGCCGGATTTGCATAAGTGGTGAAGCAACATTGTATTTTAAGTGTAATTACTTTCATGAGGTACACCGCCGCGGCGCTGTATACAAGGCTGAATATTATTTATTTGTGTCCAGGATATAGTTACTGAGAATATAGCAATCATTTAATTGTCATTATATTTATTTCCATCATCTGATCTTTGTTTATGCTCCCCTCCACACTTATACACACACACACACACACACACACACACACACACACACACGCACACCCACCCACACCCACACACACACACACACACACACACACACACACATACTAAGCAGTCACAACCTTCAACCTTTGGTTATACAACAATGATATTTATAATACTGCAACATAGTCATTAGTTAGCAATATTCGTAAAATATATATATATATATATATATATATATATATATATATATATATATATATATATATATATATATATATATATATATATATATATATATATATATATATATATATATATATATATATATATATATATATATATATATATATATATATATATGGGATATTACAGAATTCGTAAGTAATATAAATTAACTGAAATTTTACTTGAGGTTCCACACATCTGTATTGTACATATGAATCCTTTTCCTTTTATACTAAAAAAAAAGTGGTAGAAATATCACGATAGTGAAAATATATCATGAAACATGAAGTGAAAGTATAACGAACTGCTGTGTTTCTTTTGTTTAATTAATTAGGTACGAGATAGCGCAAACTAATCATGTCTTGTACTTAAGGTGTCGGAGGCGTGTTGGGGTCAGGGTCAGCTCAGGTAAAGGAGGCGGGGCGATGCACCTTTCCCTCGCACATCTAACGAGGTTAACTGCCGGGCCAGCTGTTCCCTCTGTCAGCGCCACCACTAATTTTCAACAGGAAAGTGGCGGATTGTGTTTGCTGAACTAAATGAAAAGAATTTTGCTTAATAGCCAGATGTATTGGTGCATCATCCGTTCAGGAGATTCATAAGAGCGGTTTTATACCATTTAATGTCAAAAGCAGGAAAGCTGATGTAAATGTCGAAATATTTGGGGAAACTGAAAGATTGTCTGATGAGTTTTAAAGAATAAAGGGATGAGATTTACTTGAATTCGTGGGTAGATAATCCGCAAATTGTGAGTTTGGTAGAAAAGAGGAATGCGAATAGAAGAAACAATGACTGTGAGTGTCTGATGGACCTGTGTAAAGAGATGGGGTTTGTTACAGGGAAACACCTAGTTTTGTCGCACATTGTAATCAACAGGTAGACGTGAAAAAGTTGGAAGGGGAACAAAAAAAATGATGATGTGTTAAATGTACAAAAGTTGTGAGTGGAAAGCTCCAGAGCGCTGACCATTATATTGTTTTAGCAAAAAGTGACACTCTAGCTCCTTTGAAGTTTCATGGGTAGAGAAGCGGGTGGAAGTAAGTAGGTTGGGAAGCTTGAGGACTACAAGGAAAACTATGAAATATAAATTAATGAGGCGCTGAGAACTAGAGGGAATTTGAGTATGAAGGAGATGGAGTGTTTAAATTTTCAACAAAAGAATATTTTAGTATTAATGGTAGGACACAAACCGCATAGAAACAGACAAAAGGAAAGTTCACGAGGGACAAATTAACAGCGGATGCTGGTGCAAATAAAATAAAAAGTTATTTAAGAAAATTATTCAGTGAAATGTGATCTCGCACGGGGGCTCCTCATCCCTGTTTGAGCTGTGAAATGGAGAGCATGGGAATATCAGGAAGGACGCTAAGTACAAATATTGTAAAGCAGCGCATTTTTTTTTTCTTCTTTTTTAAGATTGCTCCTTCCCTATAGGGGGGAGCACGGGCCTTGGCCAATGGCGCCCCGTAGCAGGGTGCCGACAGAACGACTATATCGGCCAACCGTAGCCTAGCAGACCAAGTCAGTCTGTCGATGAGGACTGGCATGTCTCTCAGCACTGTACTGATAAAACTTTACTCACTTACTGTTAGCCTGTTTTCCATATTAGTGTATTGTTGATCTTTATCAGTCCAAAAACTTACGAATTTTTCACTATCGTATGCGTACCTCTTTTCATTCCGAGCCACGCACGCACACACAAAAAGTCACCCGCACGAGTTGCCCCATTGTCAACCAATTGTTCGTTTTAATTGGTTTCCGCGCTCGCTGGCGTGTTTGTGGTCGGTGAGAGGCTGGCCGTCAAGCGATTATTCCAGTCAGTCACCAAACCCCGCCGTCAGTCACTCCCTTTCTCTTTCCCCCGCCCCCCCTCGTCCCCGGCAGCCAGCCCCTCCCTTCCCCACTCCATCACGTGACAATCAAAGGTTCATCCGCGGTATGTCAGTCTCGCCTTGTCCTCTTGTGCCGTCCAGTTTTGTCCTCAATGACTTGTTTTTTTTTCTTCTTTTTTTTGCGTGTAATAGTTATTATAATAGCAAATAATAATAACAATAATGAAAATGATAATAACCAATAATAACAATGATGATAATAATAACCATAATAATAATGATATCAATAATAATTATAATAATAATGATAATAAAATAATAATGATGAAAATAGTAATAATATTTTTCTTCAACACTGAACCTGACATAGCATGCATACCTAACACACTTGACATGAAGATACAGATGCTAAATTCTATCAAACGAAAACAGTTTATGACCTCAAATTGGAAAGAAAAAGAAAGTAAATGGGGTTGAATGTAAACCATGATGGGAAAATGGAAGATAATTGAATGTAGTTCTGCACAGGTCTGTAATAAGACATTTTTCTTACGGCCTTCCCTGAACTAAAGCTTTCAGTAACGCATTAGCGGTGATGCCGGCGCCTGGCTCGTCCCTGGTTGGCTGGTGCTTGCCGACCGCCCTGGCCTTCGATTTCAGCTCCGCCACCCACTCAAGCCCTTAAGAGGATTTCACGCATGAAGGAAAGTCTCTTTACTTGTTTCTTATTTCATCACCCAAACTATAATTGTTAGTACTTTGCGAGAAAAGAGCGTCGGCTCCTTTAGATACAGTTAATAAGCGTTTACCTCGAAACTGTCCGAAATTCGTTTTCATATCTGGATAAGTTAGTAAAAACTTAAATATTTCATAAAGTTTTCTTTTGATGAAGATATTCAGCTACTTTGGATATCCACACACACACACACACACACACACACACACACACACCTGACGGACAGAGTTTTCACACCTGGGCACTCTTTCCCCTGGTGGTCGTTGGCGCCCCGATGGCCCATCTCTGGCAAGAAATTTATGGTTATAGACTCTGTCACAACAAATACATAAAGCGTGATTTAGTGAGAGCCTTCCGTGATGATGATTAAGAGGCGTCGTACATCATCCTCTTCAGCGCAGCGAAAGCAACACCTTTAAGGCTCTCTCTCTCTCTCTCTCTCTCTCTCTCTCTCTCTCTCTCTCTCTCTCTCTCTCTCTCTCTCTCTCTCTCTCTCTCTCTCACTCTCTCTCTCTCTCTCTCTCTCTCTCTCTCTCTCTCTCTCTCTCTCTCTCTCTCTCTCTCTCTCTCTCTCTCTCTCTCTCTCTCTCTCTCTCTCTCTCTCTCTCTCGTGATGTCTGTACTTTATGTTTGAAAAATGTTCTTCTGCCTTTGTTTGATCTCCCTGGATGTCTATTTTTTTATAACCCTTTTTCTATCATACTTCTAAATGTTCTTTTTATAAATGCATATGTTTTCTTTCATCAACGTAGCGCCTCCTCTCAACCTAAATTTATACTTCCATAATTTTCCTTTATATTTTTTTTCTGGATTTAATCTCCTTCCTTTTCTTTGTTCCCTGGAAATCATGATATCTCGCTGGAATGGAAGCTTCGGAAACAGCTCGCCCTTCTTTTCCTCCTCATCAACGATAAATTGTTCCTCAAATTTTCCTTTCAGTTTTTAATGAGGACGCAGAGCGGGAGGGGGGAGGGGAAGAGGGCAGGAGCGCAGAATATCATTACTCACTTGAAGACTGAAACTAAGAGGAGCAAACGAGTCTTAAGGTGATGCGCGCCGTTCATTTGCCTGCCTCAAAGGATGTCATGCTTGCCACAATTACCATGACTGCAGCAGCGACATTCACCGGCCCCTTATTGGACGCCGGAGTTTTTCAGTTTTGCCTCAGGAATAAAAGATAATTTTGCCTCACGTCCAAACCAGCGAAGGAGCGTAGAGAGGAGCAGCGGCCGCGTCCCTCTGCCTGTCTGCCTACCTATTACCATGCTTGCCTGCTTACCTGCCTGCCTCCTTGTCTCCCTGCCTGCCTCCTTGTCTCCCTGTCTGCCTCCTTGTCTCCCTGCCTGCCTCCTTGTCTCCCTGCCTGCCTCCTTGTCTCCCTGCCTGCCTCCTTGTCTCCCTGTCTGCCTACCTGTCTGCCTTCCTGCCTGCTTGCTCACTTGCTTTCCTCGTCGCCTGCTTGCCTGCCTACCTGGATCGGGTTCGTTAGTTCCCGTATCTTGAATAATTACTGGAATGATGGTTCGATATTCCGTTCTGGTGTGTGTGTGTGTGTGGGTGTGTGTGTGTGTGTGTGTGTGGGTGTGTGGGTGTGTGGGTGTGAGAGAGAGAGAGTAATGATAAATAATAATAATAATAATAATAATAATAATAATAATAATAATAATAATAATAATAATAATAATAATAATAATAATAATAATAATAATAATAAACAGTTGATTGAGGATAAAAAGGCAGCCTTGTACACTGAAAATATACGAACATACGGAGCAAAAACAACAAGACACAAGGTAACAAGCAATTAACCTAGGCTATGGGGGAGCAAGGGGAAACATGTATTGTCAGGTGCAAACTAGCAAATCAGCCCAGTCTGCGAAGGGACGGCGTGTTGGTGACAGTCATTATGGTGGGAATGGTTGACGTGTTCCTCGTCGACCTTTGTTGTAGAGGGTCCGGTGGAGGGAGGAGGTTGCGGTGGGTGGGGTGGGCGAGAAGCAGCCGCTCGAACCTCTACCCGTGTGTGTGTGTTTGTGTGTGTATGTGTGTGTGTGTGCGTGGGTTGTAATGGCAGTACCTCTTGGGTTGCGTCTGGTTCCTCCCCGTTATTCAAAGCATTCTCGTGTACTTGATGGATTTATTGAGTTTTCAGATTCATTAGTCATCACTATGTTACATTTACCCGTCTCTTAAGTTTCAAAAGCATTCTCCAGTAAGAAGACAGCAAAGTTAATGATGTTGATATATGACCTCTTTTACTTAGCGACTATAGAGATGAAATACTTACGAAATATTGACTGAGCTCCACAGTTTGCATTGCTATAGTCAGACTCAGCTATGAAGTCAGTATAGGCGGTGCCCGCTCGGGGGGGTTCTTGGCCATAGCGCTGCCAAATCTTTTTTAATGTATACCGAATATTTTATACAAAATTTCATATAGTAGGCAGATGGCAAATTTATGAGAGAGAAAGTGATGTATGGGGGAGGGGTGATACGGCAGCCCTGTGAAGAGGTTCGAGATCCACCCATACTGACATATTTGTGTGGGAGTATAGGATTATAAACAATAGATGAAGACGCACTGCTCATCCATCTGCCCTCAGAATGGTATATAGACATATGGTCACTCCTCACCTACACTCATACGCCGGGTTGTAGAGGTGGCATTGGGGTATATATGACGTTGAACTGTATTACTTTACTCGCCTGTTGCGCTCCACGTGATGTGATAAACGACGGGCGGAGTGAGCATCATTTTCCTCATATTTCTGCTCCTATTCCACAGTATGTATTTGTGCGAAAAAGAGTCATTATCATACTCTTGTTGGAAGGATTACCTAGCTCCCGACAAACATATAAATATGCCTTAATCCATATGCCTCTTATTCCATGGTGATTTAGTCAAGCTTGATAAAAAAGAAAAAGGTTTCCAGTGCGTCGAGAGAGAACGTATTGCATCCTCTGAGCCACCCAGGCCATGATACAGGCTGAGGCTGAGCCGAGTAGGTCCGATTAGAGCTGAGGATTAGAGCTTCAAATTACTCCCCGGCCCAGTAAGCCAGAACACAAAGTTGGCGGCGGCGCGATACAGGGATGATGTAAGTAGAAAAGGGGCGGAGAGGCGTGCATGGCCAGCATACTGACGGGCTCCGCAGAACACCGGTCTGCAGACTCGTAAACCTTTGCATTCAAGGGATATAAACAAAAGCATGATATATATCTCCACCACCATATCTTGTCACCCAATTCGCCTTGACAGTTTCGTGGTCTCTAAAATACCGGACGCTTCTAAGGCGAGGATGGTGTGAGACTGGATTATTGATCAAGGCGCTAAGCTGCATGGACACCCCCGAGCCTGTGTGCTGCCCGTCACCTTCCCTCCTACCCTCCCGAAACTATACTTGCTTGAGGCAGGTCGTGTTCTCTCGATGAAAGCATTCGTGTAAGGTCAGCTTTCAGCTCGGCGTTATATTTGTTTTGGAAATTCAACATTTAGCAGGTCCTTCTTACATATATTCTGTGTTATTGTCGCTATTTTAGTATGATTCTTATTAATTTATAATTACGTTGATCTGTATGTTTAGCTACTTTATTTATTCATTTATAAATTTAAATTGGTAGCTTTTCCCATATTTTTCTCATCTCTGGAATGGTGAACCGAATAACTGACAGTTAATGACTCTGATTGTCCCTACGTAAAAATCCAAAGCCGGGTAGCTTTGAACTCTCGAAGAGAGTGTTGAACTACGAAGCTGTTAGTCTGAGATGTAGCAAGACGGGGAGCCAGCTACAAGGTTTTAGTTTCGGCAGGGCAGCCCGTCACCTTGTCTTGCTACCCACCACACTTTGGCATTCCTGGTCTCGGCGGTGTGGCGGCACGAAGACATAATATTTTAGTACCCGAACAGGGAAAGCGTATAACAGAATGTTGAATCTAAGACACATTAGCAGTAAACAACTTGCCACCTGGGATATGTTGAGGGGAGGAGAAAAGAAGAGAGGAGAGGAGAGGGAAGGAAAGGGGAGGAAAGTAATGGAAAGAAGAGGAATGGAATGCTGTGGAGTGTACGGAGGCAACGCGCCAATAAAGACGTGCAGGCGAGCGGGAATTACTGCCAGAAAAGATTTAAGGTGTTGGCGGAGTGACGGACGAGGGAAGTTATGGAGCGGCGGCGCGAAGGTGAGGCGGGACGAGGGGAAGGCAGGGCAGGAAAAAAAAGTGGGCGAAGGGCTCGTCACGCGGGGCAATCCTGACCACCTCATGCATAGAATCGATAACAAATGGACGGTAGGAGTAACGAGTGACAACCCAAAAACCGTAGAGGTCAGGGCAGACAGCGGGCTAGGTGGAGGTGAAATTTGAGTTTTTGCAGGAGCTGGATTGAGCACACTAACATTAGATAGAAAAAGGTGGTGAACGTTAGGAAAGGCCTTTGTTTTGCAGTGGACTAGTTATGTCTAAATATGATGATGATGTTTTTCACAATTCATACTGTCTGGCGCTCTTCCAGTGTTATTGTTTTTATTGATGAAGGAAATAAATGTTTTCTGATTTTTTTTATGTCGATACTGTATTTTCTTTAAAACAATACAATTCATTTTTTGCATAGTGAAAATATTCAATTGACTGTCATTTCATTAAAACAAATATCAAATATTATTTCATATTAGGTGAAACTACGATGTTGGACCTGTCTTAAAATGAAAACAGAACAAATCTGCTTCTTTATTACAGAATATGTAATGATCCTTACAATCCACGTAAGCGAGCGAGTGGCGAGTGTGAGGCGGCAGCAGGTATGCCGGAACACGGCTCGTTATAATGGATACTCATCACCAACCACAACCTGCTAGTGCCACATGTTTAGAGTGCCTAATATGATACATAATTACGTTCTAGTTCGTGTGTAAATTATTGTGGCTTCCAGCTCCTCCTCGCCCATTGTTTGCAAAAACGTCCGCACAACATAACCGTGCTCAGGCGCCCTCTTTCCCTTTAACAACAGTATTCAATATTACGGACTGAACATTTCGGCGCTTCCATTAATGACGAAATAACGTCAAGCGATATTTTTTTTTTTTTACTAAATCAGAAGAAAGAAGTCTCGAACTTTTGCGAAAATTAATTAAAGACACAAGCCTTGGCCGTAATTTGGTTGTCAGGGTGAAATTGACGAGGCACGAGATTTTTTTATATTTTTGTCTGGGGAGCGTCAGTCAGGCGGCGGCGACCCACCCGGCGGCGTGACAACAAGCCACTCGATCACCGGTCAGGGGAACTCCAGGTGAGGGAAGGGCGATGGTCAGGGAATTCCTTAAGGAAAAGTCAAAGGAAGTCTCGTTTTTTATACCAAACGATACTTAAACACATCTTATTGTCATGGTTAAGTAGTCTAGCGTATAACAAATAGGTAAGGCATGAGGATGTTATTGTAATTAGCCTCTAACATCAGACCCAAAAATATGTTTAATATATATGATTTATGTTCATAATTATTATTTCTTGTTGCATACAGTTGCTATCTCGGAAAGCATTAGCCAGTGTTACTCCTTTCCTGCTGTGTTGTTATCGTATTAAGGTTCATATATCGCGGTGGTTAATTTTTTTTCCATATTGTTTCTTCCTCTGTAAGCCTTGTTTTTGAAGATCCTGGTGGGGGTATCTAAACCTTAGCGTTTTTTTTATGTTTGTTGTTTTGTTATTTACTTGTTTCCTTTGCTTTGAAGTTCATGTTAACCAGCCTAAGTGTGTGTGCTCGTGACATTCTCTCTCTCTCTCTCTCTCTCTCTCTCTCTCTCTCTCTCTCTCTCTCTCTCTCTCTCTCTCTCTCTCTCTCTCTCTCTCTCTCTCTCTCTCTCTCTCTCTCTCTCTCTCTCTCTCTCTCTCTCTCTCTCACACACACACACACACACACACGCACACACACGCACATAGCATAGTTTTCCCCCTATATCCCTCGGCTTAGGACACTCCCAGGGTTGTACGCCACACATTCGACTTTCATTTTGCTAAAAGGTTTTCCGTATCACACTTGTGCCGCCTCTCGCCGCGTCCTCTCTCCCCGCCGCCCAGCCAGATCGCTTTGCCGCCCACACTGTTCCCGGCGCTCTGAACGGTTTTGTCACACTCATTTCGTGAAAAACCGAAACCGTGATGTGAAAAAGAAAAGAAAATGTTGAATAGGTCGTGAGTAAGATGGACACGGAGTAGTATTGAACAAGCAAACATTTAGTAAACAGTAATTAAAACACACTAAATATACAGACAGAATAAATTGTATACTGGTAAAAAAAAAGTTCCAGCAAACACACGACAAAAATATGCACCCGGTAACCCTTTGCGACCTTGAAAGAAACTGAGAAGGGAAGCATAGAAGGAAGGCAGGTGAGAGAAGGGAGTAAAGAGATAAAAAAAAATAAGGGAAGGAAGGAAATGAAAGAACTGAGGTATTTTCAAGTAAAAGACAAACCCACTGTGGATCCTCTTGCGATTGAGCAGGTATATTGTTACTGCAGTTTTCCAAAAGGTGCACACGGCGAGGTTTAGTTTAGTTATTGTTGACCTACGCAGCAATTCTTTAGACTGTCATTAGCATAGTTTTGGGATCCGGAAAGAGTGAAGTAAATACTTGTAAAGAGATGGCTGGGGAAAATAAAATATGAAAATGATTGATGTCACATGCCGAGAGAGAGAGAGAGAGAGAGAGAGAGAGAGAGAGAGAGAGAGAGAGAGAGAGAGAGAAATTTTAAGGGAGAATGAGTAGTGAAAGGTAATGTGGAAACTCTGGAGAAGAAAAAAGTAGACTAGGTTTTCAATTCATATCTGAATTATGGAAAAAACATAAAGAAAGTAGACCAGAAAATAGTTACGATTGCCTTATTTACTGCCACACTGTCCCGTTGTGAAAGTGATCGAAATCCCCTTTGATAGACGTGAGAAGGAGAGAAGTTAAGATAACCCTTCTAGACTTGAAGAAGGCTTATGGAAACTTGAGGAGAGTTTGTGGAGACTTTGGAAACTTATAGAATGTATTGATGAATGAGAATTACCAATGTCAGGGGAAAGAAAGGGAGAGGGTGACTTACGAAAGGGATTTTGGAAGACCCTGAAAAAAAAGCGACAGGTGTAAAGGATTCAAGTATAATTCTTTGTACGTTATGTTGCCAAGTTCAACATTTAATACAGGGGAGTCTTATGGTTGAATAATCTATTCAGACTGTCAGTTGATGGAAATTACTGTTAATGGCTTCACAAGGAGTTAATTTAGTTTATCAAGTATAAGGAGGAGGAGTGTTTTTTTGTTTTTTTTCTGAATCCAAACTGCGGCGCTGTGTGGCGATGGTCTAGGAAAGGGTGCTTGTAGAGTGCTGAAGAACTGTGAAGACATGTGAGGCCGGGGAAGAGGCGTGTGGCATATCAGAGACGAGCCAATAGGTTAAACTGTAGCCAAGGAAGAACAAACCACTTCACTAGGATACCCTGTGGAAATATTTGCAAGGAAAAAATAGATCTAGGGGCATTAACCCCGGCATTCTTTGTTTTCGTAGCCTTGTGCCAACCACAGGAAAGAATTACTCCACTTTTGCAGGAAGTATAAAAGATATCTGCAGAAAGTAGAGAGGAAGGCTCGTGCTCATAAATCAGGGCAGCGACGAGGAAGAAAGGAAGGAAGCAAGAAAGGAAGGCATTCCTCGCGGGGTGATAGAATTTGGGCTGTGTCAGCTTGGGCTCTCGTCAGATGGGAAGGAAAGTATTTCACATTGCGCTTCCCGATGTTTCGTTTTTTGTCCTGTTTTTTCTCTATCCATCTATCTTTCTATCTCCCTCCCATGTTACGTCACCGTCGGGGAAGAGTAACCGAGGGTCGTAGCGGTGTGTCATATCATTACCGGCCGCAACACCTGCTCCGCCGCGTACATTTTAGCGCTAGTGGCTGCAAAGTTCCCACAATGACACCGATAAACGGCCTGACGCGATGACTTCATGGCATTTGACGGGTTGGGGCGGCGGGTGAGCGGAGGGGAGTTTGGGCGCGTGAAAGAGGGTGAGGGCTTGCGACACACACCACCACTTGATATAACACAACGCATTACAACACGTCACAGCACAACACAGGAGGGAACTTAAATAGCCTCTTTGCCTTTAAGCGACTGCAAGTATTATAGTGTAAGTTGAAAGCGTAGTTAAACAAGGATATAAGAACGCATGTAGTGATTAAGGAACAACAGACTCATTCAATTTCCAAGTTAGATTTCAGTTCTTCCATGATGGCTTCTTAATTCAAAGGGTAAATATTGACCGTGCAAAGACCCGGGACGCATCCATTTCTCTGAGTGAAGGTAAAGATGCATTATTTACGCGCGATAACCCTGCATCAGCCCGGCCGTGGCGCAGCGGTGCCTCTGACGGCCTGCATCCCGTCTGTTTTGCGGCGCCGGCTCCTAAACTGCAGCTTTTACAGTCTACGAGCTAATAGATTCAACGCAGAGTATGTTTTAAGAGACTGCGGCCGCACTTCAACAATATGATAAATTCGATGATTCCAAGAAAGGATGTTTCGTTTCAATATACGTTTAAGCGTTCTTTCTTATTGTATGTAAAGTGTTGCTTATTGTTATTGTTGATATGGACTGTTTCCTTCGGTTACCATGAATAATTGCTGCATAATTCCTGTAATCGCAAGAGAGCTGCTAACTCTGGAAAGGTCAAACAACGCAATGATGGCTCGGTATAGTAAATGCTGGAAATTTTCTGGAATGGCAGTCACATACAACAAAGAACTGTAAATAGTTCGACAATTCCCATCATGTGATATCTTCCTGAAACAAATGCTTCTGAAAAGTTAACAAACACCGGTGACGAACGGCTGGAGTGACATAATTAGAAACAATTTCATAATCCTTATAGATTTTTAATTTTATAGATTGAAATTTACTTTGTTCATGGACCTGACCGGCGAAAAACCCTGATACTGATTGTGCGTAAAACAAATGTTATGTGTCTTACCCCATTTTGAGTCATATAGACTGAGACATTCCCCTATACCCTGATCAACATGATTCCTGTTGAGTTTTCTCTCTTTCACGACGCTCCGGGGAATGGAAAATCTCCATTGACCTTGACTTGCTTTGTCTCACACTTCAACACATATTCATATAACTGAAAAGTTGTAAAAAAATATATATGTAGTTAAATTCGTAGGATTTTTTTGTGAAAAGCATGATCCATGATACATTGAATTATTAGCCTCCCAAAAAAGAAAGTATAATGCTTGTGCCATAAAACAAAATTTATTTAATTTTACAATAAGTTCATAAACTACCTTGTGATCTTAAGGAAATTGAGACGACCGAACCAACTTTTTACTGAAACATGCATACGCACGCGCGCGCACACACACACACACACACACACACACACACACACACACACACACACACACACACACACACACACACACACACACACACACACACACACACACACACACACACACACACACACACACACACACACACACACACACACACACACACACACACACACACACACACACACACACACACACGAATATTATTGGTATCTGCTCGTTTTATTGAGTTGTCAGCTTTGGGCGTGTCGTTGTGTTCGCGTGTGATGAGCATTTGTATCCCTGCCGCGTGTGTTGCGCTGTGCCCGTGTTTGCCGGGACTAAATCTGCGTGATTACACACTGCCGGTCGGTTGACCTTCGCTTGCAGTCACGGGTTGTCCACCTCCACTCCGGCTTGTTCACCGGACTGATTCCCGGCATTATCCTGGCTCGTGTGGATACCCATGATTCCCATAACAGTAGCGACATTTTCCAGGACAACACCTGCCGCACAATCGCTGATGTGAACCTGGAAATGAATGAACCATAATTTTGCATATTTAAATCGCAGAGCTTCGGCATCATGACTTCAGTTTTAAGTGAAATAATGTTTTTTTTCGTCAGCACTTTCATATATTTCCCCAGCATCTTGCTGCCTGACCTCACGATCCTGGGTCACCGGCACCAGGAAGACTGACATCTTTTTGCCACACACAACCCCTCCCCCACATACGCAGGCACGCACCCCCACCACATCCGCCCCTCCCCCTCACACACGCTTTTATATATATATATATATATATATATATATATATATATATATATATATATATATATATATATATATATATATATATATATATATATATATATATATATATATATATATATATATATTATCCATAATCATATGTTTTAATAGTATTTTGTAATTCATATTTGCGTAACAGCCAAGTAAGGATTATATTTTAATGTGTCTCGCATTATAACGTCTTTCACACTTTGTTTATGAATAACGTCTCCCAACACACTGATGTTTCTTTACAAATTAATTTCGTGCTAAATGAAACTGTGTTCGGTTCAACACCATTAACATTTTGGATGACACTATCCGCCTCCCGGCTCGCCAGAAAGAGTGCTTTGTAACGACGGCCGCCACAATGAACTCCTGACTCGTCTACACCACGACTTTATATCCCCCAAAATCGCCTATTTCGGCCTGGTGCTGACAGAGCAGCGCAATGGACGCCTGCTATTGCAATAAACTCTGTACAACACTGACCGCGGTATCAGCAGAGGTACAAATTTCGATGTAACGGACTATATTGTCGGGGAAAAAACGCTCAGCAATGATCACAATGAGAACAACTTCATTATCCAACCAGAACGCTTTGTGTGTGGACGCGGGAACACAGAAGTGGACATAGCGGGAAAATCCTGCTGTGCCAAGGAACAATGAGCGTTGCATATGAATAAATGCAGAAATATCCCGCAAGATATGCGTAATAATTCAATCACATTTGCATGGCCAGCAACGGTGTTGGGTGTCTGGTGAACAAGCTGTTTGATTTAGTCGTCGAGTGTGTGGTAACAGTGGGATGTGATGTGCGTGTAGAGGCTCTGGTAACACTACCCGGGCTGTGGTAAACGCAACAGTAGTTAAAATGATGATGAGGGGGGAGGGGGGAGGGGAAGGATGCAAGTACGTAAGAATAGATAGGGGTGATGAGGGCGCGGTTTTGGGGGACAAACTCTTATAGGGGAAAGGGAAAAGAGGATGTGTTAATGATATTGGACGGGTAAGTGTGACGGACGGAAGGAGGTGATGAATGATTAGATGGGCTGGTTTTGTAGAGTATTCTTTTTTGTGTGTGTATGTGTAAATGTTACTGTAAGAAAAGATTTACATTGTTCCAGCTTCTCTGTAACAATGTTGATGTACAGCTCTTCCCCCAGGGTATTTGGTGCCCATTATGTCCCTTGCGTCAATGATTAATTGATCTTGACTGTTCTGTCTTTCAGTACTGTCATGTTCTTGTCTTGGTCTTGTTCAATGGGCTGAAATATTATCGATTTCAGCTTGACAGAACGAGTACGATGTGAGCTCTCCCTCTCGATATACGTCTGGCCGTGCCAGCCGGCAGTAAAACCTACTGCAAACTGTAAGAAACCACAGTGAGTTTGATGTATTTCTAGTAAATAAGAGTAGGTCAGGGGGACGAGGTGGGCGTAAAAAGGCTTGCCTAAGGGTTTACGGGAAGGGGAAGGAGAACTGTTCAAGGGATGACGCTAAAAAATACCCAGAATGGTGATCCCTCATTAAAAATCACCTTATCCCATCCTGCTACATCCCTTTCACCCTCTCGCTCAGGCCCTGCCTCCCTTTCATCAGTTATCCCTCATTCATCCTCTTCTCTCCTCGCTCCCTTTCCCCTTCCTCTCTTTACTGCATCCCTTTCTTCTCTCCTAACATCACCGCACTCTCTCTCCCTCTCCATCCCCGCCTATTACCCTCATAATCCCTCCCATGGCTCAATATCCGGTGATAATAAGCAGGTTAATTAAGGAAGGCCGTTGGCACTGAATGCTTACTAGCGGGGACCGATATTGTGAGAGAGAGAGAGAGAGAGAGAGAGAGAGAGAGAGAGAGAGAGAGAGAGAGCGCATTACTTCCTTCTGCTAATAACTCCTGACGACCTCGTGCCGGAGAAGAGGCGAGGCGAAGCTGACTTGAGTGTTGAGATTTATAGCGCCGTTATTAACACCTGGCACGGCTCAGAAGTGCTGTCAGCCAGCGAAGGTGTGTGTGTGTGTGTGTGTGTGTGTGTGTGTGTGTGTGTGTGGGGGGGGTAATGAAACGGCAACCATGTAGCGAAAACCATGCATTACTGTGAATATGCAGCATAAGGATTTGCACATTAATTGGCTAGGTGTGATTGGTCCATTAGGTGTGTTGTCTGTTTAGTTCTTAAAACACACACACACACACACACACACACACACACGCACACTCCCATTCTCCCTCCACCAACACACACATACACAAACCCCTGCTCTCATACCCACACATACACCACTGGGGAGACTTCCATACCCCCGTTAACACTAACACGCCACAACACACTTCCCTCCTCCTCTATCATTCGGACCCTTCCCAAACCCAAAGACGAGACGCTGTTTATTGCACTGAACACTCTCGTCGTGATCACCACCCTCATCTCTCCGCCCAGTCGTGCCACTCCCTTCCTTCCCTTGCCTTGCCTTTCTTCCCAGCCTTACTCCAACCCGCCGCCAGTATCCCCTATGACTTGACGATTACATTAGGGTAGATGAGGAAATGCAATCAAAATAACAATTGGAATTCGACTTTCTCTCTCTCTCTCTCTCTCTCTCTCTCTCTCTCTCTCTCTCTCTCTCTCTCTCAATAAATAGCAGCAGTGAGTAGCCGGCTTTTTTTATTGTTTCCTTTCTTTCGTGCCCTTGAGCTGTCTCTTTTGTTGTAAAAAAAAAAAAGTGAAATAATCCTAAAAAGCCGTAAGCATTTTTAACTCGCGGATCTCTAATAGTAAGCTTCTCTTCTCTTTTTTATTGGCAACAGCTTTTTTTTATTTTTTTATTTGTTCCCACGTACGTTTTTATCCTCCTTACTAATTGCGTTATGATAGCCCGATTTGGATTTTTTTTTTCTTTTTGGCAATATTTTGGTTATCTCTTTTACAATCTCCTTAATGGGAACGTTATTTTTCCTTCCAGAGTTTTGTTGAGGAGGAGGAACTGGTTTACATTATTTTTTTTTTTTTTTATTGTGTAACGAGTTTCTCAGTTTACCTCCATTGCGTGCGAAGAGGAAGGCGTGTGAACATTATATACAAAAGCTGCCTCAAATTTATCACGGTATTCCTCCTCCTTCCTTACTCCTCTTCTCCCTCCTCCTCCTCCTCCTCCTCATCCCTCTCCCATCCTTCTCCTCCTTAAAGCAAACTCTATGCATGAGGATGGAAGCACTGAATCAGGCAGGCGCTTCACTCTTCTTCTTATTCATTATTTCCTTTTTATGTCCCTCTCTTCCGTGGTCACTTTTTTTTCCTTGTCTCCCCTTCTTTATATTCTTCTTTTCTCGCCTTTCTCATATTTTTCTTGTGTGGTTTTTTTCCAGGGCCTCCGTATATCCTTATTTCTTCTACTCTTTTCTCTCCGGTGTGATATTAATTATTTTCTTCTTGTTTATTACCCTTCTTTACCCATTGCTTCGACTCTGTTCCCTCGTTTTTCATATTTTTGCCATTCATTTCTTCCTTTTATTATTTTCTTTTTGTTTCAGTCACACGAATGTATTACTCCGGGCGCTTCATTTTATTTTGTTTTTTGTTTTGTTTAATTACTTTCTTCTTCTTACCTCACTATTTTCATTTTTTAGATATTGATTCGTCTTGCCCCGATTGAAACAGATTGGTTACGTCTCTTATGGGTTCAGAATCTCCTAACTACGGAATAATATAGCTTTCAAAGGCAATTAAGGTCTCGGCATGTGAAAGTTTGGCACAATGAATCTATTTGAGTTCGCCATTAGCCCGTGCTGTGGTGGTGGGGGTTAGGGGGAGGGGGCGCTTGAGGAATGGAAGGCCGAGGGGGAGACACCATTAAGGGCAGGGATTTGAAGGGATGGGACGAAACGAATACCCGAATGAGAGGGAGGGTGAGTGGAGCGAGGCAGAGGAAAGATAAAAGAGGGGGTAAGGAGATAAACTTGTGAGGGGGAGTAGACAAGGATGGGAATGTAAAAAGTGAGAAGGTAGGATAAGGAGGAAGCAGGGGAGGAAGAAAGAGTGAGGGGATAGGGAGAAGGAATAAGCTTGTAAGGGGAAGAGAGGGCACGGACGCAGGTGAGAGATACAAGGCTGAGAGAAAGGCCACGAAAGGAAGAGATGCGTGAGGAGATGGTGGCGGGAAGAGGTAAACATGAAAGACTGAGAAATAATAGAATATCTTCTCTTTACTCGGCAGAATTCAATTCCACGAATGTAATCAAGCTTTCGCCGTTCGGACTTTGGAAGCATTCTTATTTTAAAAAAAAGTAAAAATATAGCACTATCACCGGGATTCGAAGTTTTGCCACGTCTGATTCCAGTGAATATTTTTTTTCATGAGGTACCAAATCCTTCATGAGGTTAAATGTTTAATTGGTCAATACCTCTCAAACGTAGCACTTAGCCTCTGCTCTTATGAAATAATGATCACTATCGTATGCATAATATTGTTATCTCTCAGGCAAAAAGAGAGACAACATTGGAAACATAACCTCCTTGCCGTTGGCGGAGGTGATAATCAAATAATCAGTTACCAAGTTTAGATCATAAGCACACCGTATGGAAAAAAATAAGACACATCTGGCATACTAGAGCAGAAATATTAACCACCACACCATGCCTCAGCACGCCAGTCGGTATGTCAAGACAGTGGCGCGAACATCTAGTAACAATATCCAAGATGTATTAACATAATCCACTTCTCATCTCTCCCCCGCCGGCCACAGGCACAGCCACGTACGCCATTATTATAACTTTTGCATTTCCTCCGGCTGGGCAACACAACGAGGAACAAAATGAATGTCCTGAGCCCTTGTTGTTCTATCGCTCCCAAAGGAACAAGACACAATAATACTACAGAGAAAGCAAAAGATGATTCCCTCCCAAGTAATTGTGTTTGCCTCCATTGTCCGTGTGGCGATGACAGGGTAAGGGGGGGTGACTGGGTGCGTGGGAGGCGTCGTGATGGCATATCGGAGGTTGCGGAAGTTATTGTAACGGAATATATTTTATAATGCAGTTAATTCTATTCATATTATGGGAGGCTACAGAGATTTTAATGGTCACTTATAAATCGGTCTTGCATATTGAGTATATTCATTAATAATATAATAAACTACAAAGCAGCTACAATCCTCTTCTTTTACGCATCATAAAAACGCCTTTCCAGTTTTCGTCTCACCCCCATCATGCGCAAAAAAATGCATTGAGAGTAAATTATGCAGTTACTGTATAATTACGAATTATAATATAACATGAATTTTATGAGAGTGAGACAGACAGAGACAGACAGGCCATCTGCTTTACTTTCTCTCCTGCAGCCTACCCTCCAGTACCCATTTTCTTCCTCTCACCAGCCCCCCTCCCCCACTTTAGCCAATCTTTCTTTACCTACCGCTTCAATGACCCAATAACCTGACTCAGTACTGCTGATGGTCTTTTCAGCTCATCTGCAGCTTGCCGCGCAGTACCTCCTTCCCACGGACATTTCTGGGCACTGTGGCTGGAGGATTAGCATGGGAATAGTTTGTCGGCACTGGAAGCATAGAAGGGGCGTAACTGTGGCGGAAAAGGACCTGTGAGTCTAAGGTTAATAAGTCGAGAAGGAGAGGGAGTCTGTGCTTTCATTTGTTTTGTGTGCGTGTTTGTAAAGATAAGCGATTGGGATGTTGCTCGAGTGGCTGGTTGGGTTGGGTTTGTGTAGGTTGGTGAAGAGTGGTCAAGGAGGCTATGTGCAGAAGATGGCATATAGGTGGTGGCTGTACGTGGCAGCGCCTGACTTAGTTTGAGTCTTAGCGGCCCCTCCCCAGTCGAGCAGTCTTAGATGTGCGATACTTCAAAAATACGATAATTAGATCAGCTTTAGGAACGTCAATTTATCCCCTCACTCTTAAGAAAACATCATTTAACGTTTCTAACAATAAATGTGCTTGAGTATCGATATTTGTGTTGGCGCTACAATTGTGGGTCAGAAACCGGTAATTACAATGTGCTGAGTACGATCTGATATGACTAGTAGGGTTAAAAGGCTGTTACACTGGGCAAATTTTCCGTGGATCTTCAGTCAAACCACGATTTCCGCTGGCGTGGTTCTCATTTGTTTCTTGTTATTGCTGCTGCTGGTGATGGTGAGTAATACCGTCGTCCTTCGGTGAAATCTACCGTGGCTTTGGAAGATCGTGGACACGTCAGAAAACCACGGAAAGATGAGAACCACGCCAGCGGAAATCGTGGTTTGATTGAAGATCCACGGAAAATTTGCCCAGTGTGAAAGCCCCTTTAGGTTTACATTTTTCTATGTTCTTGATCTTTATGCCTCTCGCCCTTTTGACTCAGCAGTTGGTAAATCAGGTTTCGGAACTGTTAGGTAGCGACTCGGTTTTCTATCCCACCACACCTGTTTACTCCTCGTCCTCCCCGTCATTTTTTTTCTCTATCTTTGTCTCTTCCCTTCTCCTAATCAGCGTGATTGGATTAACCTTCATTCAGTCTGGGAAGGAAGAAGATAAGTTCAATTCCGCAATCAGTGAAGTGTGGCGAGGTGAAGAATGCCGTCCTGCGTCAACAGAACCCATATCCAATTCCGAAGACAAATATTTGGTGGAGGAAAGGGGAAGAAAACGAAGGAGGGCATAGAGAGAGAGAGAGAGAGAGAGAGAGAGAGAGAGAGAGAGAGAGAGAGAGAGAGAGAGAGAGAGAAGTAGCTTTAGTCTAACTCAAATAATATAATGAATTGTTACACCAAAAGTGGGTACATACGTGTGACTTTTTAACCTTACATGCCCTTATTCTCTCTCTCTCTCTCTCTCTCTCTCTCTCTCTTCTGTGATTTAATTCAATCGTTGTCATATGTCTATTAATTGATCACCAATTTGTATGTTTACGTAATTATTATACCAAACTCATTATTCGCTTTCCTTCATGTTGGTCCTCGTACGCATTGCTCGTAATCGAGGCAGCACCACAAATCAGGGTGAGGCGACTCAGAGCAGTGCTGAGCCGCGTACTCAGTGTTTCGAAGCGCGACTCGATTTACTCCTCCATTCATGCTGATTTGGAAGTACTCAGGTCAAGCTGTGACGTGTATTTCTTGCCGGGTACGTAAAGCGCCGGGGAAAGTATTGTTGTTAGGAAATGTTTCCCGCCCTGCTGCCGGATTAAGCGCATGTCCCGGCATGATTGCGAGAGTTGCGTTGCGATGGCTGATTTTTTAATTCCGCCGTGTTTCACAATGCTTTCCCGAACTGTATGTCATTACGAAATGTAGTTAATCTGAAACTATGATAAAATCTAATTTCCTAGAAGCTTGAAAGTATAAGCAGTAGAAAATTCGTTCGAAAAAATAAAACGTAATGGGAACACACATGAGTTAACTATCGACAGACAAACACATAACAAACCTCGATTATTTATGAAACGTCTCGTAATAGTACCATAAGACTTATATTGTACTGGCTAATACTTTTCCAGTGAAATAAATATTTCAAAAGTAACTTGTAGGTCGTTTATCATATGTTGTGCAATGTGTAGCATCTCGACCTGGGAACTTTATTTATGCCTTGCTGCAGAGGTAAACGCACACACACACACACACACACACACACACACACACCATGCAAAAGTCAGTGCGTGTGTGTGTGTGTCCAGCCCAACAAGCTAGCATGGAGTGCTGCTCCCACGCCTGACTCAAGAAGTAAGATAAGCTTTGAGCAGTATTCTGAAATATATATAAACAATGGGATGTGGTTTATCGTTTAAAAACAGCATGAAAATAAAATAAAATTCTAAAACATTTATTAATAAATGTCAGATACATTTTAGAATTTGAACATTAGCCGAGACTTAAAGTAATTTTTATGTAATTAGAATTGCTGGGATAGTAATCAGTGGATTCCCGGGTGATTGAGAGGATTGTGACTCGCTCACTGATGATGAGGAATACAAAAAGTGTTTTGTTCGAAGTTTTAGCTTTTCAGGATGATCTGTATATGCTTGTAATTCACAGAAACCATTACGTCTTACCGTACTGAGCAATTTTAAGGTTTCTTGATAGCGATATTATTATTATCTTTGTCATCTTTATTATTACCGTCATCCATGAAAATTATTGAAATTATTAAGTTTTGCTTGTTTGACTCTCGCTCTCAGTTACACCGCTCAGTGATCCCTGGGCTTATGGACTCCAGCTCCCCTCCCTTTGTCCTTGCTCCTGCGAGTAGCACTATCAATTTCCCTCTAATTTTAAGCAATTCCTTAAAACTGGTGGGGGAAGTGTTAGTTTCCTTAAGGCATTCAATACCAGGAGTGTTTGGTTTGAAAGGTGCAATAGTTTTAATTTCAAAGAAGTATATCCAAACAACAAGTTGTAAGAGTCCCACCACACCCAAATGCTGACACCCTCATGGCAGTGAAAGACAAACATGAAGGAGCAAACAGCCTTTGAAACGGCAGCTTCAGGGAAATCTGAAAATTCACCTTCCGAAGCAAATATTTCCCAACAGATGCAAGTCGCCTGCAACACGAGGAGAACTAACTTACTGTTTGTCTTCGTCTCGGCGTCTCCTTTGATTGGAGAGTTTGTTCCTTTTCCCGCACTCTTCACAACACCACATTTTTCCCCACACGAGTCCCTCTGTTCATGTACCCGTGAGATAAAGATGTGTATGTAGTGGAAGGAAAGAAGAACACATGTAAATTTGGTTACAAGATAGAGTTATTAATTGAAAATCTAAAATTAAATTGAGTAAGCAAGATATGAAGTGTTAGATTAAAACCTGGAAGGTGTAGGAGGTCTGTGTCGCTGCAAGTTTTTAATAAAGGTGGTGACGTTGTGAATTACACTATCGCCCATAGGGAGACTAAAACGCGTGTAGGTTATGCCTTGGTGTTTTTTTTATTAAATATACTTACTTTCATCGGGCTTACAAGAGATGCTTATGTAGGGTTTGAGGTCAGTAAAATACATCAGCAATGTCTAATCTATAAATAAAAATTGCAGCTTAATATTCTAAAAACTATGCAAAGTATAAAAAGCTAAAAATATTTTAAAAGCAATCAGAATGCAAGTTCTTTGTCAAAATTTGCTCATTCACGGCCGCCAGATCTGAATGACAGGAGTTTTCAGCCGAGGCATTTGCCGCCACAAGACTCCCCATTATCGACGGCCATGCGGGGATGCAAGTGTTCTGCACAGCAGCGTCCTCAATCGTCACGGCGCCCCAAACGAGACTCCCACTGCCAGGAGGCTCCAGACACTAGAGTATACCCAGGTGGTAGAGAACTGTAAACCCCGTCCACCTAAGACTCAAATCTGTGGTGAGTGTCTGGAATTGGCTTAGCTTCCGTTGTTCATTTTCGGCGTTCAGGACAGCTAGAAAGGAGTATATCTTCACCCTCTCGTATACTTCCGGGACGTACGCAGGGTCAGAGCGGCCTCTCATTATCATGGCGTGCCTGACGGGGACGAGGGCTGTCTCAGGAACGCCGTAGTACAGCCCCTGACACGTGTATCCGTTCTTGTCCAGTCCTTTCGCGTTGTAGTCATGCTTGCTGTACCCGTACTTGTTGAGTCCATGCCGGTCGTACCCATAACAGTCCAAGCCATAAGCGTCGTAACCGTCCACGTCGTAGTCAGCGTGGGTTAGACCCACAAGGTTCCGTCCCTCCCTGTTGTAGCCCTCACGGTCAAAGCCAAATGTGTTGAACCCATCCGGTCCGTAGTCACCCCGCTTGAAGCCGTGTTTGTTGAATCCCGACTTTGAGAAGCCTTCCCGGTCGTAGCCTCCGCTGTTGTAGCCTTTGTCCCAAAACTCCTCGTCGAAAGTCTGCGCTGCCCAGCTGGGGGTAGGAGGCTTTTCTAGCGCAATAGCCTTTTTCTGCGTCTGCTTGGTATTGGTAGTGTTGTTGTTGTTGGTGGTGGTGTTGTTGGTGTTGTTGTTTTCGGGCCTGTGTCTAGATGCAAACGGCCTCTTGTTGTTTTTGGGGGTGTACCGCCTGGCACCTTTCCTTGAGTGAGGCATGTTTAGCTTCGTGTGCCCGTTCAGCCAGACAACCAACAGACTCTCACCGTCAGTGCGCTGCTGTACGACTCTTACTATTTGCAGACTGACTGTCTCTTCACCACCACAACAAAACATCTCGCTTTCCTCATACTGACGCTTCGTCTAAATGTTCCATTCAGTTGCTTCAGAAAAATCTCGGAACGCTTTTTCGATCTTAAGTGGTTTCATAGCTTCGTTTAAGTTCATTTTCTCAAGTACTGAAAACTAGAAACCACATGCAGAAAAGAAGTGGAGGCTGTCAGAAGTTGAATCACTTCTGTCACCCATACTTCCTAGAGGCCTACCAAGATTAAAGGGCATGGCAGGATAAGACGACGAGAGGTTGTTCTACACGCCGCTAAGGTCAGTTTATGCCTATACAGTAGCGACAACCTGTGAGACCTGTCTGAAGCTCGGCCTTAGCAATGGCCCGCAACTCGATGCTCAACAGCTTTATTAATGCCTCGGACTCCGCGAGTTAAGCTGCAAGATCTCTGAATTCGACAACTCATAATATTAGTTTGTCACGTTCCCTTTCCTGTACCGAGGATCGGAATCTCATTCCTCAATTGATTCAATGTTTGTGTTGAGTACAGTCGTGCGGTGAGGCTGTACGCAGGGAGGGTCGCCGTAATGGTCTCCCTCCGGATCTGAACCGCATTACTGATGTTTCGCTTGATCCTTTGGATATGTATCAAATTTGTATTACTAGAAGAGATAGTTTAATGATACGCTTGTGTATCTGTTTATTTGACATGCATAACGGACGATTCAATGGTAGGCGCGTTTGTTTCTGTGACTCACACACAATTAAAATGGAACACTGTTAAGTGCTCTCCTCGTAAATATCACGTCCCGGATATTGAAATATGCCATCAGCCGTAAAAGCAAAATCGAAATATATCTGAAACATGGAAAACAATGAATCTATAAATTCGAAGCAATTTTGCAGTGAAACACGGGCAGCGGGGAAAACGACCGTAAACTGCCTGTAGCTGAGTGTAACAAGTCAGCAGCTGCATATCGGAACCGCTCGAAGATTGCCAACACTCAATCAATCTTGAAATTTTAGTAAAGAATTTTGGTGATTGAAAAAAAATAGCATCTGCCTAATTAAGAGTAAACTGTAAAACTGCTGTGACGCGCGTCGGCTCTGGAAAAGACTCGGACCCATTTACCTGTTCACTGAAATATTCCTCGTCCCTGTGTCACCGCCGATCATTACCGTTCCTCCTTTGCTACATCCTCCTCCTCGCCTCATGCTTTTTTTTCTTAATCCTCCTCTTGCTCCTTTTTTGTGTGTTTGTTCTATGATCTCTATGATACTATGAGCTTAACCACTACCATTACCACCACCACCTCAAACTACTTCAAGTCCTCCTCCTCCTCCTCCTCCTCCTCCTCCTCTTCCTCCTCCTGTCATACACACCTACTATCCCTTAACAGAATGCATAGTTAACATTGCGCCGCATTGCGTGAGGTGCATTCAGACGACCTTGCCAGCATGCCCTTCACACGTCCTGTTCCCCGCTGCCTTCATGCCAACACGAGCAGCGAGCAGCACTTGTTTGGAAGCTGTTCCGGGCGGCTGACGAGGCTCTGCTGCCGCGGCGGGGAGGAGGCGTTCAGCGGTAATTGGTAACAATAGACAACACGACGACGGTCTGACGGAACGAGGCACCCTTAGGTTTTCTCGCAGCGCTAGTCATGTAAAGTCTCCCCTCCGCTTCCTATCATCTTTAGTTTGTGTTACCGCCCGTTTTCTTTCTCGCTCGTCTCCTTTTCCTTGTCTTCGCTCTGCTCCCTTAATATCATCTGCTCTGTCATTTTTCATTCTCCTCTCGTTTCACCTTATCTTTCTCATTATCCTTTTAATGTCTAACTTAAAACCTATTGTTCTCATTTCTATCTTTACATTTCTCATTTTCTTCTCTAATCCCCAATCTTCTCTCCCGGGTAATCTCCCTTCCATTCCATTTTACTGAATAAAATTTGTCCTCTTTTCTTTCCCCTGATTCTCTCATTTCTTTCTTTCATTATTTCATCGTTCTTTCCATTGGCCGTGTTTTCGTCTATTCAGGTGTCCCGACAAATACATCTGTCCCTGTCTGGCCCTCCATTTGTCTCTTTTTATCACCTCTTATCATCCCTCTCCCATGAATCCTCCTCCTCCTCCTCCTCCTCCTCTCCGCCTCCTCCTCCTCCTCCTCCTCCTTCTCCGCCTCCACCTCCTCTTCCTCCACTTCCGCTTTTGGCCTAATAGCCAGCCAGATCTGATAGCCATGAAAAACCTTCGCTCCATCTGACATCTCCTCCATAATCTTCAGCTCAGCATCGTCTCTGCCCTTGATGCTGCAAATCTTTGTTTCTTTTTACCAACGGGAATCACGACCCTTGCCTGGCCGGGATTCTGGTAGATAAAAAAAGTACACAAATATTTACATGCGTTTTACTACATTTTTCTTCAGAAAGATTATCACTTCCCCGCGGGGTCTCTAGCCAGGCCTGAACTGTTGTACATTATTAGATCATCTTGACAGAGAAAAGGACTTGAGCAAGGCCAACTTTAGAAAGTAATTACGTTATCATGTCATTTTCTTCGTAAATATTGTACAGTTTCGCCGTGCCATTGCGTATTATGCAGCAACATTTTATTTTCTTTTTTTCAATTAGATGACACAACACGTATTTCTTTATTGGAGAGGCGATGGCTGAGTGGATAGCGTGACGGCGCCGCGTCCGGGACGACGCAGGTTCGCACCCCGCCCGGTGCCACAAGCTGGGATTTTTCAGGCTAAAGAAAAATACATGTGCTCAGAAAATAATAATTTGGGGAAAAATTCTCTTTACGACGCTGAATATCGGCATGCGTACCTAAGTTGACGGATAAAATATAATGAAGGGACCGTGAATGGAATTTAACAAGAAGGAAGCGGCTTATGTATAAAGCTCCGCTGACTCACATCGTCTCTGTACCGTATCCATGATTTATCCTCCGTCTGTTTGTGGTTCGTGTACCCGAAAAGAGACACTCTTTGTGCCATTCCTTGGCACAGAGATTTTTCCGCGCCACAGAGCTAGGGATTACTTTGGGCGACGCTAAGGCACAGCCGTTGCACCGCCCATGTTGGTGTCTGCAAAAATCTACGACGATTCTCGGACTTGGTATGTCATTGGACGAACACCTCAGGATATGAGACGACGTTTAGGACGAGCATATGATTACCCATAAGACGAGTTGTTAGCTCTACAAGTATGGGCCCAGGTCGATATTGCTGCTGCGTTGTGTTGCTGGGCGCCAAAAACAGCACAGATACATCACGGCGGCCATTCAGGCAGGGCATGTGTGTGTGTGTGTGTGTGTGTGTGTGTGTGTGTGTGTTAAGGAGAGAGAGAGAGAGAGAGAGAGAGAGAGAGAGAGAGAGAGAGAGAGAGAGAGAGAGAGAGAGAGAGAGAGAGAGAGAGAGAGAGAGAGAGAGAGAGACTCCTAGTAGACTCGTGGAATTTCTAACTTTTATCGCCGGAGTTTGTGACGCTGTGGTGTGAATTCAGGAAGTCGAGGCGTTGCCGGGACCCGCCTGTTGTTTACACGTTGGCTGCCAAACTTACGTGTCTGCCTACCTGCCTGCCTGCCTCTCACTCCTCCCTCGTCGCAGGCAGTGTGGAAACGTCGAATTAAAGCGCGACGTGTGAGTGGCTGCGAGAGAAAGGCACTAAGGGAAAACCTGCTCTTCGGAACCTAAAATCTGTCTCCCCTTTGTTCCTCTCTGCCTCCCATTACTGCCAATTTCCTCGTTCCTTCCTCTCTCTCTCTCCCTGAAATCTGTCTTTTCCCTCCAACAGACACACTCTCTCTCTCTCTCTCTCTTTAATTATTACTTCTTCCTCCTTTCTAGCATTCCCATCGTTTTCCTTACTACCAACTCACTATTTTATCCCCGCTGATCCCCATCCCTTCGTCTTAGTCTTAGATCTTGTTCTGCTCATTATCCGAACTCGTATTCCTTCCATTAATTGTTTTACTCACTTTACCTCCTTTCCCGGTCCATGTGTTTAGCTCTTTTTTCCCACTCCTCTTCTGACGTCGCTATCATTTCCATACTTTTCATTTTATTTCTTGCAGCTTATATCTGTATCCGTCAGCCCTTTTGTCTCATTTAGAGTATCCGAATGATTGTCAGTTGCAACGCTCTCTCTGTCCACAGCTTCCTTGTAGGACTTCCCTTTCTAGGACTTTACTTCTTCTCAGGTTGTCACCCGGAAGATACCCCCTCTGCCCTAAGTAAATTTAAGGAATAAACACCGTCGCCCATCGAGGAAGAATGTAGAGGACTACGGAAGACGGTGACGACGACACGTTTAGACAAAGCAGAAACGTATCCACGAACACGAGTAAGTGACATTTCGTTTCGTAGTTATGTCTTTAATTAACGTTATGTTTCCACTATTATTGTTTGCGACATGTATTTTTGTTGGATGCTTAATTTATGTTTTCCTACTTCGTTCCACTGCCATGTCTACCACAGTTGATAATTTTCCTTGCTGATACTTCTGTTGTATTAAAATGTGGGTTTTTTTTTCAACGTTACACAGAAAGGATAAAGTTATAATGACACATTTTTGCTGACAGTTTTATTTGCGTGTTATCCTCATTTTTCTCAACAACAAACGCTTCAAACAAAGGAACACTGCTGTTAATGACGCACTTTTGCCTCTGGCTGCCCCCGGCCCACACCACTTGTTTCCTCTCTTACTTTTTTTTGGTCTCATCACTTCTTGTTTCCCAGCTTTGGCTGATACACATGTTTCTTTAGGTTGTAGCGCTGTTACGGTGCGTCATATTCAGCACTTCTGGTCACGTAAGGAAAGAAAACGAAGATTAATTGCCCTATAATGGTAAATGGTAATGGGACACTACAGAATATCAGCAGGAATAACTAACTTAGAGTCGACTGCTCCCACAGCACCCACAGCAAAGACGCGCGCGCTCTTACACACACAAGAAAAAACGACGATGATGCACCACAATTGATTAACCTTCATCAGGGCGAGGACGAGCACAGTGTCACGACCATCGCTGTAAATATCAAATACACACCATCCCCTCCTCTGAAGCTTCACAATAATTATTTCTTTACATAACAGAAGGTTTTTTAGTGAATTTATTGTTCCTGCTGGCCGTTGAAGTCGTGTTTTTTTATTTATTTATTTATTCATTATGCCCATACCCAGTGCATGTTTTTTGGTACTTGATTACCTTTACATTAACAATATAGAATTTTATATATTTTTAATAATAACAATTATAATATAATAACAATAATAATAATAATAATAATAATAATAATAATAATAATAAAAATATTATTATTATTATTATTATTATTATTATTATTATTATTATTATTATTATTATTATTATTATTATTATTATTATTATTATTATTATTATTATTATTATTATTATTATTATTATTATTATTATTATTATTATTATTATTATTATTATTATTATTATTATTATTATTATTATTATTAACAGTAGTAGTAGTAGTAGTAGTAGTAGTAGTAGTAGTAGTAGTAGTAGTAGTAGTAGTAGTAGTAGTAGTAGTATTGTACACATTGTTTTGCTAACATAGATAAGTTTGTCGATGCTGTTTATCCCGAATGTGTGACGATTGCTTCAAATGTTTCGTTCATACCCGTTTATTACGAGAAACTTCCGAAATAGGATGTATTTTTAGTTTGTCTGCCTCTCCTAAATTAACATAAAATACATTCGTTTGTGCAGCGGGTAGTATTCTTTTGAGAGCAACAACTTATTTCTGTTTGATCAGGGTGTGTGTGTGTGGTACCAGTGGACTTGAGAAAAGCGATCCTCAACACCTCAGCGTGACGTATGTGCGTCCATCGGCACTTCCTCTCCCCTGATCGCCCCTTCTCGCCCGGCGCCGCGCGGGTAAGGGCTGATGGCTTCATGGGGCGGTAATGGCCGTGCGCGGGACTGCCAATACCGGCTAATGAGTTTCAGGTCCACTGTTTACCGGAGATCGTCCATAATCACTTCACTGATGACCCGCTCGGGAAAAGTCTGACGCTCTTTTTGAATAGTCGTTTGTTTGCTTTAGTGCGTATGACCTTTACTTGTGGCAGGTCATCACAACCGACGTGGGGACTTTTTGTTCGCGTTCTCTCGGTGAAGGTTTTGTGTCGCTCTTTTTACTCCTCGTGGACATGACAGACACACCAAGAAACCAACACAAACACCAGAATCAAGGTTATAAGGTTAGATGAGTCAGCGGGTGGGTTAAACTGCACGTGCCTCCTCCTCCTCCTCCTCCTCCTCCTCTGTGTGTCCACTTCCTCCTCTGCATGTGTCCACGCATGAGCCAGAGTTTCCTATTAACGGTCTGGTAGTTAAATGTTATGTCCGGAGAATATTGGCCGGGGGGAAATTATGTTGAGTTTAATCGCGTTCTAAAAATTAATTGCAGTATTACTCGAACCTATAAAATCTTACAACACTCGGTTTCATTAAATATAAAGCGCAATAAATTCCGCGCGAGTATTTGTCGTCGTGGATGGCGGAAGGACGGAGCGGCGAGGTGACGCGGGCGAGGACGAGCACGCCAGGTAAGGAACTACAGCTTACGTGTGCATTTTTCGGAGACGGGTCGGGCGCAGTCTTCCCTTTATTTCGTTGTGCTGTTTTTTTTTTTCGGTAATTTTTTTTTTGCCGTTATCATAGCGATGTTTTGTATTTCATCCACATCACAAAAAAAATATTGTTGTAAAAGTCGCTAGACGAAGAAGAGTGAAATAAGGTAACAGGGATGAGAGAACACCTAATAACACTGACAGAGGATATGCGCCATACACCAAAAATTATTTCGGTTATAAGCAAGTATCGCATTTATATTTATTATGATTTCTAATTTCACAAGGACAGTCACATCCCCAGCCACACGATTTTCTTTCCTCTGGTCCAAGGCTCCCAAATGAGCACAACGTTTCTTTTTGCCTCGTCGGATTCGCATTATTTTTCCTTGAAGGCCTTCACAGAGGCGACGGAAGGAATGGAGGAAGGAGAGAAAGAAAGTGAGCAAGGAAGGAAGACTGTATCTCGGTGGGACCTTTTGTGCCGGAGGGGAGAACCCGGGAAGCTGTCACCGTGTAATTCAGGCTTTATGTAGCCTGTGAGGGGGCGGCTGAAGAAGGAACCGTGAGGGGAAAAGGTGCAGTCAGTGTTCCCGGGCGCATGAAAGCCTCGCTGTGGTCATTACAAAACTTCGGGTCAAGAATGAAGGAGAAGTGTAAGGGGACTTGAAGCGGCACAATGCCGTGACCCTTCATCGTAAATTTCGTCAAGTTTCTTCATAAAGGCGTGATACGAAAAGAAAGAAGGGAGTAGGGGTATATATATATATATATATATATATATATATATATATATATATATATATATATATATATATATATATATATATATATATATATATATATATATATATATATATATATATATATATATATATATATATATATATATATATATATATATATATATATATATATATATATATATATATATATATGTATATATATATATATATATACATACACACACACACACACACACACACACACACACACACACACACACACACACACACACACACACATACACACACCTTTCAAAGGAGTTATTAACCAGCATCTTCTTCATCCCCTCACTCATAAAGCACGGAATCCTCTTCCTCTCCTCTTATTGTATCTCCCCCCTCCTCGAACTTGAACTCTGGGAGGGAGGAGAGGGTAGGTACACTCTCCTCCTGAAATTGACTTTCTTTCGGCCACCTCTTTTGATTCTTTTTTTTTTAGTAGGAGTGGCTTTTTAGCGGGTTTTTTTTTTTTTGTTTTTTGAGCCTTTGAGCTTGTTCCTATAACACACACACACACACACACACACACATTTATGGATGGCTTGGGCCCATCACCCGTTAACCAGTGATCCGGGCGTACTAAGGCCGTCACGAGTTCGGGGAAGTCCCGTAGTCATCCCTTCCAATCCTACCAATTACAAAGACTTGCGTCACTCTCAGTAATGGAATTGGCCAATAGCTGACAGAGGAAACTTAGAATAGGGACCATGAGCCCGTCACTATAAAATATATATATATATATATATATATATATATATATATATATATATATATATATATATATATATATATATATATATATATATATACCTAAAATTATAAAATAAAAAAAGTTGTGGAAGAATGGCAGAAAGGTAGCCCAACAGGCTTGGACTTGCTATCTTAATGGAGAGGCTTTCATTATGGTTATTATTTGAGTATCTGATTGAATACTAATTGAATTATTCATGCCCGTTCCTAATGAGAGGCGCAGACAAATTTATAATTATTCAGTATAGAGCCACATCACAAGTTTTAATAGCGACACAACAGCAGACTACGTCACTAATACGCGTGAGAGCCCGGCAGGTGGTGGGACGTGTGGCCGATGACTCCGTCCATCCCTCGGTGTGGGCGGCCAGGGAGCAGCGGGGACGCGCTCCCGCACTGCCGGGCTCAGCGACGTTGAGGAGATGAAGCGCCATTGAAGGCGTTGTAATTACTTGATTGTGATTTAAGTTTCCCTAACGAGATTGGAAAATATCTTTGGAGAATTGACCTCCAATAGTAAAAGAGAAGGACACTAAAGTTGAACATTTTTAAGCTGTCAGACTGATATCGTAGATAATCGTGAACTCCATTACATCTGATCCTCCTGTAAAACACATGTAATTATGATCTACAAAATGAATGTTTTTATCCATTTTTTTTATAATATCAACGATTCGAATGAACTCTAATTTTTCCTTGAAATCCAATATTATTTGCCATGGAAAACCTATTACTTCATCCTACAGAATATTTCAATGCTACCAATACTTAACTGACTGTTGGCTACTTAGCTTCTTATCATGTGCGGTTCATTATTTTTATCATTATTTAAATAATAACGCAAAGTCCCAAGTTTTCAATCGTAATAATGAATCTTAAAAATTGTGACCGTGCAACACTTTCTCCCTAACGCCTAAATGATGAAGAGTATGTTTTCGTCAGGAAGAAATAAGTTCTTTCCATACGTGCGTCCTTTTTCATAGATGTATAAATAGTTGTTTAGAATAATATGAAAAACAAGAAGAGGTATTACAGTTTAAAAGAACGTTTGATATGTATTTATTTGGAGTCGTATATATGTGTGTGTGTGTGTGTGTGTGTGTGTGTGTGTGTGTGTGTGTGTGTGTGTGTGTGTGTGTGTGTGTGTTTGTCTGTGTGTGTGTATCTGTCTGTCTGTCTGTCTGTGAATGTCTGTATCTTTGCATGAGTATAAGTGTGTGAGGGCGGGGGGATTGTGGGTTTTCATTGATACCTTCACGTCTCCTGTGTCAAGGTGCAAACTCGTTATTTACATGCTTCTTAGTGTAATGGCTTTGTCACGAACGTACATTGTGTGTGAAGAATATGAAAACGCTTTCGTTACCTCACATTCCACCAGGTCAAGACTCATGCCAGAAGGAGGAAGATATTGAACGGAGGAAAGGATAGAATATGGGAGGAGAGGAAGTGAATGAGATGGAGGATAAACTAGAGGGAAGAGGGGAAAATGAAGGAGGATGAAAGGAGAAACTGGAGTGAAGGAAACTGGAAAGGGGAGAAAAAGAGGGAGATAGGAAAAGATAAGGATGTTCGTGCAGCAGCTTAAAGCGAAGCGAATATTTGATGGGCGGGTTCGTGTGTACAAGGCGCCTCCCTGCTGCTTTGTTACACCTTTCGTGAGCGCGGTAAACGGCGCACCTGATGAGAAAACGTGACGCGTGGCTTCACCCGACCCCCGCGACCCATACACACGCCTCACGCCCCTGAAGACCCGCCTCCGGTAAATATTTTAGCACACACACACACACACACACACACACACACACACACACACACACACACACACACACTGCATTGCTGAGAACAGTCCATATAAATTCACCCGCGCGAGATTGAGTTTAAAACGGCTTAGCGCTCTCGTAAACTAAAGCGGTCATAAAAAATTCGCTCCTTCTCCTTTAGAATGCAGACACGTGCCTTAAAGTTGGAGCAAGACACATATAGTCTGAGCTTCTGGTCATCTAAATACTTTTCTTAACATCCTTTACAACCAAACATTGACTGAAGGCCACGTGGAAACTCAAAAGCCCTCTAACAGTCTCCTTCCGCGTGACCCATCTTCCTTCCCCTGACCCCCGCCTGACAAACATGTCCCCTGAGGGCGGGGCGGGGCTCTTTTCGACGCCACCACCTCCGCCTGCCGAGGAGGAACAGTTGGGTCAGAAGTGCACAGCCTCAGTGAACCTCCTCTACCTTAATTTTCGCCAGCTTGCAACAAATTTAACAACCATTAGTTCTCGTTATGGCGCGAGTATTTCAGCCTCAAAGACCCCAACGCACACCTCGCCTCTGTTGCTCTAGATTAGTGTAATGGCACTTTCCTTCCTCTCTTCTGCCTTTCCTCAATTTCTGCTGTGTTCCTCCTCCTCGTGTTTGGTAACAATATTTTCCTCTGCAGCACCGAGCCTCACAGAGAGACGGAATCATCGCTATTAAAATGTTACTAGCCTTAGTAATTTCAGTCAGGCCACTTCGGTGATAGACGGTCCCATGAACACAGTGCATAGAGGACAATTATAAAATTACGATATTTTTTTTCTTCACACAAATTTCTAGATAGGAAGAAAAGTGGTGATGAAAATGAAAAAAGAATGAGGATGATGAGGATAATGGTGCTGGGGAGAGAAGGAAGCAGTCAGCGTCTTGCACTGTTGAGTTATCGCCACAGGTGTGCGGGGGGCGGGGGCGGTGGTGGGGAGATAGTAACCAACAGCGGCCTTTTATAAAACATGATCAGAGAACATACTTCTGATGGAAATGTTATACCTGAGTAACGGCGCCAGCAGCTTTAAAACGTCCAAGATAGCAATTAGTGAGAGCGAGGAGATACATCGTCATTAAACTAGACGGATGGAGATTTAGTGAACCGGAGGTAAATATCCTGACGAGGGTAAACTTTTTGGACACGTGTTTACGACCGTCAACACCCACACCAGATAACCTCCGCCTCCACACCATTACGTCTACCATCCCCCTCACTCATTCACTTCCCCCCGAGGCCTCACCTACCGCTCAGTTGTTTCTCATCCCCTAAAGAAAATAACCAACCGCTGCAGTGTTACCAAAGCTGGCATTGTCCCTTTTCCTGTGCGTTGGCAGGTGACGGGCGGTGAGCGTCTAGGGAGCAGCCTCAAGGTGTTAGCACTTACGTAATTTCTGGGATGTATTCTTGTGTTTCTTCTTGAGCCTGTAATTCTCTCCTCGGGGTGTTGGGCTACTTGGGAGGAACGCTTTGCTACATTGCTACGTGTGACTCCTGTCGCCTGAAATACTGAGCTGTATTGCCTCTGACCGCTGAGACCAAAGTAGCTTGGCCAACTTTAACTTGAGTCTTACAAAATTACGGAGCCGAGGGGGACATTAGGCCAAAAGATGCTCGTGTTTTTCCGGGTTTTGCCCCTTTCTCGTTCAGGGCCTGAAGCGCCGCCGCCTCCCAGGTGAAGCTGTCCTGGCAATTTGTTCTTACCTTTAAAGTATGTTCTTTTGCAACACTAACACAGTAACAAAAAGTACAAATTCCCTGTGACTAAAACCACACACAAAAAAATGCAATACAGAAGCTGCCTGTCCGTGTCGGTATTATCCTTACTATCGTGTATGTTTTACCTTTTCTCTTTCTTAAACAACGAAAGAAAACATAACACCGGAACAGGACGACGAAATATTAAATCATTTAACATTATACTTAAAATATTTTAAATATAATATAAAGATAGGAAGGCGGAAGCTTATTTACTTAATGCATTATGATAACGGAGCCTCGCAGGACTGGCAGAGGTGGTGATGATGCCGGGGAGGCGGAAGATAGTGGCCTCGCAGGAACACTGGCTAGCCTGACCTTGGCCGCGCTGTTGAATATATTGTCTCTTGATGGAATGAAAGTATAAAATCTAAAAAGACTATTTAAACTTTATTATTAAATTTTAATGTATTCGAAAGGGAGCATTAGAGTTGTAAGTTCTGGTGTTGTCCTGGTGTAGTTGTACATGGAAAGGTGGAAAACAAATTGTAATTATATCTTTATTCGGGATCCATCTCTTTCAGCGCCAGCATGTAGCAGCCCAACGCGTTCCTCGGATACGCGGGGGGAAGGAAGTAAAGGCGAGGAACTGCACCTAATATATTTTCTTAACAAGATCTCAAGACCTTCAAAGTGAATTACGCGTCTCTCGATGGCTTCCAGGTGTGTGTGTGTGTGTGTGTGTGTGTGTGTGTGTGTGTGTGTGTGTGTGTGTGTGTGTGTGTGTGTGTGTGTTTGAAGAGTGAAGCTATGTGAATGTCTTAATAATATTTTGCTAACCATTACTTATGAATGCATTTTCTGTTATTCACCTTAAATGTGTATTCCTTTAACACACACACACACACACACACACACACACACACACACACACACACACACACACACACACACACACACACACACACACACACACACACACACACACACACACACACACACACACACACACACACACACACACACACACACACAAAAGCTGGCCTGACTCTAAAATAATTTGCCATGTTTGCCCCATTTAATTGGCTCGTTTTCACTTCCGGCCACATTCACGCAGTTTTAACCCAGATTTCTGCCAATGTTATTTTTTCCCCTACTGTGGATGGGCGAAAAAATATTGCACCATTAATCGTAGCTGTCAGTCAATTTGGGTCTCAATGGATTTTTCCCACCCAGTTGCATATCGGTCGAATTTGGCGTACGGCATATTTATTTTTTTACCGTTTTCTGGAATATGAATGCCTGAGATATCGAGTAAGACAGAGGAGGAGGGTGAGGGAGAATTAACTGGGCTGTGTATAAAATATATGCCCTTATATAAATTACCTATATTTATCGATTTCCCACCAAGTGATATCCTCTCTTTGCCACCAGGTGAAAAATTAAGAGAATAAAAATAGCCTTCTTTAATTTTTTTAGTTGTACGCGAAAAGAAACGCCAAACGGACGAGACATAATTTGTTCGAGTGCCTGACAATGCCGCAAACTGAACCTCTATTTTTCAAGGCCTGTCTGTGTGCCATGGTTTTCTATCGCCTATATTTATGTTTCCTTTTTTATTCGTGCTAATTATGGAAAGGCTCAAATATATCATCTCCATCCTTTTATCCTGCCTTCCTTCCTTCATTTATTCCTTCTTTCCTCGTCATCTCAACAGAAGAGCAGGGCGGTTAGAGTCCCCCAGTCACCCCACCAGCCTCTCCCGCCGCCTTCCCTCCATGATCCCGTCAGGTATTCGGCATAACCTTTGATATCTAAGTTTGAAGCCGTCCATCTGACCCTAAGTTCACCTAATTCCTACTCCTTTCTCCTCTATTTCTTTTCTTTTTCCTCCTCCTTCTCCTCTTCCTTCCTGTCTTCTCATTTTCCTTGCCTCATTCCTGTCTCCTCCTTCTCCCCCACATCTTTCCCATCTCCTCCAACGTTTTTCTACCCTCCTCTTCCTCCCCCCCCCCCCTCCCAAGTGTACGCCTCAGTTCACTCCACTTGAGGGAGACAAGACAGCCGCCCACTTCCAATACGGGACAGACTAGCTACTTAACCTTCCCGAAGAGAAAACTAGTGACCTTCAACGGCAAATGTGAGTGTGTGTGTGTGTGTGTGTGTGTGTGTGTGTGTGTGTGTGTGTGTGTGTGTGTGTGTGTGAATACCTTCCCGGAAGAGCTTATCGTGTTATAACTTCATCTGATTTTTTTCCCCCCGTATGAAGATAATATTACACTAAGTTAAATGGAACCACGCCCTCCCCAGAACTGACGCTAAGTGCGAGTACAAAGTTATGGAAGAAAGTCAGGTATTCATGGAGGTATTTCTTATGGAGTGTCCCTAGAGAGAGGGTATACGGGAGTTGTGTATTCTGATAAAGAGCAGAAGACGTAACATGCTATTAAACGACGCAGCCTTGACAGACGTATCAAACAGACAACCCTCCTAATATCTCTTCGGTAAATATTGATATGGGCTGAGTACAGAAAGTCTACGTAAGAGTACACGCTGGATCATGTTATACAAGTAGAAAAAAGTAATAAAATCTCAGCACTCCAATAGATAACCCTGAGACAAAGACAATAAAAGTGTAGTAGATGTTCGCTTCGTAAATATAGGACAACGTGTGTTTACTTTCACCTGAGGAAAAATAGTATCGAGTAAAAAAATAGAAAAAATCTCAGCACTTCAGTCAGCTTCCTTCACAACAGGTAAAAAAAAAAGAAGCAGTTTGTCTCTCGTGACACGGCAAACACACGCCTGTCGTTACACCTCGCCTTGGGCTGGCAGGGGAAGGGACTCGGCAGGGAGGGGCGCTGGTGACAGGTGATCGATTAGCAAGGTAAAGGCCCGAGGTTACCTGAGCCTTAGTGCGGGAAGGAGACTCACCTCTGCGATGGCCCTGAAAGTGAACAAAATGTGTGTGTGTGTGTGTGTGTGTGTGTGTGTGTGTGTGTGTGTGTGTGTGTGTGTGTGTGTGTGTGTGTAATATTGTTTTCTGTATTTTTTTTGGTTCTTGGTGAGTATTCTGGGATTCTGTATTCTGTAGGAGCGGCATTGTGTTCCCTTATTGGGTTTCACGGGACGTCGTGTTGATGCCCCTGAAGCATTTACAACAGAGCCCCTGATTCCACACATTGTCCCGTTATCTGCTACAAAGAATCCAGACTCGCAGCTGCCACCAGAGGGCCAGCCAGGCGACCCTCCCTTCCGGTCTGAGTGTTTTTTCCTCAATAAAGAAGCTTCGTCGTTTTATTGGTACAGGTTATATGAAAGATTCTTTTTTGCTGAAGAGATAAAAGAGGCAGCGTTCAAGATAAAATGGAAGAGAATAAAATGTTGTCTAGCTCAAAAAATGTTGTCTAGTGCCCCATCTGACTGACGGACTGGATGTCTCTGAGGGTCCCTGGCAGCCGTGTGCCCGGGCGTCTGCGCTAACTAGCTCCGTGTTATTATCACCGCCGTTTAAATTGATTCGCAAGTTTGTGTCGAGGATTCATTCAAGCAAACGAGGTTCCTGGCGTTGTGGAGAAATATTATTCACCAGCCAGAGCTGACAACCAATTAGCAGAGTGCGCCAGTAACTCACGGCGAGGCGGCGCGGGATGAGCGGGCGAGGGGAGGGAGGCTGGGAATGGCGAGAAAATAAATTGAAGGAAAGAAATTTGAATGACATTTTATAAAAAGTGTAAAAAGGTAGAGGAGTCGGAGAATATAAGTGGGAACGGATGAGGGAGAGCGGAATAGAAAATATGGAGTAACAACATGAGTGAAAAATGATTAAAAAGATATGAGTAATAACATAAGAGGGAGAAAAGATTGAAAGAGAAATGAGCAATAACAGAAAAGGGAAACAAAATTAGAAAGGGCAAGAGTATGACTCGTTCTGTTCTTGTCAGCCATAAAATCGTCCAAGTACATAGTTATCTATGTATGATCCTGCCGCCGCCGCCGCCAGAGCTGTACCAACGATGCACAGCCCCATCCTTCTCCAAGGGACTACTCGCTCCAGATGTTCCTGTCACCGAGCACCTACGCTGCACCACGCACGAGGGAAATTTTACAGTGCAATATATATTTTTACCAACCGGTAAAAATATTGATGCACCTCAATATCAATTCCGGGCAAGATGCACGATGAATGACCAGAACGTAAAGTAATTGCCGAGTGAAAGGGTGGAGTGAAAAAGCTTATTTATGCAGTCCTATCATATTGTGTGCGTGAGAGCCAGCGTGCCGGCGTATACACGTAGTTTTTCCGTAACTAGGCACCAAACTACGTTGCAAAGCATACCATTCAATAGGTACTGATCCAAGAACCTCGCAAAAAAAATACTGCCTAATTAAATATCAGCTGATGGAACATAGAATCCCATCCACTCGTTGATAATGCTCCACATATGTTTCTAAACACAGGAGTCGGAAAAAAAGATAATGCTACAAGTTTAAAAGTCCGCCACCTCGACACACCTGAGGAAGAGAATTGCGGAGCGTATTCTTGTAGTTTTGTCAAGATTAAAATTTCAGTCTTACACGAACCTCGCCTCCTCCTCGAGTGTGTGTGTCCATCCTTGCCTCCTCACTCCATCGCACTCGATACCTCATCCCCACCACCGCTCCCCGCTCCTCAGTCAATCCCATCGTAATCCTTTCCCTTTCCCTACCCTATCCGTTCCCTGCCGTGCCTGTAAAGGAGATCCTTGCAACACCAACGGCAGCCAATATGACTTGGAGCAAAATGCCGTGTGACATGTTTACTGTAAGTTCCTTGTGGTATTATTAGTATTATCCTCAACAAAAACATAACTATCGATCTGTGTGCATCGCCCATTCCTGAAAAATAAGAAAGAAGCAGAAAATTTCGTAGAAATATACTACATAATCTAACGAATGGATTAATTTGGAGCGTTTGCCTCATTGCTGTTACCTCGTGAATAACTTGAGGAGAATAAGTGAACTGATCATGGAAGGCTTTTTTATGTAATACCAGGAACTCGAAGACATAATAAAAAAGCAAAAATTAGCTTCAACTATGATCCGTTGAACCATTCAAACCTTCAGCTCTTTATATTATGGCCAGATGGTGTCATATTTTGCGTATTTTATCGTCTTTCGCGAGATTACGAAATAGAGAAACCGATCGTAAGTGCCTTAGTGTGTGTGTGTGTGTGTGTGTGTGTGTGTGTGTGTGTGTGTGTGTGTGTGTGTGTGTGTACTTAAACGTAGAGTTTCTGCGTGTCCTAGTTTTACATAAAAACATGTGAGCATTTGTCTCTAATTTTGACATGTCTAAATTTCTATTAGTGAGCGACATCTGAATGAGTGCAAACAGTATATATTTTCTTTGAAAACTTTGCAAACTGTAGGAGTGTTCAGTGCTGTTCCTTGGAAGGCGGCGTGTTGCGCATGGCCTTGATGTTCTCCCTCATTATATCAGACTGTGGATCGTTATTCTAGAATTCTTCTACCAGGTCAGGCTGAGGAAGCCAAGGCTTGTTTGTTTTTTTCTTCTTTTTCTCCATCTAATCCGGGACAAAGGGAGGTTATGTGTGTGTTTAGATGATTTATCTTCTCAGAACAGATTGGAAAAATCACGAAATATAACCGTTTAAGTGTATGTATGGCCGAGCATTCTCAACTGTTTATTAAATATTTACAGTTTTCTGATGCGTAGTTCTGCAGTTTACTTGGAAATATGTAAGCATTTAAGTGTTGTTAGGAACAGTTTATTTTCGTGAGCGTTATCAGTCTCGCTTGTTGTCGACTACTTCGAAAAGCGCAGATTTAGTAATCTGTAGAAATTCTCCAGTGCGTTGGTTACTGCAGCATAAATTAATAATTTTAACATAATATGATGAACGGACGGGCCCTCAGCAGGGACGCCCACCACTCAACGTCTTATACATTATTCTTCCTTGTAAGACTACGCCAGATGATACCTGAAAATCCTAACATTAGTCTCGCTCATGTATCGTTAAGTTGAATGCAGTCAGATGAGTAACAGGGAAAATACTATAGGTTCCTCAAAGCCTTTACCGGAAATGCAGATATATCGAATATAGTTTTCCAGAAAAGAAGCCCGTCCCTCCCCCGTACCTACCCGCCGTATTTTAGTCGCACTTCTTGTCCCTCGCACACATTGATAGAGTAAGATCGATTTTTCCCAGTGACGGGCTCAGCTTCACGGAACTGTACACACGACCAGCGAACCATCAAAGGCCTCTATGAAGTAAAGCAGCACACAAGCGTTGGTATCAGCCCTTCTTTAACCACAAGCCTCACGACAGCCACACAAGAAGTTGCGCGCCATTTATAGATTAATGTGAAATTTTCAGGAAAAATATGTAAACAACTCAGTAAAAGCGAACGCGTTTATCAACTCCACCACGAATCTTTATTTTTTTGGCATGTGTGTGTGTGTGTGTGTGTGTGTGTGTGTGTGTGTGTGTGTGTGTGTGTGTACCGGGAAGCGTCTTCAAAACCCATACAGCCTTGCCCATCCGTTATCATGTGATGGAATGGACGTGTTTCCGGGTATCGGTTCAAATTGTTGTATATATGTGACTTTTATATCTTGCTGTATCAAGCCCAACCCAGCACTTGTATGGAAGGCGACTATTTGTACCTCCTTTCCGTTTCCCATTCTCTGAGTGGGTGAAACCTAATACCTCTTGTTTCCGATGAAAGGGAGATGTTTTTCCCTCGCTTCTTTCCGTCTTTCTTCCCATACAAAAGAACGGATATTATGTTTACCGCCCCGTCTACCCGTGGAGGTTGCAGGCAATCACTTCTCGAGAACATCGTTTATTCAGAAATCAGCGTCGTTTCTTCCCCATCCGAATATGTTTGTCAGGTAAATAATCTCATTTTTTTCCGCCTAAGAAATCTAGAGTCAGGGAGGAGATGAAGTTAGTGACCCGTGCGTGACTCGAAAAGGAAAGTTATATGTGTTTTGCCAGGTGAAGGGGAGAGGCGGGCGCCCACTGACACGGAAGGGAAAGGATGAGAAGTTATGTGTTGAAGCAGTGTTGAGTGTGTGTCAAGAGAACTGAGGCAGTGTTGAGAGAGAGAGAGAGAGAGAGAGAGAGAGAGAGAGAGAGAGAGAGAGAGAGAGAGAGAGAGAGAGAGAGAGAGAGAGAGAGAGAGTTAAAGGCAGGCAGTAGGAGGAGGAGGAGGAGAAAGTCTAAGAAGGGAAATGGAGAAGTCGAGAGTTTTAATAGCCTACACACAACGTAAACACAAGTGAATTATTGAGGAAGCCCCACCGGCCACGTTGCCTTGAGGAGCCGCGGCGAAGGAGAGGATGAAGATTGCCAAGACGTCTAAAGCAAACAGATCAAGAAACGTTATACGAGGAGAAGGGCGAACAAAACTTTGAGAGAGAGAGAGAGAGAGAGAGAGAGAGAGAGAGAGAGAGAGAGAGAGAGAGAGAGAGAGAGAGAGAGAGAGAGAGAGAGAGAGAGAGAGAGAGAGATTTTTTGTAAATTATTATTCATACTAATTAGCTTTGTTCATCAGTCCGCCTAAATAGTTTGTGAATTACTTTGCCTAACTACAATTGTAATAGTAATTGAATATATGTTCGAGAATATCAAACGTGTCCAAATATTATGTATTTATCCGCTTTTTTTTTTACGTAGACGAGAGAACAGTTAGTATTAATGTAAAGCAACAAATATTATTAAGTTTGTTGTCATGTTGGACAACATAATTTGTTACACGTCAGGATGAACATATATGTATACGTATTAATGTAATGTATATTATTTTTTCTAGAGGTTGTCATCTTTGATATTTCTAAAGCGAATATAAGTGGGTTTTTTTTCGTAAGTAGCTTTATCTGTATAGTGTATGTTGCTATATTTCGTTCATAACTCTTTATATGATATATATACTGAAGGTAGGTTCTTCATTCAGACTCTCACAATTAATGCAGATCGGATGTAATAAATTAGACAATTTGCTGCGTATGTTTAGGCACGTGACGAGGTCGTAAGACTCCCTTGTCTAGAAAAAATAATATATACTAATGGAGGAGGAGGAGATGGTGTGATAGGCCAAGGAAGTAGGATAAAGGAAAACTAATCTTATGAATACAAGCTTTGAAAAAATTGAAACACTGGTGAAGGATTAATATGGCCAAAGTTTAAGGAAAAGGTAAAGATAGAGATGGAGATAGAGCCATGGAACTGTCAAGAGAAGGCAAAAGACAAGCTGATGAAAGTAGAATTGGAAGTTAATTTTAGCTATTTGCAGATTCATAGAAGAGAGAAAGAATTAAGGGTGAAAAAGCACACTTGCAGTTTCCTTCGTTATGTGAAGTTCAAATCTAGTAATTTGTTTTCAGTCTCCCGTGCTTGCTTTGTCTATTCCTCTCATATTGCCTCGGCGTCCTCCCCAGCGATATTGCGTCCATAATGAATAAATTCCACCGAGATAATCACCACGCCCCCACCACGACTAAAACACAAAATTTAATATTCTGAAAATAGCTGTTCCTTGCTCTCTGTGTGCCTACCCATCCGACCACCTCTCCACTGAGGACATGCGGATGAAATTTTGGATGCCAGACCTGAAGAGAAGATAACTTTTATGATAATGTGAATGCACACACACACACACACACACACACACACACACACACACACACACACACACACACACACACACACACACACACACACACACACACACACACACACACACACACACACACACACACACACACACACACACACACACACGTACCTTATTACTCGTATACGCGGCTTGAGGCACCTCGAAGGAACCTGAGGTGATGGCAGTGCTGAAATAATGAAATAAGAATATAGAGAGGAGGAGAATGAGAAGGAGGAGAAAGAAGTTAGAAAGGAAGGGAAGGCGCTAAGGATGCTGTGGAGGGACAAACACAAAAGAAAGGAGCCAGGTCACCGGGATAGGACTTGCTATGTGAAACGGTGACGGAGACGGGGAGGCTGTGCGAGAAGGGATTATAGGAGGATGGCGCCTCATGGAAGGATTAAGGACGAAGTGAGACGGAGAGATTCTTGCAGGAGGATGAGGAGAATGTGAAGGAGGATGAGGGAGAGAACGGAAAAAGTAAATAAGGAGAAAGAGGGGTTATAGAAGAAGGGGGAGGAAGAGAAGGATAGAAAGGATGAGGTAGAGGATGGATATTTGCTGCCGTAGGAAATGACTGAATGAAAAGGAAGCTACAGTGAAAGCATTTACGTAGATTAAGGATTACGAAGACATTGTGGAAACCCGGAACATTTTTGTGGTTTGCGATTGATTGAATTCGATGAAGGCAAGAAAGAAAATGTTGTAGGTAAATGTGGAGACAATTCATTCTCTTTGAGCTATAAAAAGCAGGGGATAGGGCGTAGTTAAAGAAGAAGGTGGATGAGAGGGAAAATACAGAAGAGGAGAAGGAAAAATAAAATTGGTGCGAAAAAGAGGGATAATAATCATTCATAGGAAGTTTAGTAAAAGAAATATGAGAAAGTTACGTAGAAAAAAGGATGACAAGAAGAAAAGAGATGAAAAAAAGAAAAAGAGGAGGGGAAAAAATGAAAGAAGGAGAAGAAGGAGAAAAAGAAGAAGAAGAAGAAGAAGGAGAAAAAAAAAGAAAATGAAGGAGAAGAAAAAGATAATAATGAAGAAGAAGAATAACAAGCAGAAAATAAAAAAAAAGACATTAAAAAAAATAAGTAAAATAAGCGGAAGATGAAGAAAAAAATACGAGAAAAATCCGTACAAAATCAGGTAGAGAGATCAACACGAGACAAAGAAGATGTAAAAAAGCATCATCGTCACCCCGAGGCCTCTTTTATCTACTACCCCGTCGAGGCCCATAAGTATATCACGCCTGACTTGTAACGGCGCCAGCAAGCCTCCCTAATAGCATAACCCGGTCGTTAGCTCCTCCTGACGCCCCTCCCGAGCCGCGGTAATGGGACGCCACCGGCAGGTAAATAAAGACAGGTGAGGCTGCGTCCCGCCTACTTACTGTAACGTACTTAAGGGAAGACTCACAGGTATGATTTCCGCTGGTGATCCCAAATATATTCCTGCTTCCTGTTCGCGTCGTTTGGCCTTGTTGAATAATCTTATCCTTTTTTATGCCAATGATCCAACCATCTGAAAAATCCCCGTAAGGTGTTTATTATGTCTTTTCATATACTATTATTTATATATTTGTCATGGAAAAGAAAGAGACCAGTTTCTTCTATCCTACTTCGCGTCTTGGATTTTCAGTTTATGGATTAACCGTGTCAGTAAAGTTGGTGCGAAAGTAAAGTAATATCATTTTTTTTTTCTATATCCACATTTTATACAGCGATCATTTGGTAGGTTAGTGGATTTAGTAGATTTGGAGTTGAAGGCTTTCTCGCCGTCAGTGAATTGCAAAGAGAGAGTTTTTTTGTACTCATTTTATTTTTCTGTCACTGTTTACTGTCTGAATGTGATCAGAATCCACTTTGAAAACCAGCTTGTTCCCTGGGCTGGTTAGAATCTAGTGTCTGAAATTATGTGTGATTATTGTGGCTTTATTTAGATAACTGACTTTAAGCGGATAGGAGGATGACAATGCTCTCAGTTCATCGTATCTAAAGAATAACGAAGCATCCATCGCCCTACAATGACCTCGTTCACTCACTCACCCACCTCATTCACACTTTCTGTCCCAGCTCCCAAACCATTATTTCCTTCCTCTCCACGCTGTGTCCCGACCACCCACTTATCAAGTTCATCTTCAAGAAAATTTCTCTTTCATCTCATGCAATGATAATTTTCTTCTTCTCACGGATTTTTCATCTTTGGCTCATAATATTTTTTTTACAGCCCGTTCATTTTAACTTTATGCTGTACAACCTACTTCGGTTTCTACGTCAACTTATTTTTTGCATTTATTTTTCTTAAGTATGTTTCTTTTCCATTTATTTTTCCCCACCATGGTTATATTTTGGTGTCCCACTCTCTGGTGTCTTGCATAAAACATGGAAATTTTAATGGACGACTGGAGACGCCCGGAGATGAGTCACGAGCTGCAAGTTTTCTGCATAATGCTACAGACGTCTCACCCAAGATATTTTTTTTCTTTTCTTTCCCTCATTTTTCATGCATACCAAGAAAGTCGCGAGTCTCCTGTCACACCCACACCCACACACCCACCCACCCACCCACACACACACACACACACACACACACACACACACACACCTGTTATCTGCATATTCCAGCCTTTTCTTTTTCCACAGTTTTCAGGAATAAAGGCCTCAAAAAACATATGGATCTCTTTTTTTTCCCATCAAGTACTGAAGAACGGTGTCTTTCGAACTTGTCTCATAACGGAGGAGCAATTAAAGTGACTACAGTTTTACGAGCGTCCTGAGCCTCTTAAGGAACACGCTTATGCCGGGCAGAGAATTTTTTCAGAAGGTATTAAACAACTTCATCGCATTATTCTTTTTCTCGTTTTTCCACCACATCCAAGGCGACCGGCAGCTTTGTCTCGCCTTTCCTTCGCCGCTTGTCAGCCACGTCGTCTATTAAGAGGTAATTGGGAGCCGCAGAACGACTCTCCCTCCTGACAGAAGCTTTTCCTTGTGACCTGGACGAGTACAAAGAGACGGTCTGAGTTTGTTTTCTCGTCATAATTTCGATTCTTATGCTAAGGTATTTTGGATGGGTCTCTGGAAACAAGATAGAGGAGAAAAATAGATAAACTGTGCCTTTCATTCAAAGTGACGTATGTATGGGTGTTAGGCGAAGGGAGGGACCTGTTTGTGTATACCTGTGAGTTATTGGGATTCAAACCGGGTTTCAGCATACGATTTCGATTCTTATGTTAAGGTATTCTGGATGGGTCTCTGGAAACAAGATAGAGGAAACAAGAATAAAAGATAAAGGTGAGGTTAGTAGTTGGTATCAGTTTATGCACCATTAGCTTTCCATTGTAAGCACGCATGCCGTTCCCTTAAACCTTCCTCCTCCTCCTCCTCCTCCTCGTCGTTCACAACAACCACCGCTCCCCTCCCCTACCCCAGACCGTGTATTCCGTGTGTGTGTGTGTGTGTGTGTGTGTGTGTTCCCATTGTGTCCGCGGCGCGCCACTAACACCGATCCATTCCGGTGCTTCCACGTTAAGTACTTGAAACATCACTTTGGCTGCGTTTTTACCTTTTAGTCGCGTTCAGCATTAAGTGCCGCTTACAGCTTTCCCGTGTTTTCTGGTTTTTATTTCTAGTTATTTTATGCGCACTTGTTTTTGTGTATGCGTTATGCGTGTTTATGTATATACATGTATGTGTGCACGTATGTATGTATTTTTGTTTGTATATTTCCATGTATGTATGTATGTTTCTCTCTCTCTCTCTCTCTCTCTCTCTCTCTCTCTCTCTCTCTCTCTCTCTCTCTCTCTCTCTCTCTCTCTCTCTCTCTCTCTTTTTATAATGAAGTTTAAGCCCCTCGCCTCGTTTTCCCTATTTTTCGCTCCCCCGTGATTAAGCCGTAAGTCAGGCTTTGATTTTCTTCAACTCTACAAACTCACCTGTAATCTGGACACGGCCCACGTTTTATCAGGTCTTCGTATTTTTTCTCTCCTGCTATCCCTCTCCCTCTCTTGTACCGGCCGACCTCGCCTCCGTTCCCTTTTCTCTCCACTTCTCTTGCGAATTTTCCTCAGAACAAAGGTTTGGGGCCGAGAGTAGAGTTTTACGCCTCATCTGATTCCTTTCACGTAGATAGTTCGCTTTTTTTTTTTTTTTACTTCTGTCGAACATTTTTTTATTTTTTTTACTATTTCGTCGTGTGGCCTGATTTCGGTATCGTTTATATTTTTATGAGCTTGGTATGAATTAAGTAACATGTGTTGAAATAACTATCAGTGCACTTATGCATTTATGTCAATTATTTATTATTTTGTATTCGGATATAGGTGAAATCTTCTCGACATAAATTTACGTGGAGTGAACACCCATTTATTTTTTAGTTTTTACATTTAGAAGTACACCAACGACCTCGTCTAAGCTTTTATTTACATTATACGCCTTTTTTTATTTCCTTCCCGAGTCCTATTCTTTTGTTTATATGTGTATTTCTTTCTGTCCTTCCCCTCATTCACCTCCTCCTTCCCCATCACCGCTCTACTCATCCACTCTTCTACCCGTCCTTCTCTCCCTCTCGCTCCATCCATCCGTTATCTCCTTATCCCATTTGTTTTAATGCTTCCTGATACAGGGCTGCGCTGGGACCCTTACGAATGTCTTCTCATTACCGTCCTCTCGTCTCCTCGTCCTCGTCCTCGTCTTCCTGTGTTACTCGTCTCCCTTCCTCCCATACACACGTCTCCTCGTCCCTCTTCCTGCTCTCACGGATTTTCTCCTTCTCTCTCCCTTCATGCTTCCCCAGCGTCCCACTCTTCTTCGTTTCAGCGGCTATTTGTCTCTTTCTTTTGTCCTTACTTTCCCTCTATCTTTCTTCGTTCCCAGGGTTCGTCTTGTCTCTATAGCTGTTACTCATGTTCGTCCTTTTATTCTTTCGGGTTCCTCTTGTCCCTCGTCTCCTTACCTGCCTACTTTGTAACCGCAGACTCCTCCATCACTTCTCTCATTATCTTTTACTTCCTCTCTCTCTCTCTCTCTCTCTCTCTCTCTCTCTCTCTCTCTCTCTCTCTCTCTCTCTCTCTCTCTCTCTCTCTCTCTCTCTCTCTCTCTCTCTCTCTCTCTCTCTCTCTCTCTCTCTCTCTCTCTCTCTCTCTCTCTCTCTCTCTCTCTCTCTCTCTCTCTCTCTCTCTCTCTCTCTCTCTCTCTCTCTCTCTCTCTCTCTCTCTCTCTCTCTCTCTCTCTCTCTCTCTCTCTCTCTCTCTCTCTCTCTCTCTCTCTCTCTCTCTCTCTCTCTCTCTCTCTCTCTCTCTCTCTCTCTCTCTCTCTCTCTCTCTCTCTCTCTCTCTCTCTCTCTCTCACATACACACATACAGTTGTAATCAGCCATTATTAGTAGTAATCCTCGTCAAGTCTGATGGCTCCGCATGGAATTACTGATAGTTGTTTCGTCCCATCAAGTGTGTCTGTTAGTGTATGTATGTGGGGAGGATGGGGGGAGGGGAGGGGATGTTTGTATGTGTGTGGGAGGGAAGAAAAGGCATGTGTTGAAGGTTATATCGCTTCGTTATAATAGTGAACGTTTGATTATAATTGATTTCATTATATAACGCTTTGAATATGTCGTGATTTAATTATGTGGTGTTGGAATATAAAGGAGATCGTTAGTGAGGGGAAGGTGGAGCGTTAACGAAGGCTAGGAAGTGTTCATATGGCCGTGATGAGAGCTTGATTAAAATATGGAGAGTGTAGGGAGGAAGGGAATCAATTAGTCTTTACAGGGACACCTTCCTTGTATCTGTGCAGTGGTATGGTTGTCACGGTTGAAAATGTACACAGTCTCTACCCTCCACCTTCCTTCTTTCGACTCCTGGCTTTTACTTTCAGAATTTACCGACGTCTTCTTAAAGTCATATTTTATTGTCTGTTCCCCACGCTTCCTCCGTTATGTTTTTTTTTTCTTTATTGTTTTTCCTAATGCATAAAATCTCAAGCGTCTCGGGTACGTTGAGTTGCCGAAAGTCACTAGCTCAGTTTTTTATCTCAACAGTAATTTCCGCCTTTTTGAATTCTCCTCCCTCCCCTCCTTACTATCTCACTGCCAAGGCATTCAAAAGTTAAGAACCAAGGATATATTATATTTATTCATACTGAGCGTTCATCTTTTTGACTATAACAAAACAAAACCACAAAGGAAGTATTTTGCGGAGCACGATAGATTCCGGTGTTCCTGAAAGAGTTGGAGCTGCTATTTGGCTGGAGAAGAGGGAGAAAAGGCGTTTTTGTGGTATATGAGATGTAGAGGGACGGGCATGGACCTTAGCTGGCGTGTTCGTTAGAAGAGAACCAGGACGAAGCAGCGATGGTCAGGGTGGCGATGGGAGCGGGTGACGTAAGTGGAGTGTGACGGATGTTGTGATGGTTGTTACTGCTGTTGGTGGTGGTTGTGGTAATTGTTTAGTATTTGTGTTGTTTTCCTGTTCGTGTCCCCCGTTGCAGATATTTTATTTTTGTTAGTTATTGTTTTTTTATTGTTCCTTATGTTACTTTTGCTATATTTGTGTTTTCATCCGGGTTTTTTCTTCCTTTTGCTAAGTGATATCACGTATCTTTATCTGGTTTCTGCCATTATCTGATTATAATTGTTGGCTTATATGATATACGCTTATGAAAACAACAGATCATGAGATGTGAGAAACGCCTGCCTGTCCCTTACCTTACCTTCCACATGCTAGACTCGTCCCTCATAGCCGAGCAAAAACAGTCACCACGCCTACACAAGCACATCCCTGAGGACTGACGAGGCGTGTCCTATCACTTTGTGCCACTCGCTAAATCCCTATTTTAATCAATCCCACTATTTCCTGGTGAAGGGCCACGCTCCCCTGATAGCCCCCGCTCTTCTGAATATCTCCCGCTTGACTCTAACAAAACACTTAATCATCACCCTCTTATATCATGTTACGCCTGAATACGGGCGGTAATTGAGAGATGTAACTGGTGTTTTGCACACGTCACAGGCATGAGAACTTTTCTAATAGCGCCAATAAAGGGCGTCTCATCTCCGCCGAGCAAGCAGCGAAACAATTCCACGAACGGACTCTTACTCGGTGATATTGGAAACGTCGTGCAGAGAATGAGAGACCTTTTGTGCAACGCCTGTCTTCAGAAACCTGGGCGACTCAAATGCGCTGCGAAATTAACGCAGTTGTATTAAAGCTCCAGTTATTGCCCGAGAGGTGGAAAGGGATAAGAGGGGGCGATATATTAAGTTCCGGATCAGCACGCTCTGACCTGGAGGCCGTATGTAGCGACACCGCCTTTTGGAAGATAAATATTTATGTGCCAACAACGTAAATTGGCGGCACCAGTACTCCTACTTTTTAATTCATACACATTGTTGTTCTGCTACTTCTTCCGTCGCCACCACTACCACCATCAGGGTGTAGCGGAGGCAGGGTAAGAGGTGGAGGTGATGAGCTAGTGATGTGCTGCGGTGGGAGAGGTGAGGATGAGAGAGAATGAGAGAGGACGGACAGACAGGCAGGAGCAGGGTAAGGATGAGTTCGCCGGTGAGTTACGTAATGTCAATCATAAGGTGTTCTCTGTATGTGAGGGGGGGGGGGGGGTATGTGAGAGCGAGAGTCCTCTAATATTCTGCTTTGTCTCGAAATACTACATTATTAAGAGTCGAGTAGGAAGTGGAGACCAAGTAAAAGAAGAGGAAGAAGTTCAAGAAAAGGAGGAGGAGGAATAAGAATAGGAGGAGGAGGAGGAGGAGGAGGAGGAGGGTAACAATAAGAAACAACAAAAACATAAATATGAAACAGAGGGAAAAGAAAATGGAGGAAGGCGAAGGATAAGGGAAAACATTAATGAATAACAGCAGAGTCTGAGGAAGAAGTGAAAGGCGTACAGCAAGAGGAAGAAGAAGAGGAAGAGGACAAGTGACTGAAGAGACACTTAACCGGAAGCTATTTAGGCGCTGATGGCTTCCCCTACCTCCTCTTCCTCCTTTTCCTGCTCCTCCTCTATCTCCTTCTCCTCCTCCTCCCTTACCTCCTCGTCCTCATCCTCCTCTCTTACCATTGTCGCTCTCCTATTTCCCCTCCTTTTCTTTTTTCTTTTTTTTCTCCCCACCTTTACTTTTATTTTTCAATCTTTATCCACTGTACTTCGCGTGTATGTGTGTGTGTGTGTGTGGGTGGGTGGGGGGGGGGGGGTTGTCGAACTAACGCTGTGCTTTCATTTTTTACTTTTGTTTGTACCTCGTTTCTTCATCATACCGCTTGGGGGATATTTTTTATTAGAATAATATTTATATACTCATCTAGGTTATGTGCGTGTTGACTTTTGAACACTCACTCCCTCGCAGTACTTGTGAAACGGAGTAAAAAGGTGATTAAGGTGACGGCTAAAATAAATATTGGGTGGAAGAGGAGACACTTGGCTACCCTTCACAGCTTGAAACAAAAGTAATTTGAAAAGTGTATTCTATTCTGGGAATCCTATGAAAGTCAGACGAGATAATGCAACTCTCACCGCATACTATCAGCAGCTTATATTCTTAGAGATATTATTATTTATGGCAACTGGCTTGCCGAAATATTATTCACAGTTTTCGGTTACAAATGTTTTATTCCTGCCTGCGCTCGTTTATCCTCCCCTTCCTCCTTCAGCACTGAGTACCTCGCTCCCTCCCGAGTGGTGTTTGCTCCCCGGCGTCCCCTCCCCCAGGCGGTGTCAACCTAATTAGCTTCTTTCGTGCACGTGTTGGCCTCCTCGCTGCCTCTATACTTTTCGCCTTAACGACAAACATTACATCCGTGATAGAACTTTGCCTCGTTTTATTTATTTATTTTATTTTATTTTAGCATATGATATATTAATAACGTTAGGTTCAGTACAAAAAAAATGAGGCATTCATCCAGATGAATATTCTTGCATCGCCTGAATAAGAGAGCTGAATACACTCACGTAATGTTCTTTATATCCCTGGCTAATTTCGAAGCGTTACCGGCTGAACCAGACAATGGGGGCCACGTCACCGCGAAAGTAGTGTTGTATTTCCATTCGCCGAGTATTGCGAGAAGAATGAATTAGTTTCGGTTTCGGGAAGATGCCTCCTCTGTCTACCACTCCTTGAAATCTGCACTTATTCACTTTTAAATATCTCTGAATATTTACTGCAATCAAGAGATCACTATACTTAAAATCCCGTTGTTGCCACAGTCACAAGATTCTAGACCAAGAATCGGACAAACTTGCACCGCCAAGTCACAGGCCACCACCACCCCCAGCAGGGAATTGCCGCTCTTTGCCGGTGTTCTCTGCGGCCAGAAGTAGATTCATGTAACAGCACTTCAACCATAACCTTATTTTAAGAATAATACCTTTTCTTTTCCTAAGTTTAAGGGAAATTATACGAGGATTGAATTATCTTATATTATTCTCGTTTGTGTTCGCTGTTGTACCTGTAAGATTTTCATTAAGTCCGAGGTAAGCTCGAAGAATTTTGCTGTTTGAATAAGTTTTATACGCATAAAACACACTGCTGAGTTTCGCCGCACGTGTATCGGGAAACATGAGAATTTTGCTTTTTTCTTTCGTTTTTTGTCTTCTGAAGTGGCAGTTAAGCTTAATTTACCCAAATGAATATTTACGAGCACCTGAGAGAAAGTTATGATGTTTCCTTTGAGAGGGACAACTGCGGCCATATTTTCTACTTTGTGCTAACTGGCAGAAGTTTTATAAAAGATCACGCACAAAATGTGTTTTTTCTTTGGCAGCAACTGCGGAAGTTGGTTTCTTTTCATTCCTGTTCCTGCTGACCTCACTTAGCAATAAACCCGCGCCGCCCCAGGTGATGGAGGCGCGGCGATGGGACACTCCGCCGCCACCTCTTCACCGGGTGTTTCGCGCCATTGGTCCGCCAGGTAGTGGAGGAGCGGAAAGAGACATAATGCTGCAGGGGAGACGCTGTGTGTGTGTGTGCGTGTGTGTGTGTGTGTGTGTGTGTGTGTGTGTGTGTGTGTGTGTGTAAGAGAGAGAGAGAGAGAGAGAGAGAGAGAGAGAGAGAGAGAGAGAGAGAGAGAGAGAGAGAATATTTGCTTCTTCTGACCATGTAGGGGCCACACCAAATTGGGTGTCCCTACAAAGGAGCTGCCGGAGTGTGCGTGTGGCTGTCTTTTCTATGTATGTTTTGTTCCATACGTAATAACAGTTCAATAAATCCCAGGTTTATAAATAGCATAACACCAAATTAACACTTTTCCTCGCACCATTACCCTTTTTTTGTGTCAGGAATAATGTATTGTGTGAATGAGATAAAACGTCCGGGGTCAGTGTGTCACAGAAGGGAGCTAGCAGTGGTGGTGGTGGTGGTGGTGGTGGTGGTGATGGTGGTGGTGGTGGTGGTGGTGATGGTGGTGGTGGTGGTGATGGCGGTGGTGGTGGTGGTGGTGGTGATGGTGGTGGTAGTGTTTTTGGTCTTGTGCATGAGAACGGTAGCGTGTGTGTTGCGTGTCTGCGGAAGATCGGTGTTGCCAGTCGTGGGTGTTGGCATAGGCGAATGAGTTTGTTGTCCATGTGTTGTGCAGATTTAAATGTGTTGTAAGTGTGTGCTCCGGGAAATAAAGGTGTAGATGTTAGGAAGGTTTTTTTTTCTTTTTGCGCGATTGAAGTTTGGTTGTTTATATTCGTGTGTTGTTTTACCTTTACACGTCCTATTTCTCTCTCTCTCTCTCTCTCTCTCTCTCTCTCTCTCTCTCTCTCTCTCTCTCTCTCTCTCTCTCTCTCTCTCTCTCTCTCTCTCTCTCTCCCCCCCCCCCCGAACTTCTTGGTAATTCATGATGCCATTACGTTACCCTCTTCCTCTTCCTCCTCTTCCTTCTTTTCCTTTTTATCTTCTTCCTTCTCCTCCTCCGCTTCTTTCTTCTCTTTATTCTCATTTTCCTCCTCCTCCTTCTCCCATTAATCCTATTTCAATCTTTTCCTTTGCATATTTGTCTTTTCCCACCCATTTCTAAACTATCAGCTCTTCCTTCTCTTCCATTTTTACCATCTCCTCATCTTCATCCTCCTCCTCCTTCTCGTCGTCGTCGTCCTCCTACTCCTCCTCTTCATCCTCCTCGTCGTCGTCCTCCTCCTACTCCTCCTCCTCGTCGTCGTCGTCCTCCTAATCCTCCTCTTCATCCTCATCCTCCTCGTCGTCGTCATCGTCCACTTACTCCTCCTCCTCTTCCTCCTCCATAGATATCATGAGTTATTTTCTTCGTCACGTCGATCTATACGTTAATGGAACAAACTTCCTGCAAAGGTTAGCTTGAAAGCGATCAACACATTTAAAAATCTCAGTCGGCATTACTATATTAGAACTGGAATGTATTTAACGTTGTGGTTTGTACGTACAATGCTTTTTATGAATATATTCTGCAGTGGCCTTTCAATAGATAGAATTACCTAATATACAGTCATGTAACTCAGCTGGGTTAGGTTGCCTGCTCTTCCATTCCATGCTTTCTTATTTTCTCATTTTCCTCCCTCCCTTCTTAATCTTTCTCTTTTTCTTCTCCCTGTTCTTCATTCTTATCCTGTTAAGCCTTCCCTTTCCTGTTACTCTTTTAATGATTTTTCCTTTCTCCCCTCTCCATTTCCTTGCTCTTTCCCTTCCCTTTTCCTCTCCCTTCTCTCCTCCACTCCAGCCCCTCTCTATTGATCTTGGCTCTTTCAGCAAATATAATTCCAAGGCAAAATCTAATCTGTGTCTCAGTTCTCATCCTTTCCATGTGGCCGGCTGCACAGATAAATTGAGTCATAGCCTTTACCTTCTTTTACGGCGAGAGAAATATTTCACGAGACGGGAGGCAGTACATTCACCCTCGCTTTTATTCACCGCTCGCTCTTCCTTGAAAAACACTCCTTACATTATTTAAGCCTCCAGAAAGGGATATTTTGGGGCGAGATACCGTGCGCCCGAGACCAAGCTCATGTCCCCCGCAATTAGACCGGAGCTTAATGCTGAAATCTCGTCCCTGCATTCCTCCCGCCAGTGCCAGCCAGCCAGCCAGCCAGCCAGTCCATACCGACGCCGGGTAAACAGATTGGCCTTGCTCCGCCTCACACGCTCACTGCTGGGTCACTGTCTTCTGTGGACCGGGCTCAGGGTCTTTGTCGTCCCATCCAGGTCCTAAAAATAAAGAGGGAATGGAGGAAATACTCGCATGCAGAGATAATTAGCGTCCACTAATGAAGGTAATATGAGCCACTGGCGCCAGGTGGTTCAGGGCAGGTGTCGTGTTTGCAGAGTGTGTTGCTACGCGAGAGGGAAAGGGAAGGGAAGGGAGAAGGCGAGAAAGGAGCCAGGCGAGGGGAGCATGGACACAGGAGGAAGGGAAGGGATGTGAATACAGAGTTGGAAGTAAAAGGAGATTGGAGAATATATTTTAGTTCTAAATGTGGTTTGTTACGATGCTTCAGTTGGTGGGTAAAGAAAGTCAAGTCGGCTTTTAGGCATGCTTTTGTTTTCATGAAGACTGTACTCCTTGTAATAATCATGCTGCTTTTTTTTTTTTTTTTTTTTTTTTACGTTGTTGCCTATTGCGCCGGTAGGCATCTTCCCGGTGGGGCCTGATGGTCGGCCCAAGGCTTCTTCCAGGTGGGGCCTGATGGTCGGCCCAGCCCGTTCTGGCGCAGGCGAGTGTTTATAGTGGCGCCATCTTGCGTTGGCTCATGCTGCCCCCCGGAACTCGTTCTTGATTCGCTTGGACGGCTTCCTCTAGAGTCTGGGTTGATGGGTGGTCTTCAGGACAGCATGTGGGTGGTTTTAAGCCACTCGGCGGTGACTGAAAAATCCGAGTGGTAGCGTGAGGATTCGAACCCGCGTCGTCCATCACGCGGCGAATGTGGGTCCAGTACGCTACCAGCTCGGCCACCGCCTACCCTAACAATATGCCACTCTTCCCTAGTAAGAAAATGTAACACCCAAATATATTAAACAGAGTGGTAAAAAGTATGCTAACAAGAAAAAGCTCACATTTGTTGGTGCACTGTCTAAAGCGCCGGTAGACTGTCTTAAGGCTCCTCTTAGGCGACCCCTGCCCGTTAGTGGCGCAGGCGAATTTTATTTATAGTGACTGCCGTGATTTATAACTTTTGTTTGGCCCATGCTGCCCCCCGGTGCTCCTTTTGACCGAAATCGCTCAAGTTAGGGTTGATTGATGTTCGGGGTTGGCTGGAAATATCATCGTGTTTCAGTGGGACTCGAACCTAGGTCCACGGGCTCACCACGCCCGCACGCTGACCACTCGACCACCGCCTCCTTGTTGCCATAAAATCAAGTTTTCGTTAGCTTCACTAAAGCACATCTCACATACATATTCATTAATCTACTTTTCCTAAAGTCGCTGCCAATTGTAGAATATGAACCGATCGTTCCCTTTTGCCCTCAATTGTTTCTCGTAATTACTGATCAAAATTCATCTATTATAAATTATCAAAGCGTCTTTTTATGTTGTAATATATATTTTTAATCTTTTTCTGCGTGCTTAAAGTCGCTATTTTCAATTCTTCAATTAAGTATACATATTTTAGTATACCCAAGCGTGCTAGACGCCCTTGGTAGTGTGTGCGGCCCGGCATTAGCTTCAATGACGGGGGAAGGGAGAGCGGGGTGCCCCTTCTCAGCGGCCGTGACGGCAGCCTTTCAGTGCACAGCCTCGCCTCAGATTGCACATCATTCATGGCTGCCACGAGGCACTGAGACTGACGGCAACGCATGAAGCGTGCCTGCGCATGGCTGCATGCAATTCACTACCAAGTTTCAAGGAAAAATATTATGGAGAATTATGTATTTACGTATGAATGTATAAACTCCCCCTCGAGCGTACACCCAAGTGTGTGTGTGTGTGTGTGTGTGTGTGTGTGTGTGTGTGTGTGTGTGTGTGTTCGCCTCTCTCCCGCACTGTATATTCATCATTAAGCTGCCTGCTGCCTGGGCCGCTGCAAACATCAATATCTCACCGTCGTTCCCACTCATGTCAAACTTTTCGCGGCTTCGCACAACACAATGGATCTCCGCTCGCCTTGGAAACAGCTTTTAAACTTTTCTTGAAACCTGACTTTTGTGTGTATGCCTTTGCGGGTCACCTCAGTTTGATGGCACAAGGTATTACGGTTTCCTGATTTACTTGCTACTTTTATAACTTACTCCTATAACTTGATCGCTCTACTCATCGCCGACAGGACTGGATTTTACAACACTTCACCATCGAGATTTATCTACCTTTTTTACGAATACTCATTAATTGGTGACCTGGTAATCTAATGTGGTACAACCCCCGATACAAATGTCAGATTTATTGTATCTAAATTATAAATTTTAGTGTATCGTTGCTCTGCCACATTTTATATTGGTGAGAGTTGTGTAGAAGAGGAGGGAGAAGAGATATACGATAAAAAAAATGGAGATGGAAGAGGAATAGAAGGAGGAAGAAGAGGAGAAAAAGGAGAAGGGGGAGAGAGAAGAGGAGGTTATTTTTTCTTTGAGAACACTTGACGAACTTTTTCCCTCTTACTTCTTTTCTCCGTCTCTGCCTCCCTCCTTCAGTCCCTTCCTCCATCGCATCACCCCAGCCCCGCAGCCACTCTTCCCTCCCTTCGTGTAGCCTTCAGGAACACGGTCAAGCATCACTGTTATTGCTTTCCTATTTTTTTCTCTCTCTCTTTCTCTCTCTCTCTCTCTCTCTCCACTCTCCTATTCTCGTCTTCTCTCTCTCTCTCTCTCTCTCTCTCTCTCTCTCTCTCTCTCTCTCTCTCTCTCTCTCTCTCTCTCTCTCTCTCTCTCTCTCTCTCTCTCTCTCTCTCTCTCTCTCTCTCTCTCTCTCTCTCTCTCTCTCTCTCTCTCTCTCTCTCTCTCTCTCTCTCTCTCTCTCTCTCTCTCTCTCTCTCTCTCTCTCTCTCTCTCTCTCTCTCTCTCTCTCTCTCTCTCTCTCTCTCTCTCTCTCTCTCTCTCTCACACACACACACACACATACAGACACAGGCAAAGAATACATTTAAGGTATTTTTGGGATGATTAATGAAAGTGAGTCGTCTTTGTTATATTTCAGGAACTCTGCTTGATGTAATTCTTCCTCCTTCTCTTTCTCCTCCTTCTCCTCCTCCTCCCGCTCCTCAGTTGCTAATATTTCTCAACATCAACGCTTGCAACGATTATTCTCCGCAACCGCTCGAAAGTAATATCACAACCTCAAATTTGTCGAGGTAAATTGTGAAAAGACAAAAAAAAAAAGCGAGCAATTTGTCTCCAGCCGCTAAAAGTTGTCACAAACCATATTTTTAGGCCAACTTTGCCAAAACTTCATATCACTCCTAATTGAAATCTAAGGTTCCCGCTTACTCACTCTTGCTTCTGCCTCCTATTCTTGTTCCTCAAACCCTCTCTTGTGGCTATATATTGTATGTCGTGCTTTCCTGGAGGGTATCAAAGTTGCAGGTAGACAAAACAATGGAGAGGAAGGATGGTAAGGTATTAACAGTAGTCAAACTCATGATATTTTTTCTTTCTTACGTTTAAATAATAACTCCATGTGGATATTTGTTTATTTTACAGGAAAGTGTTGAGAAAGAGAAGAACTACCCGCATTCTACCTGGTCACTCTGCCACCAAGATTCTCCATTCCCTTCTCCTGTATCTCATATCCATCCACCTACGTTGCCAGCCTTACCCTCTACTGGTCTTCCACATACACACCTGCGTCGCACCCGGCTGCTGCTCCACCTACAACGAACAGTCAGTCACTCGAGAGGTTAGTACGATCACCGCTGCCATACTCACCCCCTTGATTCGTTTGTGTATGAGCGTATGTGTGTGTAGGGGTGGGGTGCGTTAGTCTGCCTGTGTCTGTGTGTGTGTGTGTGTGTGTGTGTGTGTGTGTGTGTGTGTGTGTGTGTGTGTGTGTGTGTGTGTGTGTTTAAACGAAAATATAATCAAAGACGTATGTGGAGGAGGAGGAAAAGGTGGTTACGAGTAGGCAGGACACGCACAAAGGGAAAGCAGAAAGGGTGCCTGTCCTCCTGTCCTGACAAAACGTACGTTCATGCCTTAAACTTAATTCAACCGTCGGCAGGAGGCAGCGGGCGCACGGCTGGAGATTTAATATAACACACCGGGGAACGCAGAGGGAAGCCTAGTTTAATACCGCTGCCAAGGGAGTGGTTACGAGGATGAGGACAGAACGAGGGGGAGGGCGCGTGTGTGGTGGTAGGGACTGATGCGCAAGGGAGTTTGGGGTAAGGGAGGGTGTAAGGGAGACGAGGAAAGGTGAGGGAGAATGAGGGATGCGTGGGGATACGAGAGGGACGATGGTGTGATTAGAAAGGTGTCTCATTCGTCCCGGTAACTGAAATAAGGTAGAAAATAGTATTAAGAATTGTGGGAAAGTGCAAGCAAAGATGAGTGCAGTCAGTGAAGGAAAATATGATATACGTTTTGACGAGTGTGAGGGAAAAGAAAGAGTATGAGGACCGGGTGAGAGGGAAATGAGAGGGATGTATCGCAAAGAGTGAGGAGAATAAAAGAGTGACGGAGGAGGCAAGGAAAGGGTGCGTTGCGTTGTAAAGAGAAAGAAAAAGTAGAGGAAGAAAATGAGAGAGAGAGAGAGAGAGAGAGAGAGAGAGAGAGAGAGAGAGAGAGAGAGAGAGAGAGAGAGAGAGAGAGAGAGAGAGAGAGAGAGAGACAGACAGACAGACAGACAGAGAGAGAGAGAGAGAGAGAGAGAGAGAGAGAGAGAGAGAGAGAGAGAGAGAGAGAGAGAGAGAGAGAGAGAGAGAGAGAGAGAGAGAGAGAGAGAGAGAGAGAGAGAGAGAGAGAGAGAGAGATTGAAATCGCTCTTCCTTAATTTGTACAGAAAATAGGATAAAGAAGTGTTGGAAAAGCAGAGAAGTCTTTGAATAAATCGAGTGCAGTTCCCCTTTTTTTTTTTTTTTTTTACTAGGACGGTTGCATATAAAGCTAATACAAAATTCAAGGAAAAAAGTCTGAATTCACGAATGCAAACTGGAACATTTATGCAAAGAGATGCACGTGTTTCCCTGCCAGAAGGGTTTACTCACAGCATCGGCCTCAGTGCACAACGAAGTAAACTTAATTAAATAAAAAAAAAAGCTTGTATATTTAAATCACGTTTACTGATGAAGATTTTCTCATCCCTTCACCTGTGTTTCTCTCCTCAGCCATTCTCGCTTTTATATTTACAAGGTTTCCAGGAGCCAAAAAATACCTGGTGGAAATATAGAAAGAGGAATCGAGCAGAAAAATAAAAGGAAGCCCAAAAGTTCAAAACGAAAGAAAAGGGAGAAAACATAAAATAAAAATATGACGGTGTCCAGAAAAAAATTAAGGAAATAGAAAACTGTGAAAAACGTCCGAATCCAAAATAAAAATATAAAAAAAAAATAAATGAGAAATTGAGGGGATAAAGTCATAAGATAAAAAAATGAGAGAAGTAGAAAGGGAAAGAGAATGACGAAGAGTAATTGAAGGAGCAAAGAAAGGGAATAGGACATAAGAAAAAGGAGACAGAGGAGAATAATATAAATGATGTATTGGATGATGGATGTGAAATAAATGACAGAAAGGAAAGAGGAAGCGAATAAGGAGAATAATGGGGAAGAGAAAAAAATGGAGGATAATGATTGGGGTCGAGAGGAGAAACAGAAGGAGACAAGGAAGAGAAGAGGGAGGAGGAGAAGCACACTATTACCACAGGCAGAAACAAGACACACACACACACACACACACACACACACACACACACACACACACACACACACACACACACACACACACACCTTAATTGGCGACGCTCCGGCCCCAAGCGAGCATTCCCGGTGTTGCGGGCGCGATGTTGTTTCCATTTAACAGGGAACCAAACGAAGGCCCAGTGACGTGCCGGAGTCCTGAGCCCGTGTTTGGCGGTGCCTGGGGGGGAGGGGGGGATAGGGGGGTCCTGGAGGGAGGGAGGAGAAAGCGTGTTGTGAGAATGAGGAAGAAAGGAAGCTAGTGGGAGAGAGAGAGAGAGAGAGAGAGAGAGAGAGAGAGAGAGAGAGAGAGAGAGAGAGAGAGAGAGAGAGAGAGAGAGAGAGTGTTGGGGAGGTGTGAACTGCGCCGCAGGAGGTCAACGAGGCCGAGTAAGATATGTGAGGACTGTGAAAATATTAGTAGCTGAAAATAAATGTTTAAATCAGGTTATACTACTGTAATTAGTTTTTACTAAAATAATATAAATGCAATTATATTAATGATGATAAAATTACTACTATTACAAAAATTAATGCTATTATTATTATTATTATTATTATTATTATTATTATTATTATTATTATTATTATTATTATTATTATTATTATTATTATTATTATTATTATTATTATTATTATTATTATTATTATTATTTTATTATTATTGCCATTGTTATTATTATTTTTTATTATTATTATTCCCGTTATTATAATCATTGTTTCATATTATTATAAGTATACCATTATTGTCGTAAATATTTGGTCTCATCTCCCCAATCCTTCTGTGCCAGTTGTTACTTGCCATAAACAAATTCCTGATTCAGCGGAGCACACACAGCTGGAAACCTACAGTGCTGCAGAAATAATTAATTGTTCTTAGTTACTGACGAGTGCAAAAGCAGGATTTAGAAGATGCAACATAAATACTTTAGATTGCATATCCATACCTCTATAACGATGAAAAGTAATAGCTTCCAAATTATCCAGACTTTTCAAATTCGTTTCTTTTGCAGGACAATTTCCCCGTTTCATTCCTCATCGTGGCTTCCATATACATACATCATGACCTGTGTGTGCTTCCTCAATAACTGTTCCCCTTAATATCGCCTGTTGCCGATAGAGATCATAGTGTCCGCTTCATTTGTGGCCCTTTGTGGCGGTAATGGAGCTTTTATTGTTACCTCTGTCCAGAATTCCCTTTACATAATTACTTAATTTACGTGTATGTATTCATGAAAGTGTGTGTGTGTGTGTGTGTGTGTGTGTGTGTGAGAGAGAGAGAGAGAGAGAGAGATTCGCTGCACCCCGTTCTCCCATACTTCATTTAATGTTGTTTAGAGTTAATGATAATGGAGATTGATGATTGCAATAGCGCCATTTCTTGATTATTCCTTATATGGTCGACGGTGGTCCTAAGTGACGGATTGAGAGGAGGAGGAGACTGGCGGGGCGAAAGAGTAAACCATTGAAAGAGAATTGTATCAGAAGTGGTGAGAGGAAGGAACGGTATATATTAAAGGAGTGGATCGTGTTAACCTTGAAAGAGGTAATACATTTGGAAGAACAGGTTGAAATATAGGCTCCTCAAGTGTTGGTATTTGTGATTAGTTTATGCAGCGAAAACAAAGAGCGGGTGTAGGAAGTCACTAACGCAGAGTCTATTCACGGGTTCTCTTGTGTTGTGTATTCATATGGAGAAAGAGTGAGTGCAGTGGGTATTATTATGTCAACTTGTGTTAAAATATATGATTCGTCAGCAACCAAGGAAACCATAATTCAACGTTTAAACCTGTCGAAAACATGATAATTTCACATCCATTACGATTATGTAAATGATAATAAGGACTTGTATTGCTGGCTCTTGTACGGGATTCATATATTAAATGTCATGAGCATCTTTTGTACTGAAATATTCGTGGATTGAAATGATTAATTGCGAGAAACACTCTGGTATTAAATGTTGCACTATCTCGTAACTATAAAAATTGGCGCCGTTGTCAGCCCGAGTACCACCAGCAGACCACCACCGCCTCCGCCGCCGCCCTATGCGTTAGAAACATAGAAAAGGAGCTGCCTCCGCTAAATTAAGCTCTCGAGACCAATTTATGCAAGAAGAGCGCTTTTTCTTTCAGGCGCTTTGCTTAATACATTTTTTTTTCCCTCCTACCATACTTTCCTACTCTGTTTTCTCTTCCTTCCTCTCTCAGACATTTTATTTCACTCCTTCCTTGAATTTCTCTCATTTCTGCTTCCTCACTTCCTATCTAATCTTTTTTTTTCCTTCATATCAAGTTTTGTTTCCTTTCTTTTCCCTCCCTTTCGTTCCATTAGGCAGACAAGTTTGAGGCGTTGCTTAATCTCCATTCTGAGTGCCGCGAATTTTTCTTTTCTTTTTCCTCCTCTTTCACTCTCGCTTTATGACGCGCGGTGGCTGTGTACACGAGGCTCTGCGGGTGTTGCTTTGCTTTATCAGTGACTTACTTGCATTTCTTACCTTCTTAGAGCTTGTCATACTCCTCAGTGTTTGTCTTGTTTATGAGTGGAAATTAAATGCTTGGACCCTTCTACCTTTTTTTACGTTTCATCATTTATAGGAGCAGTGAGTAGCGTGCTTTTTTTTCATATATGTTTCCTTTTTTTATGCCCTTGAACTGATTCCTCTGCCTTAAAAAATATATGTGGTTTCCCTTTACCCTTTACCTGTGTCCCCCCTTCTCTTCTTACTGCGCGTCCGTTTACCCGCACCAGTCTCCCACCCTCCCATTAGAGGTTTCACGGTGCTCTATGTTACCTTCGGATTTGATGACTTCACACCTTCTGTCAGCTTAGTTTTTTTTCATGTTTTCTTCTTGTTATTCTTATTCGTATTCTTGTTCGTTTTCTTGTTTTTACTTATTGCTTTTGTTTTTCTTCTTTTTTTCTTCGTTTTCTATCTCCTTCTTCTCCTTTTTCTTCTTTCTCTTCATGTTCTTGTTCTTGTTATTCTTCTTTTTCTGTTTGATTTTTTTTCCTTCTTTCCTCATCTCCCTTCTACACCCCCATCCATATGAGTTATTTCCCTCTGTTTCCTTCCCCTTGTACTTCATGTCACATCCCCTCCGTGCTCTCTTCCTTCGCTGTCTGGCTTTGCTACCTACAAGTCCTCTGTTTCTTTTCCCTTTTACCTTACTTCCCTCCTTTATTTTCTCTCTCTTCCTCTCGCAGCCACTTTCGTCCATTCTTTCCTTGAATTTCTCTCACTTTTCCTTCCTCGCTTCCTATCTCTAATATTATCTTTGTATTACCCCCATACTCAGTTTTGTTCCTTTCACCACCTTCCTTTCTCTCCCCTTCATGCTATTCTTTTTCCCTGTCCCTTCCTTCCTTCCTACCTTCCTTCCTGTTCCCACTTTCCTTTTTCCCTCTACGTTCTTTTTCCTCTTAACTGTAGCATTTACCTCTATCTTACTTCTTGTGGTGCCTTCTGCTCCTTAGCCTTAGTTCCTTCTACCCTTATTACATTATTTTGCCTTCATATATTGTGTTTTCATGATCTGTCTTCATGTTTCCATCGTCTCTTTACCCCTTCAGGGAGTATTGTTTATATTTGTTTACTTTTATTCCATTGCATTCTCCCCGATAGCCGATGGAGAAGATCAAAGGAGTTGCTTTTTCGTCGTTAACTATTAAAAAACTTTATTTACCTAAGCTTCTTTCTTGTTGGAGGCTAATTTATCTGTTGCAAGACCTCTTAAAATGACGCTTTCATGTCACGTGAAAGGACGACATATGTTTCTTTTCTCTTCTGCTCGGCTCTCTCTCTCGTTACTTGCATTATTTCTCACTTACGTCATTTACCTTTTAATACAACTAGTTTTTTTTTATCATGCAACCACATCTTTTGAAAGCTTTTAAACATGAAATCACTCTTTCTTTTCATGATATTTCTAAATAAAATTCAAATCATATGGATCTGGCGGCAGCTGTGACGGTGACGGCGGCATCCATGGCGGCAGCGCTGCGAGGGAAAACAATGAAGGGACGAGAAGAGATTTAAGGGCAGAGGGGAGGAATGGACTTGTAGGGCGTCACGCGAACATGTCAACCTGTACAAAAATCTGATGGAGTGCGACATGCCGACATAGGCCACGTATATAAAAAAAAATCGGGCTGTGATATGCGACCTGTCCCCATGCCCTTGAACAGCCCGCCACTCAGAGTTGCGCACCTCCGTCACTGTTATCAAGGTTGTGTTTACCTCCGACGTGGAGTGGCAGCCGGCGAGGGACTCCAGGAATGATTGCTAATGTGGTAGAACTTTTTTTATTTAATGTCTGCATGTTTTGCCATATCTTTACCTTTAGCATGAAGATGTTCCGGTGACATTACGTGATATAAACCGTCCACTCAGTAATAATCTCTTGTTTAGTCAATGGCGTGGAATGTTTGAAGATATTTTCGCCTTGTCCACATATTTTACAAGACCTTTTGTGGTATACGCTTGCTAAATAGTGATTCTTTCAAGTTTGTTTCATCAGTAAACATACATTATCGTTTATAGGAAAACATATTCCTGTTGAGAATCAGAGATCAAGAGGTTTACGAGTTATTAGTGACACCTAGTTGCGCCAGACATCTGCTGTGAAGCTAAAAAAAAATCAAGAACGGACACGAGATCTACATACTCATAAAAATCTTATGAGGACAGAAAGGAAAATGCCGTTTAGAAAGAGGGTGGGAAAGGTTTACAGGGTACTGTGAGAACGGACGGGGGAAATTTGAGAGACTGGGTAACAGATGAAAGGAACGTAGGGACGAGAAAGGAAAGGAAAGGAAAGGGATTGAATGAGATGGCAAGGGAAGTAATGGGGTGGGATGGGCCTTTAGAGGAAACAGGGTGGAAAAGGAATTAAAGGGACCTAAATGTTACATGTAGGAAAAGCTGTGAAGGCGGACAGGGCAAGGACGGGGCAGCCATCGACGGATTTTAGGCAGCCGGCCACGAAAGCCCAGCACTCCTCATCGACTTGCAAATGACTTCATCTTGTAAGTTCGAAGTTGTAAACCCGACGAGCCGCCCTCCACTGGACTCCTCCGCTGATGAACTCGGTATTTTTTTCTCCTTTTTTCACTCCCTTCTCTAGTTTACTTTTACCTCTACGGACTAGTTCAAGGCAAAAAGTTTATGATCGAAAAAATATCTCTGAGGTGTGTTTTTTTATTTTGTTTCCCCTGCGGAGGAGTGATGGGCCGCGTGTTTTCTTTGTGTAGGTATCCACTATTTAGTCCCGCTCGTGAGAAGAGAAGAGAAGAGGAAAACAATCCTTCTCATAAGTGCCATAACTCGCCTTTCCTATACCCCCCGTCTTTTGCTTCCTCGCTCCGTCCTTATTTTCATCCCTTCTTTCCTCCCTACACCTCACTCCCCTTGTCCTCATTTCTCCCGCTCTCTTATCATTACCCTATTTAGCCATTCCCGCTTTCAAACATGCATTCTGCTGAACCATTTACACCGATACTTTAAGCTCTAGTGGATTGAAATTCTGGTTTTCATTTTACGTCATTTTATTCTCTTTAATATTCACATCGTTAGCCTTATCTACGTTTCTCCGTTCCCTGACCTAGTTGAACCCCATGCTACCCTTACTTATCTTAGTCTTTTGCTTTTCCTTTCTCAGTTTTTAATCACCCCATCTCATTTTCTTACCTTTCTTCGCTTCCTTTCACTTACGTCTACTTCTTCTCGCCTGCTTGCTTCATTTTCCTAGCTGAGGCCGCTGATTCCTGAATATCTAACCTCAAGTGGATATCAGCGTGTGTGTGTGTGTGTGTGTGTGTGTGTGTGTGTGTGTGTGTGTGTGTGTGTGTGCCTTTCTCTCTCTCTCTCTCTCTCTCTCTCTCTCTCTCTCTCTCTCTCTCTCTCTCTCTCTCTCTCTCTCTCTCTCTCTCTCTCTCTCTCTCTCTCCCCCGAGCTCATATAATATCAATAAAGCCACCCAGCGTAACATCATAACAATTATCTGATTATTTACTCTTCCACGATTGCCTCCCAAGTATTCTAATATGAAACCCAACTTGCGCCGTCTACTTCCCACAACTTCATCCTAATGTCATAACAGCGGACTAAGTGGGGAGTACCCGAGGCCCTGCCACTTCCTCCCTCTCCTGCTCCTCCTGCTGCTCCTTCCGGCCGCTGCTGGAGGAATATCGGAGGAACATCTGGCGCTGCGAGATGCCAAGGCGATATTGGGTCTTCACACCTGGCCGGCCACCCAGCGACCCCAATATTGCGCTAAATATTTTCGTGGTAGCCTTGTCTCGCTGCTGCCCCGCTGGCGACGCGTTAGGATGCATTTTATGTCCGTGGGTCACCATTAATTAATCAAAGGTACGTTCACGTTCTACACTGAGATCACTGATTTGTCACGGCTGTCAAATTATACCTCTGGAGCTCAAATGTGTATGTGCTGAATCAAGCTTTGCCTCTTACTAGCACGGCAAACCAGCTGTGATATCCGGGTTTGGTTTCCGATGCATACTCGTATACCATGTTCAGTAATCCTCGGTATAATATGCACAAGCCGAGAGTCGATGCACTAAACCATGCTAAACCGAAACGCTATCAGCCACCACGACTCAGACGCTGTAGCCACTCTGCCGATCCACAACTCAACAGAGACCCAGAACGTAAATGGCACAGTCGCGTCAGTAAAAAAAAGTAATGAGTAAACATAACTTGAGAGAAAATTTGTAGTAATGAGAATCTAACGAGAAGAAATAAGTGTTAACAGCGAGCCTCATAACCCGAGGAATAAACAAGAGCTGGAGGCGGAGAAGATAGTAAGTTCCCCGGCAGATCCGTTTAAAGAAGAAACAACGAGCCGTGCAGACAAGTCGTATTTAAGGCTAGGAGGAGGAGGAGGAGGAGGAGGGAGCGGGGAATAGGAAAAGAGGAAAAGAAGGAAAAAGAGGAGGAGGAGATGGAGGAAAAGGGGAAAGAGGAAAAAGGAGGAAAAAGAGAAGAAGAAAGATGTGAAGGAGGAAGTCAGGGAGGAAGATGGCGAAGGAAGACGAAGATAAAGAGAAAGAGGACTAGGAATAGGAAAAGGGGGAAGAGAAAAATGAGGAAAAAGAGAAGAAGAAAGATGTGAAGGAAGAAGTCAGGGAGGAAGATGAGAAGGATAAAGAGATGGCGAAGGAAGACGAAGATAAGGAGAAAGAGGACTGGGAATAGGAAAAGGGGGAAGAGGAAAATGAGGAAAAAAAGAAGAAGAAAGGTGTGAAAGAAGGAGTCAGGGAGGAAGATGAGAAGGATAAAGAGATGGCGAAGGAAGACGAAGATAAGGAGAAAGAGGACTAGGAATAGGAAAAGGGGGAAGAGGAAAATGAGGAAAAAAAGAAGAAGAAAGATGTGAAGGAAGAAGTCAGGGAGGAAGATGAGAAGGATAAAGAGATGGCGAAGGAAGACGAAGATAAGGAGAAAGAGGACTGGGAATAGGAAAAGGGGGAAGAGGAAAATGAGGAAAAAAAGAAGAAGAAAGGTGTGAAAGAAGGAGTCAGGGAGGAAGATGAGAAGGATAAAGAGATGGCGAAGGAAAACGAAGATAAGGAGAAAGACGACTAGGAATAGGAAAAGGGGGAAGGGGAAAATGAGGAAAAAAAGAAGAAGAAAGATGTGAAAGAGGAAGTCAGGGAGGAAGATGAGAAGGATAAAGAGATGGCAAAGGAAGAGGAGGAGGAGAGAAAGGAGGGTCCAGTCATCCGTAGTTTCTTGGATGCATTATTGGGAGTGAGAGACTGACTTCCGCTGTCTCTCTCTTGAGCAAATAAAAGAAGAAAAAGGAAGAAAAGGAGGAAGGTCAAAAAGAAGAGAGTCAGTTCACATTAGAGTAAGAAAGAGTAAGTAATGCAAGAACAAAGACGAAACGAAAAGGAAATATGAGAACACGATAGATTAAAGGAGAAGACGGAAGAAAAGATATATTTAGAGAAGGAGAAGGAATAATAACAAATAATGCAGAAGGATGTGAAACAGGAATATGAAAATGGAAATAGAACAAAGAAAAAGAACTTGGAAAAAAGGCAATTGAAGACTATCAGGAAAAAGCAACGACAAATACACTAGCTCAGAATAGCCAATAGAAGGAGGACATAGGAAAGAGAAGTAGCATGGAGAAGAAGGAGAGAGAGAGAGAGAGAGAGAGAGAGAGAGAGAGAGAGAGAGAGAGAGAGAGAGAGAGAGAGAGAGAGAGAGAGAGAGAGAGAGAGAGAGAGAGAGAGAGAGAGAGAGAGAGAGAGAGAGAGAGAGAGAGAGAGAGAGAGAGAGAGAGAGAGAGAGAGCCGTGGAGGAGAGACAGAGGCAATATATGAGGATCAGGCTGCTTGGTCAGGTCGACTGCATAAAAAAAGAACATCACTCCACTTGTCGGGGGTGAAAAGTCCCCTTGACAAACTTCTTAGGCACTTGACACGGAGAGATCTTGAAAGCGAGGCAGGGCGGGACAACAGCCACTAGTCTTGTTGAGGGTAAGAAGGAAAGGAGTAGGAGGGGGAAGAGGAGGATGGGGATGAAAGAGGAAGGAGGGAGAAGGAGGGTAACAATGGAAATGTTGCCAGAAGAGGAGGAGGGATGGAGATGAAGGGAGAAAGAGAAAAATGAAGCGAAACAGAAGATATTGGGAGGACAACATCCGGGAAGACGAGAAGGAACTGGAGGAAAATCAGAAGAAGGAAAAGGATATAGGAGGAAGGATGAAAGGGAGGAGGAGGGAGAAGAAAGGTATGGATGGAAATGTAGCTTGAGAAGAGGAGAGATGGAGATGAATGGAGAAAGAGAGGAATGTAGAAGAGAAACAGGAGGTATTGTTCGACGCAGAAACGAATGCATTAGGATAAGGACTAAATTGAGATGATGATAAACAGGAGGTATTGAAGGACGCAGAAGGGAATGTAACAGGAAAATAACCACTAAATTGAACGAGAAGAACTAAAGGGAGGAGAAGGAAGAGGAAAATCAGGAAATACTTATCCACCGTCGCTATTTATTATATGATCTTCTTTGCAGGATTTCCGACTATTTCAGATCAGTGCAGACGAGTTGAAATTAATGCTGAGGTACGAGCAGGTAATCATCGTTCACTAATACCTGGAAAGTAATTACGGAATTTGCTGCAGGGAACAGTTTCTTCTTCTACCTCATCACCTCGTCGTTTCCAAACCATTAATATCTTCGAAGAGTGATTTCAACTTGCATTAGAAAATCGATTAATCTTCACTTATATGATTAAAGTAACGTCATGTATTGTCACGTTTGAACATCACTATCATGACACCGAAGCAAAACAAATATTATGCTAAAAGTACACGTGGAATATTAGATAATGATGTATCTCTGAACCTTTTTCTATTATTTTTCGGGGCAGCACAACAGTCAAGCGTTTTGTATATACCATTTTGCATTAGTGAGCGATCCCCGCTAGACTCGCGCGCTGCTTTGTGTCGGTAGCTCGTCATAAACACGCTTCATTTTGATCAAGCCAGAAGCAGACCCTCCACCCACACCCTCCAATAAACAAGGGGGGAAAAAAACGCAATAACCCTCGCCATAACGAACCAATTTTTTCATGTAAAATTCCCTAAATACCGCGCATTACTCGCTCATCAAGAGGCCTCGTCTATAGGGAGGGAGTATAAAACATGATATTTTTTTACGTTAATTAATGCATGCGAGGTAATATTAGACAAAAGTGCCAACTAAAAACAACAACAACAACAACAACAACAACAACGACAACAACACCAACAATATCAAGAGCAACATCAGCAATAACAACAACAACAACAACAACAACAACAACAATCGCAAAAAGAAAAGGACAAAATCAACAGCAACAAGAAAACACCCCTCCTTGCTGTATTCATGATGTATATACAGTGCCTAATGGATACTTATTGAGCAAGGTGGGTCCTCCCTCCCACACACCCGCCGTGCAAAATTGTTTCAAAATATTTGTGTAATGAAACAAGAACGAAACCTCCTCGCCAGGTCTTAAAATACGATATATTGCATCATTCATCGTATTTCATGGTAGAGGAGGAGGAGGAGGAGGAGGAGGAGGAAGAAAAAGAAGACGAAGTGGAGGAAGAGGCGGGAAAGATGACGTGATGGTGATGATGGTTGATGTAGATGATGATTAAGATGAAGGAAAGAAGCGAAAGAAAATGAACAGGACTGACGAAAATATGAAAAGAAAAGGAAGCAAAAAACAAGATACAAGAAGGAAGGAGCATAAACAATAGCAAAAAAAATAGTTAGCGTTCGGCTGTTGGAATGGTGAGGGACCGTCTGTGGTTTTTTTTATATACACGGATGGGGTGGAAGGGAAGGGAGATCCGCGCAGTGAAGATGTTATGAGCACTGGGGCCTCGTGGTTGTGGTGGTGGTGGTAGCGGTTGGTTGTGGTGGAGATTATGGTAGTGTGAGTGTTTATGGCGGTCCTGGAGGTGGTATTAGTAGGTGGAGTGAGGGTGGTTGTTGTGATGGTGATATTTGTGGTAGATGTAGATGTAGTACTCGTTGAGGTTGTGGTTTGGGTAGTGGTGGTTATGGGAGATAGTGGTGGTGGTGGTTGTAGCTGGGGTAGGGAAGAGTGGTGGTGGTGGTGGTGGTGGTTGGTCCCCATGCGGCGTGACTCCTGGCCAAAGAAAAAAAAAAAAAACAATCAACACGTCCAAACATCGAGGGAGAGGAAGAGAAGAAAAAGCTAAAAAAAAATTGATATGTTTTATTTACTGCTTCGTGCCTTTGTTTGCTTCCCTTTACCTTTATTTTTTTCACTTTTTCCCTCCAAGGTTTCTTTTTTCTGACGGGACGGGATGGTCGATGTCGAGTGTTCCTGTAGTTATTGTTACGCTCTGCTTCTATTTTTATTTCACATGAGGTTTTTTTTTATTATTACTTTCTGTCGCCGAAGTTTGTGAGGCGCAGAAAAACATGGGCCATAAATTCGGTAGATATAATTTTTCTAACATATCTATTCCAACGACTAACTATTTGGGGTCATTATGGCATTTTTTCCGTAATCTATTCCCCCAACTTCACTTACAATATCAAAATTCAGTGATGGTTTCCTGCTGCGACACAAGGTAAATCTGCCAGGTGTGTGGATGCAAGGCAGGTAATTAAATGACACCTTACTTACTGTTTCTCCTCCACTGATTTTATTTCGCTCTCGTCCGCAACATTGTTATTCACCGCCAACAACGTACATCGCCTCTCTTATGTTATCAAGCCTTCGTCCGTGTCTCTGGTTCTCTGTGGGTAACTATCTTTTTCGGCTTTGTTTATTTTATCTCACCTCCTCCTCCTCCTCCTCTTCCTCCTCCTCCTCCTCTCTCTCCTCTTTTACCTGAACTTCCTCTTTCTGCTTTTCATTCATGTAATTTTTCTTCCTTCCCTTCTTCAATCTCCTTCTTTTCCTCACCCTCTTCTTTTTCCCCCTCCTCTCCTCCTTCATTCCTCCTCTCCTACCTCCTACCACTAACATCCACGAAAACCTCATTATTCCCTTCTGGTTCTCGTTCCTCCCGTGAGGCGTGACGGCGCTGAACACACAGCAAGTTCCCGGCAGTTACTGGGCACAAGGCTTTGTTAGCTCCCGGCGGCGCGACTCCTATTGCGGCGAGAAGTGTTTGTCTGATTTGCATGTCAAAGCTTTGTCGCGTGAAGACTGAACCCCTCGCTCCGTCTGAGAGAGAGAGAGAGAGAGAGAGAGAGAGAGAGAGAGAGAGAGAGAGAGAGAGAGAGAGAGAGTGTTTGTTACCCTCGGAAAGCCTCAGATATTCATATATTCATTCTCACGTATTCATTCTCTAACTCAATAATCCGCCACTGTCCAAACAACCTACTTTTTCGAGCCATAAGAAATACACGAGTCTCTCCGTTTTAGGAAGAGCTCAGCCGCATAGAGAACGACTCAGGTGACAAGCTATTTACATTGGAAGAGACGCCTACGAAGAGCTTTGACTCAGTTCTTCAAGTACCAGAAGTTCATAAAGTCGACCATTCCAAGTTGAGCTCCAAACGAACGCAGGAGCTAGAAATAATGATCCACCGAGCCAAGGTAGGCGATTTAATAGACATCGGCAGGTTGTTGGGGTTTTTTTTCAAACCGATTCATCTGTCAGTAGAACAATCTTCCTTCACTGGAAAATGCGTGAACTATCAACTACTATAAAATCTTCAGTTAATTCTACTTTGTTGCGTCAGGAGTGAATTGATGAATGTACCGGAGTGCTTTGATCTTGTCTGCAACCATTGAGTCGCCTGTCTAGCAGATTAAATCAATAGAGCGGCTTGCTGTTAACTGACTTTCAATGTTTCCGTATTTCCATGTTTCCTCCTCCGCCTATGTGTACCGTATTGCCATTGTCTTTTGGTTCTCTATCTTTTACACTATATTCAGTGTGAGTGTGTGTGGGGTGGGGGGGGGCAGTGTGTATTTCTTTATTTCTGTCAACGTCATCATTACAGTAGGGTAGTAGTAACAGTAGTAGTAGTAGTAGTAGTAGTACTAGTAATAGAAGTAGTAGTAGTTCTCTCTCTCTCTCTCTCTCTCTCTCTCTCTCTCTCTCTCTCTCTCTCTCTCTCTCTCTCTCTCTCTCTCTCTCTCTCTCTCTCTCTCTCTCTCTCTCTCTCTCTCTCTCTCTCTCCTACCATTTGATATCACATTCGAAAGCCCAGACTTACGTTTTGCTTGAAATACGTCAGCTTCGAGTATCACCTCATGGTATAGCAAATGTCCTTATTAATATTGTTCAGTTTCTTCACGTTAACCCCTTTTTACAATCATAATATTCGTCTTAATATCAAGCTCGCTCCCGAACTCCATGACTCATATGCCGGGCCTTTCCTCCGCCGCCACAAGACAGCCCGCCAGTCTGCCCGGGGTCTTGGGGCGGGGCGGGCACGGAGCGGCTCATTAACAGCCATTCACCGCCGAAATGTACCGCCCCGACCTCAGCGTCACGGGCAGCTTGTTAATAACTTCGCCTTCAGGTGCTGCGTGTGGCCAGGTCGCGTGTCAACAACAGGCCAGAATCTCATTAAAAGAACCGTTTAGGAATTTTAAGAGTTTTCACGTTCACAGTTAAAAATTTGGGGTCCTTTTTTTTATTTTTTACACTGGGTACGACATTAACCATGAACATATATATTTGATAAGCGATTAGAAGTAAAATATTAAAAGGTAAAGAAAAGCGCTCCAAAAACTAGACTACAGAAAATAAGTGACTCAAAACATGATATAGATTGATTTTGCTTATTCATGAAATTATTCGATTTGTGCCACCTAAAGAAAAATTAAAGATTAATACTTTCAACTTTCTTCTGCTGCCGTCCGCCCCCTCTCCTACCGTTAATCCCGGTGGCTGATAAACCTGAGCTGAAGGGCCACTAGCTTCCTCCCCTCCCTCCCTTTCCTCTCCTCCCTCTCCCCCACCTCTCCTCCTCACCCCCATCGCCGGCGAGGAGCACCATCCATTTTGCCCGAATATTAAGTGGCTCATGAATACCGGTGCAGGAAATAGCGGCTTCCGTACAGCATTCAGCCACGTGTGTTGGGTCTGACGGGCACAATTAGATTTTCAGTTTATAAAAGTGAATCCAAACAACAAGGTATCCGATTTTCCCACGTCCGAATGCTGACACGTTTAGACAGCGGAAGACCAACACGAAAGAACGAACAGTCCGTAAAACTGCAGCTTCGGGGATATCTGAAGAATCACCTGCCGAAGCTGATCTTTCCGGGCAGATGCAGGTCGCCGGCAACACAAAACGAACTCCCTCTCTGTGTTTCTCTTGGCAGTCTCCTTTGTTTGGCCAGCACTCTACCTCCTCCTTTCTCCCTCACATCCCTATATACTTCCACCAATCTCACTTTCCTCTTTTTTTTTTATCGTCTATTAGTTCTGCAACCTATCTAGACATCCTCTACACCTCATCTTTCTTTGACCTCTTTCCTGTTTATTTAATCCATCATCTTCTCTTCTTATTCTCCTTCAGTCTCATCAGCTCCCTCCATCTCTCATCTTACTCCCTAGCTTGTCTTCTCGCCTTCCATAACTGACCTCTAATAATGGCTATGATTAGACTCATCTATCGTATTCTGCTCCTTTGCGTTGATGTTCCCTTCCATTTCCTTCTGTTACACCGTCCCCCTCTTCCTATCTTTCACAGTTCCTTCCTCTTCCTCCTTGCCTCTGCTGGCCAGGGAATCAAGTAGTTACTTAAAGAAAACCCGAATTTATGTGTTAAAGTTTAGCGCCGTTATTTTTCGCTCGCAGCGTGTCGTCGATCATATATGAACAAATCGGATTCATCCACATCATTAAATGCATTATGTATTTTGAAACATTCGATCGGTTTCCCTTGAAGGCGGCGTTACTTAAGCTTGTTGAAGGGTATCAGTCATTTATCAAGACCAAGCTGAACTTTTACACAAGTCTCTATTTCACCATCGTCTTCGTCTTATCCTTTTTCTCGTCTTCGTCTTATACTTTTTCTCGCCTTCATCTTACTCTCCCGTTGTCTTCATTCCCGCAGCCTCCCCTCCTCCTCACCTTGCCTCGGCCCCGACCTCCCCCCTCCGTGCAGGCGCCGCACGCGAGGCTGAGTAGAGGTATCCGTCTCTCGACACACAGGTAATTACACCGATACATCCATCACTGCCTAGTAAATCACCACTTTTAGGTTGTCGGGCATTAAGAGGCAAGGCAAAAATTCCAGTGTTCCCCTACTCACGTGTCTCAGGCCGCGCTGCGTATAGAGGCGGGAGTCTTGTGAGTATTGGGTAAGGTTATAATCCCAAATGCATCTCCGGCATTAGCACTGCCTTCCCTGTGGTCAATGATGGCAAGAAACTACAGTGTGTCCCATTCATCTGAACTTATTTGAAGAAGTTTGGCAACAATTCCTCTTCTTCAGTAATCACATCAGACTGGATTACAAGGGAAGTCCATAACCCGGGAGTGAGTGCTGTGTGTTTTCTCCTCGCCAATGCTGGAGGCGCCTACGTCTAGATACTGGAGGAGGAGGAGGAGGAGGAGGAGAAAGAAGAGGAAACGGTGGAAAATGCGGAAGATGTAGGAGGAGGAAGAGATTATTAAGGGGGTGGGATGAAGGTTACCCAAATATATATGAAAGCTGGGAGATTATAAAGTATTAGTGCAATGAAGTCTCTTGGAGAAGGAAAGAAAAAGTGCAAGAGGAGAAGGAAAGGTTGCCGAAGAAAACAGACTCGGGCGGAAGTGAAGAAAGTAGGGCAGCAAAATGAAGAAGAAAGGAAGAGGGAAATAGGAAAATGAAGATTACCATGGAGTATACTTGATATGCGAGTTAAGACAGTATAGGCTGTAAGGAGATAAGGAGAGACAAGTCCGGAAACGGCTACAGGAATCGAGGAAGGGAACTCGTGTGTGAGGAGGAAGGTTGTATGGGCGTGAGGGTGTTGACGCTGAGCTGCTGGATGGAGTGTTTGTAGAGGGAGGTGTGTGTATAATCAAACACTGCTTGCTACCAATATTATTTCGTTTTTTTTTTTAGGAATATTAGTTATGAGCGCTTGTTTGTATGAAATAAGTGTACGTGTGAGAGGCTGTGTGAGTGTGTATTTACTTACCTAGTTGTATTTACCTAGTTGTAGTTTTACAGGGCCTGGGCTTAACGCTCATGTGGTTCCGTCTCCGTATCTGCATTTATCCAACTGTGGGTGTGGGTGTGGGTGGGTGTGGGTGTATTTACGTGCTTGTCAAGTTTAGATTCCTTCCAAATCTTCTTGTACCTCACCCACGGTCAAACAGGGAACTTTCAAGGTAAAACAAGAACATCACCCTCGCCGCTATTCTCCTGCCCAGGCTGATCACGGTAGAAGTGGGTGTAGAAATTTTCCGCTACCACTTCTCAGCATTTTCTTTGTTTTTTGTTTTATGTTTGTTATTTTTTGTGTATTATCATGCCCATTTTTTTATATATCTCAAATTCATTTAATATTATCAAATCTCTCCTATCTATCACCTTCATTTACTTGCATTTCTTTGTGAACAGTTTTGCTCCTTTCGTTAATTTACTACCGTCTTGAACATATGCCTCCCATATTAATTGAAAGTAGAGCATAATCATAGGACTAAACCAGACAGTTCAACACTATCCTTATATATCTCAATACGCCGCTCCTACCTTTCTTCCCTTTCGTCATTTCCCTTCCATCTGTACGCCCGCCTGTAACTGTCGAAGAGGGGAAGTATTATGTTGTTAGCCGCCGAGGCTCCATTAAGGTTACTGGTTCAGGAACTGCAGTTCAAAAGCCAACAAACCAGTGTGCGTATCCATTCCTAAGTTACTCCATTGCACCTACTGTCAGTGTTTACGCTCTTTACGTGTGGCGGGCAAGGCTCTGGTGCCAGACTTGTGAGCGCGCTGCATGTAACGTCTGGTGATTTGACCTGAAGTGGCTACCCTGAGTGCCTCGTACTCAGTGGGAGTGAGAGAGTGAGGGAGGGTCGTGCATGCTGTCACCAGCCGTCACTTCCACCTGCCTCAGACACACGGAGAGGAAGGTAGGAGTGCTGTTCCGTGGGTCGGTGTTGATATTGTTGCTGTGTTGCGGGGCCTCAGTTAAAGGACAGATACAACACAGCGGCCAGTCAAGTAAGACACGTGAGAGAGAGAGAGAGAGAGAGAGAGAGATAATCAGGCCTCTGCTTAGACTCGTGGAAGTTTTATCGTCGGAGTTTGTGGCGCTGTGATGTGAATTCAGGAAGTCGGAGCCGTTGCTGAGGCCCGCCTGGTGGGTATGTACATGTTCGTTGCCTATTTTGCCTGCTTGCCCGTCTGCCTTCCTGTATTTTCTCGCTCCTCCCTCGTCGTACTTCCCATGGTAACTTGCATATAAAGCGCAACGTGTAAGTGGCGATTAAAGAAAGTTACTGTGGAAAAACTGCACTGGGAAATAGGAATGTCTCCCCTCTCTTCCTCACTGACTCCCGTTTTCTATGTGCCCTCCACTTTCTAGTCGCTGTCATACTCTCCTCACTCTCGTCTTTTCTTCTTCTCACTTCTGCTCATAAAATCAACAGTTACGTAATGGATGAAGTTAAGAAAGTTTGTGTCTTTATTCACATTTTTTTTCTCATTAGTATTATTTCATTTAGTTTTAACATCTAAATAAATTCCATCATGTTTTTTTAATTCTATACGATCAGAAATCTTGCCTGTGTGCCTTCATTTTATGCTCATTTTCCATTATTAATTTATCATTTTTCTCCCATCACTCAGAACAAAAAGTGTATAACATTTCCTTCCTGGATGATGATTTTCTCTCCACTTGTTGGATATCCTCCTTTGCTCCGTGCGTTGATCCGGAAAGACCCACTTTTCTGTGTAAGTTCGGCGGTAGTTACGTCGGAGGCAGCAACTTGGGCAAAGCTGCGAACAAATTATAAACTCGTGGCGCGGCGCTAGTTACGGCTAGGTCCCTGAAGCGAGTATTAGATTTTCATTTGTTCAGCCACGTCGAATACACGCGCTTGAACATTAAAGAGAGAGAGAGAGTTTGCATCACTTATCTTTCTCAAATTCCGTAGAAACACCTGTTAGTATAGCTCCTTAAAAATTGCAAGCATCAAGAGGTTTTAGCAGTATCTTCCTCAATTTTTTCTTACCATTGAACGTGTCATGCATGTCATATTTATTATTTTATTTTTCCATTAGTCGTCGTGCATTTTTTTTTTTTTCATGAATATTATGGATAAGCAATAAAATAGTTGATCCTACCTGGAGGTACTCAGGATAGGAAGGGGCCTGCAGGAAGATTTACTTAGAGGGACCTCCGGGCTTGACGGCGTAGGGTGGGCGAGACGACGCACCCCCCGGCGTATGCCCCCATTGATTCATGAATAAAATAATAAATTAGTAGGAGTAATGTAGAAAAGTAAAGTGCACTGGAGCTTTACAATTCTTTAAGACTTTTAGAACGTTTAGATCGGCCAGCGATCACCACCACCACCACCACAACTACCACCACCACCACAACCACAACCACCACTACCACCACAACCACAACCACCACCACAACCATAACCACAACCACAACCACCACCACATCCACAACCACCACCACCACCACCACTAAAACCTTACACCATCCACCACTGACCTCTTCTTCACCACCATCACTTCCATGACGCGCTCTCTCTCTCTCTCTCTAGCTCTCTCTCTCTCTCTCTCTCTCTCTCTCTCTCTCTCTCTCTCTCTCTCTCTCTCTCTCTCTCTCTCTCTCTCTCTCTCTCTCTCTCTCTCTCTCTCTCTCTCTCTCTCTCTCTCTCTCTCTCTCTCTCATAAACAAACAAGCAAACCAACAATCAATCGCCTTGAATGAATAACGTAGAGGATATTTTAGTCATAAGAAAATCAAGCCTTTCCTAAAATGTGTGTGTGTGTGTGTGTGTGTGTGTGTGTGTGTGTGTGTGTATATAGCTTTTAATTCTTCCTTAATGTGAGTAACGTAAACATATCTAGAAGGATATATTGGATAGTTAAAAGTTGCTATGATAAGTACCGGGCGGCCCAGCGAACCAAAGAGGCGGACAAACGAACATAGAGACGATGAGATTAGTCACGGAGAGAGACGGACACAGCGACAATAGAAGCCCATTACGATCTATGGAGCACTCTTCATCCGCCTCGTTGGGAGCTGTAATCTTGCCCTGAGTATCCCATAAAGGAGATTATGAGAGTCTCTATACGGGCGCCTATTTATAGCATTAGGATTTTTGTGCCTTACGAGCTGTGTGGGCTGATGCGGGCATGGAGGTGATACACTCTCCGGGGAACGATCACGACGAGATATCAGCGAGTGAGGTTATGAAAGCATGCAAGCCAACGAAGCGTTCAGATGACCCAGGCGAATAGGATTGGACGTGTTATATAGTACTGTTAAAACGGTGGTATGTTAGGGGAGAACCATTTAGCATGTGGTTAGGGAGGGGGGAAAGAGCTGAGTCTGGGAATGAGGTGGATCAGGAGGAGGAGCAGGTGGAGGAGAAGGAAAAGTTGAAGTGAAGTGGAGAAAGATGAAGAGAAGGACACGGAAGTAGAAGAGAAAAATAAGATGGACGATGAGAAGAAGGACGAAGAAGAGAAGGAGGGAAAGAAAGAAAATACATATTAAAAAGTAGGAAAGAGGACGACGAAACTGGGCAAGAGAAGGACAAAGAGGAGAAGGATTAGCACAGCAGACGAAAGAAAAACTAAAAATAAAGCAGAAAGGGAACGGCGCGGCGTTGCTCATGGAAATCTCTGACTACCAGCAGGAAGTGTAAAGTAAAGTTAGGAGCAGTAATTAGCGGGCTTTTTCATTATTGTTTTTTTTCTTTTTTACGCCCTTGCACTGTCTCCTCTGCTGTAAAAAAAGAATGTGTCAAACTCCCCGTGAAATCCAAAGATGTGTCGAAAAGTGTGAGTCATGGCTTCCCTCCTTCCTTTGGACTCCGCGGCCTTACTCTTCTTCCTCTCCCTCATATTTTCGTCACCGAGACTTCCTTGTTCCCCGACAGCATTTTTTCGCCACGCCATTTTCGTGTCGTGTCCTAATGCTGCATGTTTTTTTTTTTCCACCAACCGCCAGTGGCTCTTGATATTTTTGAGGTAAAGGAACATGAGGTGCCAGAGGAAAAAGTTAGTGGTGTAGGTAAAGAACGTGCTTGGAGAATGTAAGGAAACAATGGAGAGAAACATAGCTGGAAGTGGGGGAAGGAAAGAGATGATAAGAAAAGAAAGTGGGAAAAAGAGAAACGGGAGGAAAATAAGAGAAAGGCAGTAGATTCAAGAGGGGAGTGATCTGTAGTTTGATAGGTCTGTCACGGCCATATTGAACCTCGAAGTGGGGGAAGGAAAGAGATGGTAAGAAAAGAAAGAGGGAAAAAGAGAAAGGGGAGGAAAATAAGAAAAAGGCAGTAGATTCAAGAGGGGAATGGTCTGTAGTTTGCGAGGTCTGTCACGGCCATATTGAACCTCGAAGTGGGGGAAGGAAAGAGATGGTAAGAAAAGAAAGAGGGAAAAAGAGAAAGGGGAGGAAAATAAGAAAAAGGCAGTAGATTCAAGAGGGGAGTGATCTGTAGTTTGCGAGGTCTGTCACGGCCATATTGAACCTCGAAGTGGGGGAAGGAAAGAGATGGTAAGAAAAGAAAGAGGGAAAAAGAGAAAGGGGAGGAAAATAAGAAAAAGGCAGTAGATTCAAGAGGGGAATGGTCTGTAGTTTGCGAGGTCTGTCACGGCCATATTGAACCTCGAAGTGGGGGAAGGAAAGAGATGGTAAGAAAAGAAAGTGGGAAAAAGAGAAACGGGAGGAAAATAAGAGAAAGGCAGTAGATTCAAGAGGGGAGTGATCTGTAGTTTGCGAGGTCTGTCACGGCCATATTGAACCTCGAAGTGGGGGAAGGAAAGAGATGGTAAGAAAAGAAAGAGGGAAAAAGAAAGGGGAGGAAAATAAGAAAAGGCAGTAGATTCAAGAGGGGAATGTTCTGTAGTTTGCGAGGTCTGTCACGGCCATATTGAACCTCGAAGTGGGGGAAGGCAAGAGATGGTAAGAAAAGAAAGAGGGAAAAAGAGAAAGGGGAGGAAAATAAGAAAAAGGCAGTAGATTCAAGAGGGGAATGGTCTGTAGTTTGCGAGGTCTGTCACGGCCATATTGAACCTCGAAGTGGGGGAAGGAAAGAGATGGTAAGAAAAGAAAGAGGGAAAAAGAGAAACGGGAGGAAAATAAGAGAAAGGCAGTAGATTCAAGAGGGGAGTGATCTGTAGTTTGCGAGGTCTGTCACGGCCATATTGAACCTCGAAGTGGGGGAAGGAAAGAGATGATAAGAAAAGAAAGAGGGAAAAAGAGAAAGGGGAGGAAAATAAGAAAAAGGCAGTAGATTCAAGAGGGGAATGGTCTGTAGTTTGCGAGGTCTGTCACGGCCATATTGACTTTCATTATGAGTCGCATGTTTTAAGTGAACCGGGATAATATCAGCAAGAGAGTGAAGAAATAAAGAGCCATCAGTATACGGAGGTGTTGTATTATGGGTGGAGAGCACTAGGGAGGGAGTGGGGGCAAGCGATCTGTGGTAAAAGGCGGTAATGGTTCTCGTACTGTGATTGTGGGTCGAGGAGGGTGGAATGATGTGGACACTGGTGATGGTGGGAGTGGGAATTGATGGGGTTTGTGGAGCACTGCTTAGGTGGAGGAAAGTGGAGGTAAAGGAGAGGATGTGGAGGGGCGAGGAGGGTGGAGTGGTATGAACACTGGTGATGGTGGAAGTGGAAATTGGTGGGGTTTGTGGAGCAATGCTTAGGTGGAGGGAGGTGGAGGCAAAGGAGAGAAGCTTGAGGAGGAAGAGGCTGAGGGAGTAGGTAGGAGGAAGGTGAGCGAAGATAAAAGGAAAAGCAGGAGGACAGAAGAGGGAAAAGAGGCGGGCAACATTCACCGATTAACCTACCGAAGACCTTGAAGTCGAAGGTGACGACGAAGCGAAGGAGCGAGGAAGGAGAACAGGAAGAGGTGGAGACAGCCGCGGAGAGAAGGGTAGCTGCCATTTGACCCCGTTTCTGACAGCCTCATTTTTCTTTCTTCTTCATTTTTCTCTTTTTTTTTCGTCTTAGTCCCTTCCCGCGCACGTACCGGCTATTCCCTGAGTGTAGGCCGATGACTCTCCATAACGAAAATAGAAATAAGGGAAATATACACTTTGTTCTTGGAATCATTGCCATTCAGTTTTTAGGTCCAGCCAGGGAGTTTTGTCGAAGGAAAGCAGTCCTGTTTGGCTTTGATCAATGAAAGTAAGTGGTTTATAAACACTGTAAATGGCACAAAGTTCTTTTTCATTTGTACAGCAAATAGAAAATGACGCCAGACTGTTGATACATAATAAAAACACGATTCAGCCCAAACATTAGGTAAGATCAAATGTATATCGCCAATAGAACTATATAAACATTGCAGCAAAAGGCGGAGATATTTGATTATGTACAAATACACGTCACGACTGTATTTGTATATAATTTATCACAGTGAAGGTGAACATAACATTTATGGGGATTAAGAAAAAAATATACGCGTCTTCCTCCTCTTCCTCTTTCCTCTTGCTCCATGGTGACGTATCCTGTCCTCGTCCGGCCAAATTTCTCTCCATCAAGTTCATTCCTTTCTCTTCTTTCTTCCTTTGTCCTTAATCCATTTTTTTCCCGAGACTCTTTGTTAACAAATTTTTCATGTCCCCAGAATTTCGAGCAAGGGACAGGAATGCCGCGTAAGACAAGCCCAAGCAATAGAGCGCGTGAGCCTCATTAGTGAGATGGGTAATTATTGATCAGCCTCACTCCTGGGATGGTACAAACGGGATGAGATGGCTTGATACAGAACTAACCAAAAAAGAGGGGAAAGGGTTGTATTTTACTTTTAACCGACTTTATATAGTTCTATTAGCTTATTTTATGTAACGTTTTTAATTTTTAAGTGGTTTATATATTTTTTCATCATGTTTTTATCTATTTTTTTTTTACCGGTTTAATATAGTTTTAAAACAAAAATCATTTTAAATTCACTAGATCCGGCGCCATATGACCCTGCAGTTGCGGCGCCATGTCATAACGGCCCTAATAATAATAATAAAAAGAGGGGAAAGAGGCACGATGGGTGAGAGCGGATTGCCATGTGACACTTATCATACCTGAAGATGGAGGTGCTTCAGGCGCCTTTCATCTCGAATTGCATAATGGGTGATGACCACGCGTGATGATACACAGTGAGTCATCGGGCCAGTCTTACAGTCCAATACAGCAACCAAACTCCCCAACCAAACACAAAATACGACGAAAATTCCTTGTGTAGTGTTTGGCGTTGATATAGAAAGGAGGAAATTTTAGGAAACCACACAGGAAATCTCATTAGTGTCTGGCATTGAGTAGAAATAACGGATCATTGTGGAGAATATAGTTTGCTTTGGGCGCTTATAATGAATCTGTGTTGGACTATTGAACTGGTCCATCGTCACCAGCATCACACCAGGGGGGGGCGGAGAACAGTGCAGCGGCAACAATCATTTTGAGCGGCTTGGGAAGTTCATGAGGGGTATAATATTACTGCCTATTAGTAGCGCAGCTTATCCCTATACTTTCGGATATAAAACGCAATGAGTAGCAACTATTTGTGTAGTGAAAAAAAAAGCAGACGGTTTAAACAACGTACCAGCAGATGTACGGAAAAGTCTATCCCGAGTATTTGTGTAAGGTTACGCTTATTCGTACGTGTGCGGAGATGGGACTCTTTTGACACACACACACACACACACACACACACACACACACACACACACACACACACACACACACACACATACACACACACACACACACGAATGTCAGCGTGACTTTGAATTCATATTCCATGTTTGCTTAGTTCAAACGACCCACTATCATGTCCGCCACAGCCATGCTCCTTAAAGGCAGACTTCCTTAACCAGTTCTTCATACGTTGGATTTGCAACGAAAATACATCATGGGATTCTGCATCGCTTATCCACACTGGCGCCCAACCTGAACCTGTGGCACATACTTCGGTTTTTGGCGTTTTGTATGCATTTTCCGTCATCGCTTTTCGGTATACCTACGCAGGGCTTCGGGGTGAGTAAAGGCGAGGGTGATGGGGTGGCAATAACTGGGTGGCGTGCATGGCCTTGTATGAATAACCAATATTCAAATAGATCATACTGGATCATCTATCTTCCCTTCCCCACCGGGAGAGAAGACACTGGAATAAAATTGTTTCGTGCTCCTAACAATGGCTCGGGAAAAGTAATATGCAGGTGCATATCAAACGGCGGTGACAACAGACCACTCACAAAACGAACAAAGGAACTTGTAGACAGCTTTTTTTCTCGTCATGTAAGTGTTTTGAAAAAAAGTAACGGGTTAAATATGTTATATATGACGTATTTTAATTATAATGATAGAATAAGAAAGGGTAGTAAGAGAGCGAGAGAGAGAGAGACAGACAGAAAGACAAACATAAAATAAAAGTTCACCCCCCAAAGTTCATTGCTAATGAAAACTGATCTCAAGATGCATTTCATCCTCTTCCTCCGAAGGAGGAGTAGGAAGAGAAGAGGAAGGAGGAGGAAGAAAAGATTGAGGAGGAGGAGGAGGAGGAAAAGCAGGAGGAGGATAAGGCAAAGTGACAGCCTCATAACAACCGTCAAGCATTTGAAGTGTGACCTGAAGGCATCGAGTGGTAAGGATTGAAAAGCAGACACGAAGATAACGTGAAGACGAATGAGATTAATAAACAGACTCGAACTGAAAGAGATGAAGACTCACTGACGTGCTGACTGAATACTCGAAGACTTGCGGAAATCAGGAAAGCTAGGAAATATTGATCAGCTATGTCCAGGTGTTTACGTGATGGGGAAGTGATTGATATAGCCAAGAGAAGAAAAAGGAGAAGAGGAAGAAGAAAAGAAAAAGAAAATGAAGAAGAAGAAGAAGACAGAAGCAGAAGAAAAATCAATTTAAGGCAATTGGGTTCGAAGAGAATTACGTTTGCTCTGAAAAAAAAGGATCTGCCTCGTTTTGGAAGCGGCTTATTGCATCAGTTTTTCACATCAAGATAAGGAAGTGAAACAGGAAAACAACACCTGCTTCAATGCTGTTCGAACCAAATTTCAGAAAAAAGAAACTGAGTGGACAGAAGAAGAATATATCAGAATCAGGAACCATTATTACTATTAACAAATGCAACAATCGTTTCAACATCGCAAGCAAGCAACATCGAGAGTAATCATGATCAGAAACATATGCATTTGATTAGGAATAGAAATCAAGGTCGTCGTTTTGTTTTGTTTTTTCAACCAACACGAGAACAATTCTGAATCTGCCTCCAAAAGCTTCCTATCGTATTCTCTCCCGAAAAAAAAAAAAGGTCGCATGAAAGTCACCAAATTGAAAAAAAATATATATAGTACAAGACCCGTAAAAAAAAATATAAAAAAATCTGGATCGTTAGAGAATACAAAATAGAGACAGTGAGATAAATCCAGTCACTCGGAAAATAAATCACTTTCAAAAATATTTACTCGCTGTTCTTTTCTTTTGGTAGACGTGAACATGGCGGAGAAGTGGAGGGCGAAGGCAGCGTGAGAGATGAATGCGCGGCGGGGAGAGAAATAGCGGGGAGGAAAGGGATACGCGGGAGTGCAAGAGCGGGGAGGAAAAGAAGAGAAGGAGGAGGAGGAGGAGGAGGAAGAGTCGAGTGTAAAATGGGTTCGCAAGATGAAAATAAAATGTTGTATGCCTGAAAGTCGAATATACCGTCATTTTTCACTGTTCCTCCACCACGTAGCCGAGGGTTGCGGAAAATCTCTTTCTCTCACTCGCGCACGGCAAACTCTACTAAAACAACAACTCTATTTTCATTTTCTGGATTTGCACAACCGACCACTTGCGGACACTCAGAACCTTCCTTTTGACTCTTCATCTCCTCGTCAAGTCTTCCTCGGACATCACGACGGGACACTGGCATAGAGTGGCAAACTCTACTAAAACCACACCTGTATTTTAATTTTCTGGATTTGCACCACCGACCACTTGCGGACACTCAGAACCTTCCTTTTTACTCTTCATTTCCCCGTCAAGTCTTCCTCGGACATTAGCGTTGGGTGGAGTGTCACTAGCCGATCCATGTTGCTCCGATCAAAACTTAGTGAGCACATCATCCCAGCTTGGAGGCACAGCTCAGGACTACGCAGTTTCACATGAAGTAGCCCCATCGCGGTTGAGAAAAAGACCAGTGACTTACGGAGTGGAGCATTAGTCACCCCGGTAATGATCTCGTGTCTAAGGGTAGTCAGGAGGCGATTTATGGAGTGAGACAAATCCGGTGTCAGCGAAGCGCCTCGATGTCCCTTCCTCCTAGGCTTGTTCCCCTTCCCCCAACCCCCCCCCGCCTCACCCTGTCACACCCCGCCTGGCCTTGCAAGAACTCCGCCCTCCTCTCCGCTATTCCACAGTCCAGGTGCGTGTCGGAAGAATCTCACGCGGTTTTCCTTTTGTGCTTCTTAGTAATGGATATGTTAATTAACGCTCTTGCTCTCCACTACCTCCACTACCATTACTTCTGCTGCCGCCACTGTTGTTACTACTACCACTACTACTACTACTACTACTACTACTACTACCACCATAACTATCACTCCTTTCTCATATATAGATCCCCACCTCACTTAATCTCGCCCTTCCCCTGCTTCGGAATCTCATCCCCACACACGCCCCGCCGCCCAGTACAGACTCGGTCGTTCTTTATCCCGCGCCTCGCCTCTCCCTGAAGGGCCGCTGGATGGCCCCCTCGCGTGCTTCGAACATTCCACTTAAAATTTTTGCAGCGCTCCGAGTTCCTGCAACGGCTGATGGAGAGGAATGACTCGCCTTTTCTTCTCCTATGTGATTCACTCTGAAGGTTCCAAGGGCGATTATAAAGTGAGTTGTGAAATATATAAATAAAGGGACTTAGGTGCAAATTCTTAAACATTTTGGCGCCCAAGGAGACATACTCGACAAGGCTTTCGTAGGGATATGGGGCATTTCCATGAGTAGTTTTATGACCCTGATGGCAGTTTGACCCTTCTTCTGTACCTGGAACGTGGAAACAGACTTTTGAAACCCCGATTGATCTCCTTTTCGACCTTTGGAAGTAGTTGATGATAGAGCCTGAAGCGTCTGAGAGTACCGACCTGAATATCGTGGGAGAACGTGTAGCGTAAAGAGTTAGTTGCGTATTGTTTTAGCATGTGTATAACGTCGTTGATGCCTCTTCGTGTAGCCGGATAGTGTAAATATACTTGGTTGTGTTTCGTTTGGCTACTTTCATTTTTTTCCCTCCTTTCTTTCTGGTGCAGCAGGAAAAATAAGTGTCCCGTCCAAGTATATTTTTCTTACGGTAACCAGTTTGATTATGACTCACGAGAACCCACCACCCTTCCCTCCTGCCATGCTCTTCAGTCATCATGTTCAGTAGAGAGGCTTCGAGCGTGGGGCCTTTCATCCTTTTAGCCTTGTTCCTCCATCATCGTGATCAAATGAGTGACAGGGAGCGTGGGACCCGGCACGCCTCGGAGCTCATGCCTGTTGACTCGAGCCACCCACCGGAAAATTTCTTAATATTGAGGACCTTCTTCTTCTTCCTCTTTTTCCTCCTCCTTCTTCTCCTACTCTTCCTACCCTCCTCTTCCTCCTCTCCCACCCTCCTTTTCTTCCTTTGTAAATTTTGTCGTATGGTAATAAACATGATTATGGCCTAAGTCAAGGTTTCGCTCTTCACTTTATAACAATGTGGGGAAGATATTTAAACTACGCTACGAATTAAAATATCTAAACTTACCATATACCAGGCCACGAAAAAGACGAGCATCTGGCTGCTGGGTTTCATGTAGTTAAAGTCGTAAACAGATAGGACGCCTCTTCCTCGTCTCCACCCCAGCAAACAAACAAAAAAAAAGATTATAGACATCACAGCTCATAAAGCTTAGGCTCACCTGAGAGGTACGGGTTTTCGGGCCAAAATTTAGTTTATGGTTCAAGGAATCAATCGTGACATTCTTGTTCGTTTTGCCCTCCTGCTCCTACCGCACCACCTTGTGTTTTTAATTCATTCCCTCTCCTCTACCATCCCCTTCACTTTCTATCACCCTTTGTCCTCTTTTTCCTTCTCTCCCGCCTTTTTATCACCCTTTGTCCTCTTTTTCCTTCTCTCCCGCCTTTTTATCACCCTTTGTCCTCTTTTTCCTTCTCTCCCGCCTTTTTATCACCCTTTGTCCTCTTTTTCATCACCCTTTATCCTCTTTTTCTTTCTCTCCCGCCTTTTTATCACCCTTTATCCTCTTTTTTCTTTTTCTCCCGCCTTTTTATCACCCTTTGTCCTCTTTTTCCTTCTCTCCCGCCTTTTTATCACCCTTTGTCCTCTTTTTCCTTCTCTCCCGCCTTTTTATCACCCTTTGTCCTCTTTTTCTTTCTCTCCCGCCTTTTTATCACCCTTTGTCCTCTTTTTCCTTCTCTCCCGCCTTTTTATCACCCTTTGTCCTCTTTTTCCTTCTCTCCCGCCTTTTTATCACCCTTTGTCCTCTTTTTCTTTCTCTCCCGCCTCTTCCTCCTCCTCAACTCGCAACCCCGAGATACCGGCGATTGAAAAATGTCTGCGTGTTGCGAGGCGGCGGAAAGAGTCCTGACATCTCGATGCATCCCGGCAGACACTGATGGCCCAGCATGCTGATGCAGACCCTCCCCAGATAGCGACCCCAAGGCTTCCTCTCTTTTTTTTTTCCTGTCAGTCTCTTCCCTCATTCCTCTCTTCTCTCACTCCCTTCGTCCGTCGCTCCATTTCTTCCTCTCTCCCACTTTCCACTCTCACTCATTCTTTTGCTTCGTTCCTTATTTTTTTTTTTACTCTCCCTCCTTCCATCAAGAGAGTCCACCCTGATTCATCCTTTTTCCTTCTATGTGAGTGAAAGACGCAAACGGTGCACGATCCTTACCTTCTCTATTCCTTTTTTCTTTACTGCACCGTGCCCCTACATCCCTCTCCTCCACCCTCCCTCCCCTCTTTACTTCCCTTCCTTCCTCTCTCCACCTTCCTCCCTCCCTCTTTCCCCTTATCCCTGCTTACGTCTCTCTCCCCACCAACCCCTCACGTCCCCCCCTCTCCTCTCCTCCCCTCTCTTCTTTCCTTCATCTCTACTTTCCTCCTCCTTTCCTTCCCTCTCACCCGGTTAGCTCCGATGCCGTCACGTGCACTGGAGCTGAAGAAATAAATTTAGGAAGTTATGAGAACAATGTGCATTCATACACGTGCATAAAAAAATGTGTATCAGAACGTGAGGAAAATATTGTCCTGGAGATTCTTGTAGCCGGGACACAGACACACAGCGCTGTAGGAAAAAAAAAATAATAAAGAAAGTAAGACTAAAAAATAAATGTGTAGGATAGGATACTGTTTTTATTAATTTCAAAATCAAATAAACATGTAATAAAAGCAGATAGTGCCACACGCAAATTGGAATACAACATACTGTGGCGGCGTCAGTTTATATATATATATATATATATATATATATATATATATATATATATATATATATATATATATATATATATATATATATATATTCTAGGACCTAACTGGACGCAAGGAGGACGCTGCCCAAGCATTCCTGAATACAAAGCTCCAGATTCCACACGAGTGACTTGGAATTTGTCTCCAAGAATCTACTCACACAGCTGCCACCAGAGCGCCGACATGGGTGACTCGTCTCTCTCAGCCAGTCTCCTCAATAACGCAGCTTCGTCGCGTTATTGCTGTACGTTAGCTGCGTGAAATGAAGGAGTTTTGCTGAAGCGAAAAGGCAATGTTCATAATAAAATGGAAGAGAGAAACATGTAGTCGGGCTACCAGGCCTGTGTTTCTTGTCCCCCGTCGCAAGACTGATTGGCTGGCACAGGTGTGGGCGCCCCTTGTGGCCATACGGCTCTTTCTCTCGCTCTATAGTAGACACGAGTAAGAGCTTCATTTTCACGTTCAAAGAAAGTTCATTATATTAAATCATTAACGGTGCTCACTCACTGATAACACCTGAGGGCAGTGGGGCCTGGTCCTCGGCCAGGTGCGTGGCGGTGGTACCTGGTGAGCTAGTAATTAACCTGTCATATCTAACTTCATGAATCATTTATTTTCCGAACCTCTCTTTTGTTAATATTTGAAAAATGAAAGAGACTATAAAATTTGGCCTTGTTCTTATATGTATGTGTTTATAAACACGTTTATTGGTTTACATAATTTTCCATTTTCCTGAACTTAAATATTCCAAATCAGAGACGGAAGGTTGAGTGGCTTTACGCTGAATATTTATTTTATTTTTTATTAAGCCGAAACCGATGTAGACAAAATAAATTTATTTCTCCACTGATCAAGGTATATGTGAAACATTCCGGGAACCGGCTGACATATAATTCGAGGTTTTGCGAAAGGATCCGCTTGCTCGAAGATATGCACTAGAAACCGAGGTTCTCGAGTTAATTCTTAGAAATATCAATATTATTTAACCGATACCTTATTTTCGCGCGTGTGTGTGTGTGTGTGTACATAACAAAATACCCACCCTCCCACACACACTCCTATATGTGAGAGGCAGGACCACTCTCCTTACCGTTCCCTTTCCTCACCCTGCCCCTTTTCCTGCCCCTTTCCCTACCCCTTCCCTGCCACTTCCCCTTTCCCTTCCCTTACCCCTTCCCTGCCCCTTCCTCTACCCCTTTCCCTAGGCCGCCGTTCCCTGCCCAGCCTATACAAAAGGTCCTGGCAACACACCATCGGAAACCAATACAAGTCTCGGAACTGAATGCCGTGTGACTTGTTTTCTGTAGGCTCACCGCGACATTATTGGTGAGTATTATCCGCAACAGGAACAAAACTATCGATCTGTACGCGTCACCCATCCCTGGAAAAAAAGGAAATATAGAATTACATTACACGATGAATGGACCCTTAACCCGGTAGCAGCAGTGTTCCCCGTGAATTATTAAGCAGACCAATTGAATAGAGCAGGAAATGCGTTCGTCATGTACGTAATACCAGGAACTCGAACTCAGAATAAGGAGAAAGAAAAGGAGAGTGTTCCGTTGAAACATAACCTTCATACCCTGATAACATG